>NC_090449.1:773686529-773991823 GCF_031143425.1 Pleurodeles waltl | reverse complement strand
AGAAGCCACCGACAACCCCAATTGTGCACCATCCTGTAAAAATTGCATCACATCAAATATAGAAGCGAAGGTTGGATCCAAAGTATGCCGGACGTACCAGGAAGAAAAAACTTTCCACTGCCTACCATACGAAATCAAAGTGGAACGCTGCCTTGATGCCAGTAAAGTAGAACTCAAACTCACTGGCCCCCCCAGACCCGTCAAACCCCGCCGTTCAACTTCCAGGCCGTCAAGTGTAACCTCCTCAACGACCCCTGTGAGAGGCAAGGAAACTCCAGGGGAGACTGACAAAGAGGAAGAGGCCACATCTGACCGGAAGCCATCAGCTGCTACAATGGAAACCAATTCGCCCTCGGCCAATGGGGCGCAACCAAGATAACCCTGGCTCCCAGATGCCTCACTCTCAACAGAAAAGACCGGATCAGTTGAAACGGTGGGAATGCGTACAAAAGGCCCCGAGGCCAAGGACACGACATCCCGTCCACCTCCCAAGCCTGAGGACACCGAAACCGGGAGCAGAAGCGACTGAGTTTCGCATTCTCCAGGGATGCAAACACATCCAACACCGGAACTCCCCAGAGAAGAACAAGATGAAGAAACAGCGACCTCCGGAGGGAGAAAAGTTGTGAGGAAGGAATCACCCTGCTTAGCAGATCCGCCCGAACATTGACCACCCCCGAATGTAGGTAGCCCGGAGCGAAGGAACCCATTCCTGAGCCCACACAAAAATCTTCCTGGCCAGAATGAACAAAGCCCTCGACCTGGTCCCCCCCTGTCGGTTGACATAAGCCTTGGCCACTAAGTTGTCTGTCCGAACAAGAACCGCAACTCCCTTCAGGGACACCTGGAAATGAATTAGGGCCAATAACACTGCCTTCAACTCGCGCCAATTCGATTACCGATTGGCCTCCAGTGGGGACCAAAATCCCTGAATCTGTGCCAACCCCATCCAAGCACCCCAACCTGAGAGGCTGGCATCTGTTGTTACCACCACTGGGCTCAGAGGAGACAAAGACACCCCTACCCGAAGATGATTGGACTCCAACCACCACCTCAACTCCCTGCGAATCAACCCTGACCCCGGAATTTGGGTCATCAGAGAACCAGACCCTGGAGCCCACCTTCTCAGGAACCAGTTCATCAAGCAAAGAAGATGGAATCGCGCCCAAGGAACCAGAAATATTACGGACGCCAAATGACCTTGCAGACGTAACCATAGAAGCGCACGGGGAGCAGACTGCGACATGACCTCCTTCACCAGGGACCGGAGTACCCCTAACCTCTTTTCCGACACCGTCACCAAACCGAGAAGAGGCCGAAACCGAGCCCCTAGAAAAACCAGATCTTGGGAAGGAACCAAATCTGACTTCCCCCAGTTGATCAAAAACCCGTGGTTTTGCAGGACCACCAGAACCCGGGCCACCTGCCTCCTCAACCGGCCCTGTGAGGGTGCATGTATAAGGATGTCGTCTAGATAAGGATGAATAAACACCCCGTCTGAATGTAGCAAAACCACCAGGGGAGCCAGCACCTTTGTGAAAATCCGGGGAGAAGACTTGAGGCCGAAAGGCAGTACACAAAACTGATAATGCTCCAGGCCCACAGCAAACCGCAGGAACCGCTGAGAAATCTTTGCCACAGGCACATGTAGGTATGCATCCTGCAGATCTAGTGACACCAGAAAATCCCCCTGACTGACCATCAGAAAAATAATCTGAATTGACAGCATGCGGAAATGCACCGTCCTGATCCAGGTATTCACTCCCTTCAGATTGAGAACAGCCCGAAAACCCCCTGACACCTTCTGAACTAGAAACAAGACAGAATAAGTGCCCTGACCCCTTTCTTCCAAAGGAACGCGGGAAATGGCCCCTTTGACAAGTAAGTCCCGGACTCCGTCCAACAACGCCTCTCTCCGTGCCCCGACCGCAGGCAGAGGAGTGGGACGCACCCCTGAATCGTGAGGAATCACATCGAAATCCATGACGTAACCATTGGCCACAATGTCCAGCACCCAATGATCGCTGACACTCTCTCGCCAAGCAGAAAGAAAGTGCCTCAGCCTTCCCCCAACCTGCCCTATGCCAGGCCCACAGTGATTGTCAGGACCCCTTCTTGAACCCACCCCGGTTCGACGGAGCAGCTTTCTTTGGGGAAAAACGGGGCTGAAAACTACGTTTCCTGAAAGAAAAAGACTTTGCATCCATCTTGGGAGAAGAACTGGAATGCTTCTTCCACCCTTTGCCCGAAGCAGATCCCCCTTTATAAGGTAAGGCATGATTCCTTTCCTTAAATGCCTTGGAAAGCATTGAAGGCAATTGATCTCCCAACAAGCCACGACCTTCAAAGGGCAGTCTTAGGAGAGCAGACTTCTCCCCAGGATCCGCCTTCCATGACCGCAACCAGAGTGACCTACGGGCCCCAATCAAAGCCCCCGATGCCAGAGCCGAAGTACGGACCACATCCGATGATACGTCCGCTAACAACCTGGCCTACTGCTCCATACCAGCCAGAAGTTCGGAGCACTCCGCACCTTCCTGAACAGCAACTGCCAGTTTATCAAAGTCCTGCACCAACGACTGGGCTGCATAAGCAGAATAAATACCTGCTCTCAGAGCCAGATTCTCAGCCGCAAAAGCCCTCTTGAGACCAGAATCCACCTTACGATCCGTGGCATCCGTAGGCACACAATCCTCTGGATTGACTGCCGTTTTGCCAATCAGGGTTGCCAATATGGAATCCAGGCGAACCGAGGGAGGCATACATCCTCCCCTTCTAGCAAATAAAGTTTCTGAAGGAATCGAGGAACTTGAGCTCTATCCACATCCTTCCATTCCCGAAACGCCATATCCTTCACAGGTCCCTGAAAAGGCATGGCAAACTTAGAAGGCGTCTGATACTGAGGGAACAAGTGGGAGTCAGAGCTCGTAGGCTGAAACACTGGAAAACCCAAATTGTCCCGAACATGCAACATCACTTCCCACATCTCCTCCCTGGAGACATATTTCCCCCCAGAAGAAGTAGATGGAGCCTCCCCCTCCTCATCATCCGAAGGGGACCATTCCGCAGTAGTAGGAGGATGTGATGCTTTATACCGAGGAGGCCTGGCCATCCCTGCCTGGAGAGCCCTAGAAACAGCCACCTCTATCATGTCCTGCACCTCCTCCCTGGACATGAGTGGTGGAGCATCACCCCCCGGCACCTGGTGACCCCCAGGAGCCGACAAGGTAGCAGTACCCTTCTCCCCCAATGAGGAGGAAGAAACAATTCTGCGTCGTTTAGCCGGAACCTTCGGCATGGTAAACCCAAAAAGAACTACCATCTCACTGACCCCGACCACCAAATATACAGGAGACAGGACCTCCCATAAAAATCCTGTAACCAATCAAAAATGCACACAATCAGTTAAAATTGCAGGCAGAACGCCCGTCCTACAAGTTCCTGAAGTCCAAAAACGCCAACCGGCCCCACCGCACGGCTCCACGGGCCGAGGAACCGGAAATAGACGCCCCAGCCACAAAGAGCCGACTTACCTCGTCAGCCGACTCCCAGGACGTGTCCCACAAGCAGCCCCGCCTGCTCGTCGAGGACGCGACTGGCCGGAGCACACCTCGAGGAGCTCCGCGCCCCGAGGAGTGCAGGAATCGATGCCCCCCAGGCCCCGCCATGGAGGAAAAGAGAAAAGGTAAGTCTAGCGTGGGCTAGACAGAAAAAACAGGAGGTGGTAGGGGTGGGGAGGGGTTTAAAAGGAGAAGGGAGGGTCTAGAGGGAGGCAGGAAGCCTCATTGGTTAAAAGGAAGGCAAGGGAGGGACGGGAGGTAATGCAAAATCGAAGCACCTAGTGACATGAAGCATGTTATGATATATTGTGCTGTAATATACGGTTGCACAGCACACATATGCAGAGATTCTGTTTCACCATGTGTCCGCTGAAAATACTATGGCCCTCATTACGAGACTGGCGGTTACCGTGGACCCAGCGCTAAAGACCGCCACATCACAAGTTGTGGGGTTGGCAGAAGCCAAACCTCCACAACAGTGCCTGGCCTGCCGGTGCAGTCGCACCAATGCGGCCAGCGGTGAGCACCCCCAACCCGGAGGCAGGCCTCAGCGTGCCAGACGGATTACAAGGCTGCAGACCGCTAGGCTTTCCGTGACGGTCACCCCTGCACGAAAACCCTGGCAGTAGCACACACAACCCCACACGTCCACACACATGCAGACACCCATCCATACACTTACATACACCCCCTTCACACACACATGCATTCAAATACACAACCCTCGGCATACGGATACATTCACACAGACACCCCCACTCACTCGCAAACAAGCATACACACACCCTCGCTCGCAAACATGCAGACACACTCCCCCACTCGTTCACACACACGCACTCAGACACTCACATATACGTGCACATTCACATTCCATTGCACACCCATACATTCACCACCACCCTCCGCATAACGCACTCACACTACACCCCCCTCTGCATACATGCACCCACACACACAGACACCCTCCCACCCCACTTTCGGACAATCACTTACCTTCTCCGTTGAGGAGGTCGTCCGGGAGGGGATGGGTCCTGTTGGTTATGCATCGCCTGCACCACCACGCCAGCAAGACTCTGGCAAACTGTATTAAAGCTTGTAATATGGCGAGTGAAGTCGTGCTGGCGTGGTGGTGCTGGCGATGCAACCGCCTGCTTGGAGTCGGACTTCCGCCTTTAAATGGGTGGAAGTCCTCCAATGACTCCTAATATGGCGGGCAACAGACCACCAGCATTGGTGGTTTGTTGCTTGCAGTGGCTTCGGCAGTCTTACAAAAAGACTGCTGAAGTTGTAATGTGGCCCTATGTTTGGATGGTATGGTGTGTTCAAATATTTTGTTATTATTATACATTGTTTGGCTTATATGATTAACGCTTTACAGCACTACAAATGCAGAAGGGGGCTGTGAAGATGGAGATGAAGGTCCAGGAAAGAGAACAGCAAGTGGAAAGCAGAGAACTAAGGATAAGGTTGAAGTTGTGAGGTTTAGCCAGGTCAATGGACTTCTGAAATACGCTGCCCCTGTCCATCAGGAAAAGGGCACCTAGTGTGAAAATGGTCTTCCTCCCACGCTGCCTGTATTTGATTCAGTGTTGTTCCCCCTCCCTGAGTAATTTTCCTGGCATCTGAATAGCCTACTCAATTCACTGGTATCAACGGGGAATCATAGTAGGGTGGCTGTCTCTCCTCTAAAGCGGGACATGGAGGAGGGTGGCCTGGCCCTCCCAGATATACAACTCTATTACTCTGCAGCATGCGGCCCGGTGGCTGACAGACACTGATAACTGTGAAAAAAGGGCATGATAGGGGATGACACCCTCCCATGACTACTGATGAGAGGAGGTCAGATGGACAACCCAATGCCTTATTTGGTGAGACACACTGCCCAGATCTGGGAAAAGGTGGTGAAGAAAGTTCTACGAAGGGGGCCTTTTGTAAAGGAATTACCCAGATAGAATCTCGAACCCTTTTGCTCTATAGATCATGACATGTCCAAGGCGAGGTGAAGGGAGGACGGCTTCCCTAGTAACAGGTGATTTGTCCAAAAGCGCAAGATACATTTGCTGTGGGGCAGGGCAATTTCCTGCACTATGCCAAATTGGACAATACTGCAAAAGAAATATGGTCCACGCATACAGCGGCCCCCTCACCTTCATTGACATTGTGGTGGGACTACTGAATTGGGGAGAGGGTAGACACCTCGTCACTTTATTCTATAAAGCATTACAGGGGGACATGACCAAAGGCCCAAACAAGGCGAGGGCAGCATGGAGGCTAGATCTGGGGGAACCCATTGAGGATTTGGACTGGGGACATGTATGCAACCTGGTGAAAAAGGTATCCTGTAACAGCAGATGTAAACTGTTACACTTTAACTATTTACACTACACTTCTATAACACCATCCTGGCTGAATAGGATTGACCCAGCTAGGTGTACATGTAGTGGGGGGAATGGTGCCACATTCCTGCACCTAGCATGGCAGTGCAAAAGAGTATATGAATTCTGGGAGGAGGTTACACCCCGAATTGCAGTCCCTGTGACGCCCAGGGCTTGCTTTCTGGGTAAGATGTCGAGGCCCAGAGGACGTAGGATCTCGTACAGACTCCTGCAGCCAGCGCTACTTCTTGCCAAGAACAGAGTGGCTATTGGATAGCGTCTCGAGCCCCTAGTGGGGCTTTATTGGTCAAGGATGTTCTTGAGTGGGGAGTGACGGAGTAGCAGCATCTTCAACTCTCTCACACTGACGACAGAACTGCAGAGGAAGTGGCCGCCTGGAGGGCAATGTTGGATTCTTTTAATGAACGTAGAGACTCAGATGTGGAATCAGAACTGGAAAACTGGAGAAAGGATGATATGTAGAGCATTACTGTTTACCAAGTATGTCATAACTAAGTGAAGTTCTGGGTTATGTGTATCCAGGCTCCGATTACTGAATTAGTGTATGTGATGTTCTTCAATCTGGAAGTGTCCTGGCTGAAAATCAACTGTGATATGTGAACTGGTACATACCCCTGTTGCCATGGCCTGTGTGTTGTGTTTGTTTTCACCCATGCAAAGTGATAGTGCAGAGTTAGCAGCCGGCCTTTGGTGTCTATCCAGCAGCAAGAGAGCAAAAGGTCAAATTACTCTGTGAAAAGTATTAGGACAGGCCAGAAAGAGCACGTCAGAGATAGGCGATCGCTTCTTCCACCTCTCTGCTTTAGTCATGACTTTTGAGCAGCCTCTCTTTATTAGATACTTTTACCCACTGAAAATGCTGCAGATGCCTCATTTGCGCAGAGGCTCTATCTTCCGGTGGATAGAAACATCAGAGTTAGAGAAGGGCAGAGGAGAAAGGTGCTAACAGCTTGGTCTTACCATCAGTCAGTCTAACTTAATGTGGTCTTGCCTGGGATTTCAGTACTCAAGACCTCACTGAAGGTTGTCTCGCTGGTTGCTCTGATGAGACCACTGTGCTTTGAACCTGACCAGATTTACTCTAAAACAGACAAAAAGCAATTGTTCCAACTGAGTGAAAGGTGTGCTGAAGCATCAAGTGTTTTAATTTTGTTTGAATGGTTGTCAAGGCTCATAGTAATGGATCGGATAGAATGAAATTGTTGTATAGGTTCGCTTTGCAAAATAATTCATGCACTTCTCCACAAAAGTGATCTTCACAAAAAACAAAAATACAGAGGTCGATCAGTGGACTCCATGATTGGAGCATAGTTGATAAACGGGAAAGATCTGTGATGAATATTACATGGCAAAGTAAATAAGCTGCCCTTCAAAAGTACATAATCATTTATCAGCTGCATCCAGGCTGTTTTTTTTGTTGCTCCATTCACTTCAGATCCCAAGCCTCTTAAATAAGGGGTTTCCCACGGCTTAGCCTTGAGTCCCTCTCTCTTCATTGTTTATTTGGAGCCCATGGCTAATTTGGTGGCATCATGGGGCCTGAAGGTGATCTCTTATGCTGCTGACACTCAGTTCTTTTAGTTCCACAAGAATGAGGCATCTGGCACCTCTTATACCTTCAAGAACTGCTTTAAAGCAGTTGGCAATTGGATGGGTGAGGGTTGCCTCAAACTGAATTCCGATAAAATGGGAATTTTTTCTTGTGGCACAAACAAGCTCCCCAACTTTCTCAATTGGTGGCCATCAGAGCTGGGGTACCTCTTACTCCCTCCTTTGTGAGAAACCTGGGAGTTAAATTTCACTCTGACTTGTCTTTTGAACCACAGGTTAAAGTGGTCTCTGCCAGCCGCTTTGCTACTGTGAAGCCTCTGAGGAGGATGTTGCCTCCGGTTCCAGTGACAACCCGAAAGACCATTGGTCATGACTTAGTTACCTCTAAATTGGAATATGCAAAGTCTATATCTGGGCTTACCCTCTGCAATGCTTGTAGATCATCCAAAATGCTGCTGAGCTGTAATTCCTATTTGTCATTCTGTTTCTGCTAATCTTCACCAAGTGCACTGGCTACTGGTCATTAGCCGTATCACATTCAAGGCAATGATCTTCACCTACAGAGCTCAGGAGCAGAAGGAACCAAAGTATTTGAGATGTAGACTTAGGGCCAACTGCCAGGGCAGATCCCTGAGGTCCAATTCACTGAAGCTCCTGCACATCCCTAGGATTCGCAGGGCTAGATGGGGTGGGATATTTTTTGTTTTGTTTTAATAGCAAAACTCTGGAGCTCGCTTCTGGTTGCTTTTTGTTTTGCACCATTGGAGGTGATCTTCAAGAAAGGCCTGAAGGTCTGGCTCTTCAGGAAAGGCCTGATGGCTCATTTGTTTAATGCATAGGCCGGTGACCTAGGCTGTCAGCCTGTTTTGGGGTGATCCTGCTGCTAGTGCTGGGATGTTTTCTTGGGAGTAGCTGTGCGCTTTATAAAAGCTTACCATACTGTATTGTATTTGTCTCCAGCACTACATCATAAACTCTTCAGAGAGCAAGGCAATGACAAGATGTATTTTCTTTACTTTGTGTGTGCATCAAAAGTCCTATTTCAGGCTAGGATGAGCTAAAACCTTCCTTGCCACTAGATTTAGAATTTGTGGTAACACTAGATTGTGATATTGTTTAATCTGAAGATAACATGTTAATTGGAGAGCTCAACAATTACTTGTGTGAATATTTTGATTCCCATTCTCCAGGTTTCTCAATGAAAACAATCTAAAAAAGATTGAAATTAGGACAAAACTTCACATTGTACCACGTAATCTCTAGTAGAGAAAGGTAATGGCATAGGAGTGTGGTAAAATGGAGTAGTACCCCTTCTACTTCAGTTTTGAGAAGACCAGGATTATGTGGCAACTAAGCAAGAACACTTGCACAGGAAATTTTAAGAACCCAGACGCCGAATCTCCTAGCAAACATTCGAGGAAAGTACTAATTTTATCAAAGTGACAGAGGCAGGATTTTTTCTCCTAATCCTTTTATGTCTATAATCATAGTTTATACAACAGAAATGAATTTTCTAAGAACACATGGAAACTAAAACCACAAATGTGTAACTGTCAATAGAATACAACTGGTGACCTTAGGACAGCTGTAGTTCATACCTTACTTAAAAGTCCCTAATTGAACACCTCTAACTGTGAAAATGTATATCCCATCTCACGGTGCAATATTGTATAAACCTATTGGAATGGGTAGTCACTGGACAGCTGCAAGCAAAGGTGTAGCTTAGTGCCATTCTTGATACTTTCCAGGACAGTCCTCAGCCTGGCCCAGTAACTGAGTTGGTGACCTCAACTGTTCTGAATTGTTTGCAGCAGATGGCTAATTTTGGTATTGTCTGTGCTATATTATTTCATTAATGATAAGCCTTTGACAGCGTGTACTGAACTCATTCCTGTTCATCAGAGTGCATGCAAGCAATTTACCTAGTGATTTTTAACTCATTTTTAAGGAAATGCTTCGGGGGAGGAGGGGCTTAAAGGGGGTCATTTCTCTCTCCACTTTTGTTTATCCTGTATATGACACCTTTTAGAATTTCAAACATGATCAGACCATAATACTTCCCCTTTGTATTGGTTTGAAGTATATTAGGTAATAGTGGCACTTTTTTACGAGTACTTGCCCAAATAATGTGACCAATGTAAGGAATGCTAGACTTCTAATGTGCTAAATTGTTACTATTGTCAGCCAAATCTCGTTGTTCTCTAAAAATAGACATTTAGTATCTGAGGTTGCTCTATATGACCATGACCTTCTCTCAGATAATTCTAGTGCTGAATGCTTTTGTACAATAACATTTGGATTTACGATCTAGCTCATAGTACCAAATAAGTCCCGTCTACCTTTCAAGATGTTTAAAACGTGATGGGGAGTATTCTCTGTGGACTGAAGAAATCTGGACCAATTTCAGCCAAATTCAACCAATTACAGGGGCTATGATTCAGGATAAGAATTTTGTTAAATCTCTTTGCATTACGAATAAGGGGCCAGAGATATCAAAGGTTTTTAGCTATTCTGTGTCAATGGGAAAATGTGTTCGTACATAAGGCTCAAATTCTTTTACAGCTCACACACCTCTTTCCTGGCAAAGGGAATATGCCATTACTGGTCTCAACATAATTTTCATCAGTTTCAGATCTATTGTTCACAATTCCCAGAGTCAAGTGGCTTAGTTATTTGAACAGGTAAGGCTTTGTGTTCAGAGTTGTTTGCATAATTTTCTTGTTGGTATTGTGTAAATCCAACAGAACCCTCTAGATAGAAGCACATGCACAATAAATAATATCTTGCATTGACAGAATGGTTCGACCAATTGTAGTCAAATATTTTTGCATGAACAGATAACCTAATACCGGCAGAGTTATTCCCCAGAAGAACAACACTAATTCATCGATAAAGTCTGACAGTGCTTCAGTTTACACCTGGACTTCATGAAATCAAACCAGTGTCAAAAATAGTTGATTAGCACCAGTATGAGGAAAACTGTCACTGAGAATGTATAAATCATTTTAATGGAAAGTAGAAGAGACATGGGCAGGATAATACTTGCCTCTGTGTGTCTATCAGGTCTTTCCTTCAGTATTGAGTGAGAAAATATACATTTTATGCCAAGGCTGAAAACTCCTAAAACACTTGCTCAAACCATATTCACAACAGCAAAAACATATGTTTCACTGCCACTGCTTTGCAATAAAATGTTCAGAACTTAGGGTCTGATTTAGAGTTTGGCAGATGGGTTACTCCATCACAAACGTGACGCATATCTGTCCACCTTATTACAAGTGCCAAAAGATATAATGCACATGTAATAAGGCAGATGCGATATCAGTCACACATGTGATGAAATAACCCATACACTAAACTTTAAAGCAGGCCATTAAAATCCCTTGCCCAATCAACTGCTCTAAGAATGTCATGAGGAAGTGCTACTGTACGCAAATCTTTAGAAGCCACTGCTCTCTTTTGTGGAATTTATTCCAGCCAAGTGTGTGCTCTGTGTGGGCCCAACAAACCAGCATGGACAAAGAGGATTGACTATGGGATATACGGAAATAAAGTAAATAGTTTGAACAAGGAGGACATTCTTAGATTGCTGTTTCTATTTTCACACTGTAAATAAAAACAATAGAGAGTTTTGGATGCTGCGATCCTAGAATTAACTTTTGTCTCTCTAGACATGCACCAATGTAGAAAAAGCACCTGGAAAAACTGTCCAAAGCCCTCACATCTGTACCTCGTCTTTTGAAGACATGCTATCACAAAAACACTTTAGTCTAGCTTTAAAGGCTTTAGGAGAATATATTTTATTATCTGAGCAAGAGGAACAACTTTGCAGACTCAAATTAACATCCCATAAACATAACTATTTTGGGACCATGACTTAGGTCATTCCAATACTTTTCAATAAATTGTATGCCAAAGGACAGTCACTTATTGATTTTCCATCTGTAGACTTCTGATCTAAGGACATTTTCAGTGATGTGTACTCACTGTGCAATAGTGCTTGCCTTCTGAAATTAACAGCTTGTGTGACATCCACCAAAATGAAATCAGCATTTTCATCCAGACACCATATCTCCCATGCTAATGTATTTGTAAGTTTCCGAAGTATCTGGGGCCCACGAATTTTGATGAATGTAACAGTGTCTCTCTACTGGCCTGCTGCAGACCAGGAAGACCTGAAACCTTTTAGAATTTCAAACATGATCAGACCATAATACTTGCCCTTTGTATTCAGTAGGGTTTGAAGTATATTAGGTAGGAGGATTTCCATTTTCAGTGCATGTTCCAGTAAATTTTAGAATCATATATCTGTTCTATAAAAGTTAATTACCTTTAGAATGGAGGCTTCTTCTCATTTGATCTGTGACAGACATCTAGAAATCATGACAAACAAAGGGAAAGCGTCATGCACATTTTGCGACCAGCTGTGCAAGAAAGTGCCTTTGGCTAATGCTCCTGGACCTTGTTCCAAGTGGAAGAAATGTGGGATGTGTACAAATCGTTTTTATGAGTTAACATTTGTGAATTTTTCGATTTCTGTCCTTTGCCCTTGTTGCACGTTTTCAGATTTACCTTCACCTACACCCCTATAAAGTTTTTCTGCACTTTGCAAGATATTGTTTGTGGAACAGAGAGAAAATTTTCACTCGAACTGAACCCAGCAAAGTTTGATTTTTCTCTGCATGTTTTTGTTTCACCAGAACTTCTTTATGCCTTGCGAAAAATGAATGTAGATTTTTCTTCTGTAACTTTATGTTTTGCAGGCTTTCCCATTATCAGTGGCATTGTACAAGAAAAGAGCACTAACGCTTTATGTTAAGAATCTCTTTCACCTAATATGAGATTCAGACCTTTGGTACAAAGACCAGCCTGACTCACAGCTACACATACATATTACAAAAGTTGTTCTTGAGGTATTCGAAGGTAAATGCAGACATATGCATACCTCAAGCTCATTAAATATGCTTGTAAACTGTTCGAACAGTGTTAAAGTTAATGTCTACAGAAACCTGCATAATTTAGCTACTGACCATTCTTCCTACATCTGGTTCTGGAATTTCCATATGTTCCATATCAAACATCTGCATAAGCATCTCAGTTTCTTAAGTTCTTCAAAAAAGGCATGTTATCTTTAAGCTTTAACAATTTTTTTCACCTACTCGACAGGAATTATGTTGGCAATTTCCTGCCATCATACTAGGGTGTGCGCACAAAGTTCAAGTGCAAAACGTTGCTCCCCATTTCATGTGACACAGCCAGTTGCTTTTAGGTTGACCGTCTTCATTTTATCATGAGGATACTATGCATATTTTCTATTCCTAAGGGGTAATCAGATACCTTTGAATTAGAAAAGTCTCACCACCAGCAAGTTGTGTGGTTCATTGTCCATCTCAGGCATCACACTCACCCATTTCCTGTGGAACATACATGTGTCTCTGATCCTTTGGACTTTGATTCATTTTATTTATATAGCATCAGTCTTCGATGTCTACTGCCACAGCAAATGTAACAGCATTTTAATTCTTCACCCGGTTCCTGGTTGAGAGTATTTTCCTCTTTGGCTTTCCTGTAGGGCTTTGTGCTCTTTATTACCCTCATTCCTGTTATTCCGTGGGGATGTCAATATAGCCCAAGACCTTGTGGTACTACTCAAGGACTCTGCTTATCCTTTGGAGAAATATTTTGTGTCTCTTGCCTGGGCTGCCCCATGGGGAAGACGCCCACAGAAGGGGGACATACAAGCATCTGTAACTACCTCCGTAATAGCAAAGTGACGAGAAGGTGAAAATAGGGTGGGTGCAAATGCCTCTGTATCCTTGGGGGGCTTTGTGTTAGATGACTTGAGGTGTCTAGCCTACCAAAAAAAACACAGATACAACCAAGTGGCAGATCCATGCCAGGCAGTTCATTTAAAGCAGTTTGTTCCTATATTTGTAGCTGAAATTACCAATGCACTAAAAGAATTCCTATCAAATCATCGATGGTGCAATGGCACATTCCATCATCTATCTTTCGTTACAGAAACCAAATGAAAGTCGAGAAGACCTGTCAAACACTCGTCCTGTTTCTAGTTTACCTTATTTCAGGATAATTGAGGAGAAAGAAGCAATAAAGTCACCTTAAGCTTTTGAGGAGTATAACCATCTACTACAAGCAGAATGACAGACCTATTATTTTGTTTCCAGCAATAAGTAAAATCATCGAAAGAGCAGCATGTAAACAGATGATAAGTATGTTAGATGAAGGTATCTGCTTAGATGAATTGCAACTGGGTTTCAGGACAGTTACAGGGATGGAAACTGCATGGGCCTTACGTTAGATAAGTTGTGCCTACCTGTAGTCAAAGGGGACACTGCTGCACTGATTCACTTGGACCTGTAAGCAACATTAGACACTGTGGATCATATTATCATGATCAAGTACCTCAGGGGTTTAGGCATAAATCGAACTACTATATCACTTTTTTGGAAAAATGGTCTAATGCAGTTATGCTAATCCTCATTCACTCAGCAGCTCAGGAAGTTAAGAGTGGAGTGTCTCAGGAGTCCTCTTTGTTGCTTCCTCTATTGAATATTTACATTCAACTGCTCCATCTCCATTGCTCTTCAAATCTTGAGGGTGTACAACATGCAACTGATGTTGAGGCTGGGTGAAAATGCAAACAGATCCACATGTAATTTAACAACATGCCTTCCTGCAGTACTATCTTCAATGGCTTCTTCAACACCATACAAACAAAACAGAACCCGCTGCTGATGGGAAATCAAAAAGACCGATGGCATGACTCTTTTGGCCTATATGATTCCTTATGGCTATCGCACTTAAGTCCTCCCTGCTCTGTGACCAAGGTAAAGTCACTTGGTGTCTATTTAGTTGATCATCTGTCTATGAAGCAACAGATCAGTGCCTTATCGTCATCTTATTTTCATTTACTTAAGTTCATCAGAAAAGTTCTGTCGCTTTTAGTAAACCACTTTAGCAAGTAGTGTCAGAAAGTATATAATTCTAAATTGATTATAGCAATCTGTAACTAGGACTTCCATAAAAGTCTTTGAATCTATTGCAGAGGAATCAAAATGTGGCTGTCAGAAACATTATGTGGACTGCAGGAACATGAGAATGTTTTCCATCCAAGAGCTGATCTGCACTGGCTTCCTATCAAACAGATGATTATCTTTAAAACCCTTTATCTGTTGTTCAGGGTATGTTGGGGAAATGAAAAATCCAGCTTGCAAATAGATCCACATACTACATATCCCATAGAGACCTTTGCTTTTACTCACAGCTATTATTTATTGCACCACAGGTCAAGAAAGTATGAGAGGCAGAGCCTTATCCTACTGCATACTAATTTGTGGAACAACCTTTCTCTTGAGATTAAAGGTATCAAACTATACATGGGGGTTCAGAAGGCTCTCTGGGCCTTTTTGTTTTGTTACATCTCTGCTGAATGCTTGTAGTTTTTTGTGTTTATGATCTGGGTTTAGTTTACCTATTTATTAGAGACAGGATGCCCACTGGATGAACATTGTACTTTCAAAATCCTTCTTCTGCTTGTCTTTCTTCTCCTCCTTCTTCTTCTTCTTGTCCTTCTTCTTTTTCATCTTTTTCTTGTTTCAGGCTTCACAGCCTCATGAGGAACAGAGAACTCTTCTTTTTCACCTTCTTAGTCTTTCAGCCTTCACAGCCACATGAGGAACAGAGATACTAGTTGCTAGATTCAAGGAAGACTTTCTCAACAGCATTAAAGATGCAAGCAAGCTGTGTTAATACTCCTAGATATATCTTTAGCATATATATTGTGGTCCCTGAGATTCCATATATTTGGACATGTCTGTCTAGTACAGCCTTAAAATGGTCCAGTTTTTTTTCAACAAACAAGCCTAACAATTGTGCATCGGCTCCAAGGAATCATTCACTCAAAGGTTAGTGTACCATGCTCCACAAGTGTCCGCCTTTGCAACTCTCCTGTTTAATATGTATGTGCTCCAATTGGAATATATACTAGAAGATTACCAGGTTTATGTCTAAATGCATGCTGATGAGATGCAAATTTACTTCGACTAAACAACAAACCAAGGACCAAGAGCAAAGTTATAGAACTCTAAGAGTACACATACAACTACATAATAAAATCCTTCTGTGGCTGAACAGGGTTTAAACAGAAATCATTACACTAGAAGGCTCTTACATCAACATTTGTCTAAGATTTGAAGTGGGTATAAATCTGTTGAGTACAGCTCTAATTTAACACTGACTAGATGAAAAGTGCAAGTGCTTAGATGTTGTCAGACTTGCGAAATATTACGTAGAAGTTAGGGCACAGAAGAAAATAAATGTGCTCTCAAATTATTTAGTCAACTAAAGACTTTAATTCCTCAAGTCCAAAATTAATGAATTGCACTGGCATACTCTCTATTAAGCCTGGGTTGTGGCAAGAATGAAGTAGTATTGTGCGATAGAGATTGATGTAATATATTACTGATACTGTTTATATTATAATTAGGGGTGTGTGATAATCCAAAACTAACAAAGTCATTCTAAAATCAACTTATTGTACTCTTTTTTCCACAATTTAAATGTTTCTCAGGAAGAAAAAAAATCTAACTTTAATGCTGCTTCTTTAGATATGGTGGCAAAGATGATTTGTATCTCTTTATTTAACTATTAACCATGCTATGGCACACAATAAGCAGATGATCAATGTTACATCTATTTTAAATTAGATCATTTGAATTGATTATTTGAAATTGCTTCTAAGATACCCTTTTTGTGCAACAGTCAACTTGATTCTTATATCTCAGATGTTATTGAAAATTGACTATGAGCTGTTGTGATCCTTTGAGGGAAGTAGTTCAAAAACGAGTCTGAAACTACAAATGCAAAACATTAAGAAAATATTTAAATCCAACTGGATTTCAGTTTTGAATAGAATAACTACAAATAATTTATATCCTGCTCGTTATTATAACCTTGGATTTGTTAAAATACAAAACTGAACAGTTTCGGATTGCAAGAGTTCTTAGTAGTGTGGCACATTAACATACCTTTGTTTAAAAATTTCAATTTTCTTCTCTGAGACTCTGATATTCTGTTCTACCTGCTTTCTGAGGCTAAAATGAGGAAAACACATAGAATAAAAACCTATTTGGGTTGCACTTAATTGTAAAGGTTTGCGAAATACATTAATATTAAATAGACTAAATTCAGTAGTTATTTCTTTACTTGGCTACCTTTCTATCATCTTTGTCTGTTCCTCAACAACTTTTTGCAGCTTCTGATTCTGAGGGTCCAGTTTCCTTCTCTCTGCAATCTTTTTCTTTTAAGCAAAAATAAAGGTACAGAAAAAATAGGTTACCGTTAAAATATTACCTCAGATGTCACTAGATAAAATTGGATACATCTGAAAAGATAAACAAAACATGTTTTCCTTGTGGAGAAAAAATGAAAAAATTTAAAGTTAACAATGCAAAGACATTTTCTCATGCACACATGCATCATACACAGTCAACGACGTGGAACTGCTTTTCCATGTTTCTGATTGACAATTCACAAAACCTGTTCATGTGTAATCCTGTAAGCCTACAACTATCGCTGGTTTCCAGAAGTACTGTTGAAACCTTTAGAAATTCAATACATTTGTACATCTAAGCCTCTTCAAGGAAGTAAACCTACAGGTGCAGATGTACACATTTCTTAAGACTGAGACCCTGTATCCTAAACTGTGAGGAAAATAAAGGTTTTTGTGAGGTCAAAATAAACTGACACATTAGATTTAGACGCGTAAAGGGGTACAAATTCAAACAACTGAAAACCCACTGCCTTCGTGAAGTAACTGATAATTTCCCTTTTGCATTTAGCACTTTAGTTTGAGTACCATTGCCTCTTTTACACATTGTTTTAGCATATCGTAGAATAGGCCATTTATGTACATTTACCATTAATAAAGCATGTCACAACAAGTGGCTGAATTTTCCTTATCCAGAAATACTGGTGTAATGTTGTTTTGAAAACAGACCATCCTTCGCTGTGAAACCGATTAGGGACGTTCTTCTCTTCCCCGGCAAAAACTGAGATGTCTGTCCAGTGGTTCTTTTTTTTTTAACCTTCTTTATTACGTTTTCTATTATAGATCATCATCAGTGTTAGACCTGACAGCCTTAGGGTGGTCACCCCTAACTTTTTGCCTGCCTCCCTCCACTTTTTGGATACTGTTTTGCTGGTTTTTAGACTCTGCGCACTTTACCACTGCTGACCAGTGCTAAAGTGCATATGCTCTCTCCCTTTAAACATGGTAACATTGGATCATACCCACTTGGACTATTTAATTTACTTATAAGTCCCTAGTACAGTGCACTATATGTGCCCAGGGCCTGTAGATTAAATGCTACAAGTGGGCCTGCAGCACTGATTGTGCCACCCACTTCAGTAGCCCCTTAACCTTGTCTCAGGCCTGCCTTTGCAAGGCCTGTGTGTGCAGTTTCACTGCCAATTCGACTTGGCATTTAAAAGTACATGCCAAGCCTAAAACTCCCCTTTTTCTAAATATGAGACACCCCTAAGGTATGCCCTAGGCAACCCATAGGGCAGGGTACTCTGTAGGCAAAAGGCAGGACATGTACCTGTGTAGTTTACATGTCCTGGTAGTGTAAAACTCCTAACTTCGTTTTTACACTGCTTTGAGGGCTGCTCCCTTCATAGGCTAACATTGGGGCTGCCCTCATACATTGTTTGAGTGGCAGCTGCTGATCTGAAAGGGGGAGTAGGAAGGTCATATTTAGTATTGCCAGGATGGTGATATAAAATCCTGCTGACTGGTGAAGTTGGATTTAATATTACTATTTTAGAAATGCCACTTTTAGAAAGTGAGCATTTCTCTGCACTTAAATCTTTCTGTGTCGTACAATCCACGTCTGGCTGGGTTTAGTTGACAGCTCCTTGTGCATTCACTCAGACACACCCCAAACACAGTATACTCAGCCTCACTTGCATACATCTGCATTTTGAATGGATCCTCCTGGGCTGGGAGGGTGGAGGGCCTACCTTCACACAAAGGACTGCCACACCCCTTACTGGGACCCTGGTAGACAGGATTGAACTGAAAAGGGACCTGGTGCACTTCTAAGCCACATTTTGATGTCTCCCCCACTCCAAAGGCACATTTGGGTATATAAACAGGGCCTCTGCCCCTACCAACTCAGACACTTCTTGAGGTTGACACTGTACCTCACAGACACTTCCTGTAGAAGAAACTTGTAAACAGAACTTGCATCCTGCCAAGAAGAACTGCCTGGCTGTCCAAAGGACTCACCTGACTGCTTTCTGTGAAGGACTGCAGCCTTGCTGTTGCCCTGCTGCCTTGATGCTCTCTGGCTGAGGTGAAGAAGTGCTCTCCAAGGGCTTGGATAGAGCTTGCCGCATGTTCCCTGAAGTCTCAGGACCAAAAAGACTTCATCTATTCAAGAAGGACTCCTTGTGTGGCGAAATTTGATGCACAGCCTGCCAGAAATGACGCACAGCCTGCACCGCGGTGAACATTTCACTGCACGCCAAATCGGAACGATGTAGCCCAACTTCGCAATGAGAAGATCAACGCTGCGCCAGCAGAGCGACTGAAAATTCGATGCACTGCCCACTGGATCAGCGCATAGTCGAGCCGGAACGACGCAGACCGACTTCCAGAGAGGAATCGACGCAGCGCCTGCCGTGTGGTAGAAAATTCTATGCAACGTCCACTAGATCGACGCAGCTCCTGTGACTTCGTCCTGCCAGCGCAGGAAATCCATGCCCTCCCTGGGGCGTCTGAAAACCCCGCAATCTGAAGAGGATCCACGACTGAGTGCCAGAAATCGATGCACAGCCATCCCTGCTAGGAAAGAAAACACAGCATTGCCATGTGTGGCCCAAGAAATCGACGCACACCCCTTTGTTTCAACGCTTTTCCTCCTCTGCGGCCCTTGGCTTAGATTTTTCACTCAAACCAGGTACTTTGTGCTTGAAAGAGACTTTGTTTGCTTTTAAAAGACTTAAGACACTTTGGGGGTCATTTTGACCCCGGCGGGCGGCGGTCGCCGCCCGCCTGGAGGGAACCGCCATATGGCCGCTCCGCGGTCGAAAGACCGCGGATGCCATTCTGGCTTTCCTGCTGGGCTGGCGGGTGACCGCCAGAAGGCCGCCCGCCAGCCCAGCGGGAAACCCCTCCCCACGAGGAAGCCGGCTCCGAATGGAGCCGGTGGAGTGGGCATGTGCGACGGGTGCAGTTTGCACCCGTCGCGTATTTCAGTGTCTGCTAGGCAGACACTGAAATACACAGTGGGGCCCTCTTACGGGGGCCCCTGCCGTGTCCATGCCATTGGCATGGGCACGGCAGGGGCCCCCAGGGGCCCCGCGGCACCCCCTACCGCCATCCTGTTCCTGGCGGGCGAACCGCCAGGAACAGGATGGCGGTAGGGGGTGTCAGAATCCCCCATGGCGGCGCAGCAAGCTGCGCCGCCATGGGGGATTCCAAGGGCAGCTGTAAACCGGTGGGAGACCGCCGGTTTACCCTTTCTGGCCGCGGCAGAACCGCCGCGGTCAGAATGCCCTTTGGAGCACCGCCGGTCTGTCGGCGGTGCTCCCGTGGCCGGTGACCCTGGCGGTCACCGGCCGCCAGGGTCTGAATCAGGCCCTTTATATCACTTTTCAGTGATATCCCTACATTTACTTATTGCATCTTTGATCGTTTTGACCTGCATTTATCCAGATAAATATTATATATTTTTCTAAACACTGTGTGGCGTATTTTTGTGGTGCTATATGATGTTGTAGTATGATTTATTGCACAAATACTTTACACATTGCCTTCTAAGTTAAGCCTGACTGCTCAGTGCCAAGCTACCAGAGGGCGGACACAGGATAATTTGGATTGTGTGTGACTTACCCTGACTAGAGTGAGGGTCCTTGCTTTGACAGGGGGTAACCTGATTGCCAACCAAAGACCCAATTTCTAACAATCAGTAATACAGACAGTAATAATACATCGACTAAGCACATTATTTGTGGCAATTCACAATCTTATACATTGTAGTCGGATCCCATGATTGTATAGAAATATGTCACTAGTAATACTCAAAGAACCGAACAAGAGCCTTAACACCTACTTGGAATGTCAGCAGGATAGAGGCATACAGTCCCTCCTGTGAATCACCCACAGGGTGATGGAGGAGGGTTTGGGAGGGGGGGGTAGCGGGGACCATGCGAGGAGGAGGCGGAAGTATCATTTCAGAAATGCATAGGACAGGCAGGTGCATGACATTCACAATCAATCCAACCTCTCATCACCTTCAGGGGAGTTCTGAAGTGTGGTGGGCAATGCATCCCATTCAACCGTGATAGGGTGTCTTCATAGACCCTGTACTTCCTCGGGACGCAACACAGCCACCTTCACCAGCCTCCACTGCACAGTCATATTTGGCCAGTACTACACGCCAGGTAGTGCTGAGGCCTTCCAGTGCATAGTGATGGCCCACTTAGCTAAAATGAGTGCCAGTTTAAGGAAGTGAGTAGTGCCTCCCCCCATTCTACAGTTCCCCGAAAGGCCCAGTGAGCAGCTCGGCATACTGTCCAAGTCTCCCAGGCCTGGGACACATGAGAATATGGTGCAGACCTCCACCCACAGTGTTCTAGCTGATGGACAGTTTAAAAACATATGCACCATATCTGCCAGCAGGGCTCGGCAACAAGGGCATTCCGGAGACCCAGTAAACTATAGCCTATGTATTTCAGCTAATGTTAAGAAAGCCCTATGTAACACATTAAACTATACATATTGAAAGCGGGCATTGTGGGAAATCAGGCTCCAATCTCAGTCCTGTTGGGTCAATGCATGTCCGCTACCAATGCCTCCCCCCCCCCCCACCCACAAGCCTGCGATAGATTACCTAACAGGTCTTCAGTGGTGTATTGAATGGCTGTAGCTAGCCATGTAATCAATCTCCTCTCGTTGCCCATGGGGTAAAGGACATCTGTTAGGGGGTGCGTTGTGGGTTCCATATCAGTAACGCTCCACATGCTCTCGAGTATCAATGCAAGGTGTCTGTGTGCTAGAAATTGGCATGCTGGAAGACCGGTCTGCTCTGCCAGGAAATCAGAGGATCAGGGCTCCAACATGAAACAAAGCCCCCAGCATATCCACCTCTGCCTCCCCTGAAATTACTAATCGCTCTCTAACGAGGCTCAATCAAAATGAACGGATGGAGCCCAGAGGTACTTCCGGAGCACAGAACTGCAGTCCAGGTGCAACCCTCAGCACCCTACGGTGGCAATCATTTGCCACTCAAATGAGGGCATTCGAAGACGCAGGCAGCACTGAATCCAGATGAAACAGTTCCTATGCAAGCCTCAACACACCCTACCCTGTTCCCGGGCAAACCTCCGCAAGATGGCGAACAGCCAGCCAACAAGTTGGCCACTGGAGTGTCAGTCCGGTGGTTATTCATGCTGATTTTGGTATGCAAAGAAGCTTTTTTGGACACAGTATGTGAAATCTGTAAATGCCTTTTCACACCACATCACCTTTAGCTATATTTTTGTGAAAATGCAAAATGTACTACCACACGATCCAGTGCACTCCCGTTTTCCAGCTTAGGTGTGTTCAATTATTGCTCTCTGTTTGGGAAGTACTGAGAATGTTCATAACCCAAAGCCATCAATGAGGCACAACTAATGGCGTGATTGTATAACATGTTTTTTAATTGATGATTTATGTTCATTTAGTTATGTTCCTTCAAAAGTTTCTTAATTTATGGCACATTTATACAGCTGCATGGACATTTCACAGCGAATAGTTCACTTTCTGTACCACATAAACTCAAATATGTTATAAGAGTAACCTTAACTATGTGATACCGTATTTATTTTCATTGAAAAGTTTACTATAATTCAAACAGGAATGTGTTCTCGTTTTTGTTACACCAAATACTGTTTAATAATATCTGGCTTATTGCACTCTGCTTTGTAGTGTGAATAGACAAATCTGTGCACAACTAAACAATGAAGATAATGATCTCCCTGTTTGCTAGAATGATATTCTTGACCCCCACTCCCTCTACTACCCTTAGTGAAAGGCAGCATCACTCACAGGCAGTATTCAAGTGCTCTCCTATGACAAACCCTATTAATACATTTCTGGGTTTCAATTTTAGCTTTTATTATAATTTCTGCGACACGGCTTTTCTGTCTACATTTTTCACACATGGGCTGGATATACCAAGCTTATTACCGGTTGCAAGCCAGAAAGTTTGCAACGAGTAAAAGGTTTTTCTAACCTATTAAATAATTTAATTAATTTATCACGTCTGAAAAGTTTTTCTGAATTGCTAAATGGGATAAGAAATGGTTTCTGAATCACTATCTTGAAGGGGGCATGTTGGGCACTGCTTCCAGATAGTGATTCAAGCCCAGATGCATCAGTGGCTTGCAATCGTAAATTTGGTTGCAAACCATTGACTAATTACTGACTCACAAGTTGAGTTAGTAACGGATTTACAAAGGGTAGTGGAGTTCCTTTTGGACCCATTCCCATTTGGGAGTCATGGTTGCAGCTACAGGGGGAGCAGGAAGTGCTCTTACTGAAGTTTTCCAAAAGAGAAAACGTTTGTTTCAAGCAGCACCATTTCCTTAAAGGAAATAAGGCTGCTTTTAAAAAAAAAATCTATTTTCGAAAACAATCAAAGGGATTGTAGCCAGATATCCCACGCAAGCCACCATCCCTGTTAATGTAGCATTTAATGGGAGCACATATTGAGACCTTCCTAATGAATAATAATTCTGCAATCCGCTGACATTCAGTATTTTGTGAACCTATCTATTAGTATATAGGTTGTTTTACAAAATCAGATTGCATTTGCAAAGTCAGTACACAATTTGCAAACACTTTTTGCATATGTAATCTTTGCACATCAAGCCCACGGTCTCTTGCAATATTATAAAAAGAATCCCTATAATCCTTAAGAAAATACTATTACCCTCATTATAAGTGGGTCTAAAAATTTTGACTCCTGTGCGAATCCCTCCTTCTACAAGGGTCAGAATAATAAATGATTTAGAGCTGATAAAACCAGGTAATTATTAGGTGGAATAAAGTCCACATCCAGGTTACATTTCAGACAGTAAAACGTGCAGCATTTAGCAATTGAAAAGGCTTGGTAATTACTAGAGCATTCAGATTTTTGTGTTGGGGGCACCAAAATCACCACGTTATGCCACATGTCCGGGTCAAAACTTGTAATAAGTGTAATTTACTGCATGCAAAGTTTTTAAAAAGACGTGGGGGGTGATTCCGACCCCGGCGGTCCTTGACCGCCAGGGCCGGGGTCGGCGGGAGCACCGCCAACAGGCTGGCGGTGCTCCTAAGGGCATTCTGACCGCGGCGGTATGGCCGCGGTCAGAAACGGAAAACCGGCGGTGTCCCGCCGGTTTTCCGCTGCCCTGAGGAATCCCCCATGGCGGCGCAGCTTGCTGCGCCGCCATGGGGGATTCCGACCCCCTCACCGCCATCCTGTTCCTGGCGGTTTCGACCGCCAGGAACAGGATGGCGGTGAGGGGTGTCGTGGGGCCCCTGCAGTGCCCATGCCAATGGCATGGGCACTGAGGGGGCCCACTTCGAATTTCAGTGTCTGCTTAGCAGACACTGAAATTCGCGACGGGTGCTACTGCACCCGTCGCACACCTTCCACTCCGCCGGCTCCATTCGGAGCCGGCTTCCTCGTAGAAGGGTGTTTCCCACTGGGCTGGCGGGCGGCCTTTTGGCGGTCGCCCGCCAGCCCAGTGGGAAACCCAGAATGACCGCCGCGGTTTTTTGACTGCGGTACGGTCTTCTGGCGGTTCGCCGCCCGCCAAGCTTGGAATGACCCCCGTGGTCTTAGATTTATGGGGTTATTAAAACTTTGGAGGAGGTGTTAATCCGTCCCAAAAGTGACGGTAAAGTGACGGATATACCACCAGCCGTATTACGAGTTCCATAGGATATAATAGACTCGTAATACGGCTGGTGGTATATCCGTCACTTTACCGTCACTTTTGGGACGGATTAACACCTCCTCCAAAGTTGTAATAACCCCCTTAATGTGGTGCAAAATAAATAGTGCATCATCCTCTAGGGCACTCCTAATAAAGGCCTTATATTTGAAAACTTTGAATTCTGCCCACCTCTCCACTGACTGCACGTCTTTTGTGATGATACATGTATAATTATTGACAGAGGTAGGTATAATATTACTAGTTATGACAGTCCCAATGGCATGTAAATGATATTACCAATGAGACCTGAAGTAATCATGGAACAGTATTACATAAATTATTGTACCTGATATTTCAGTTTTAGACTCAATACACTATGCTCCAATGATTTTCAATTCCTGTTATAGCCACAGCATGTGGCTAATTACCAGTCAAGCATGTTACAACTGGGGGAAACATCATTCGTTCACAAGCCAAAAGATTTTACATTTTTATGCAAAATTGCACGTGTGTCGAGAATGAGATGAAATAATGGTTCTGAAACTTCCTCTGTACATTTTGTAGTTATTTGCAGATAGATTTAGTTTCCACCACAATCTGACTTGGAGAAGGATGCGTATGAGCACTCTGGCAAAGTACAAGCAGACCACTAAGTATAGAATACGTAGGGGTTTGAAACAATGGAAAACGGGTTGGTGGAAAGAAATTAGAATAGAACCACGAGACTGCTAACTGCAGGGTAGTCAGTCACTACTTTCCTTTCCTTTTCTGTTATTATTTCTGGGATTATGATGGCAGAGCCATGTCTTCACTTGGAAACGTGCTGTTTAGTTGCATTGGCTTTCCACTCTCGTATCAGTTTGCCCTTGTATCCACACCTCGTGTTTGTTGTTTTATTCCTCTTCGGTTTACAAGTTAGTCTTCCTCTCGTCT
The DNA here is from genome assembly GCF_031143425.1 of Pleurodeles waltl. Lineage (NCBI taxonomy): Eukaryota > Metazoa > Chordata > Amphibia > Caudata > Salamandridae > Pleurodeles > Pleurodeles waltl. Next base: position 773,966,385 of record NC_090449.1, on the reverse strand, counting down.
TGACCTTTATGTTGGTGTGATTTGTCTCTTTGGTTCTCTGTTATTCTGTCTTTGTGTTTAGGGCTCATACTGGGGCTTTTAGCAACACTTGCTTCTGGAACCAGTGAGCTTTGTAAACACATTTGTACACTGCCATTTCGAACCACCTGGTCAAATATATTTAGATGTACTCTTTTGTCGTTCAAACGGTTCAGTTTGACTTATCTTTTTGCAACATCAAGGTAGCACTGGGTAGTCCCTCGACCGCAACAGTTCTGTGCCAGACTGCGCTTCGGTCCGGTGTTCCTCTCTCATCCCCCTTCCCTTTTGTACCCAGATTCTTAGCAGAGAAAGCAAGTCCATCGCTGCTCACTAGCATAGGTATTCACGGGCTTTCTGTACAACTGCAGAACCTGAACGTATGCCAGGCCAAAAATTGACCCATCTGAAAATCTCATTTAAGCAATTGTGCAAACCGTCACAGACATTTATGTAGAACTAGAGACCACTGATGGCCCTTTCTGTTGAACTGGCTCAGTCAAATTACGCCTGGTTCTTCCAATTCTGTCACACTTATGTATCACATAGAAAACCCTAAGGAGAGTGCTAATAAAGCTCCTGAAAATAACAACGTAGTGAGTACAGAAACTAAAGGAACTCATCTCATTGAACAGTAGTTTGATGTTAATGCCTCCTGAAAAGTTTGGTGGAGATCTGCATGAATTTTAGAGATTTATGATGCAACCAATTGACTTTTTGGCAAATCCACTCCAGTTTTCTGACAATATTTTAATGAAAACGTTTGTATTGCCATATTTAAATAAGGATGCATTGGTGTAACCTACACCTCTGATTTTGAATCAGGGCCTTTGGTTGAATAATTATTTTCATTTACTTACCCTGTTCAGACCCATTTTTGGTAAGAAGCATACCACCCAATCAACTCTTACAGGTTTGTTAACATTAAGAAAGTGAACTAATAATTTGTTTGCAGCATCAGTCAATATCAAAAAATTGACAGCTGAAGATGCTTGGATGGACGGACGAGTCTGCAGCTGCTGTCATTTACCCGGGGCTGCAAGAAAAGTTAAAGGTTGTGAATTGGCCTACTACATCTACAGTGTTAATTGATTTAACATTGCAGCAATGTTCCAGCTGTGCTGCGCGGGGGAGTTATAATTGAAGAGTGTGCATTTCAAACACAACAGAGAATAATTAGATTACAGTCCCATCAGAATAATCAATACCAATCAGAGGAGAAATACTCAAGACCCTCTGAAAGGAAGAAAACAAATGTCAACAAAAGGACTCTGCCTTTACTGTGAGAAGATGGGATATTTTGTTGGAGCTTGTCTGCAGCATCTGGGAAACAACTTGGCTCGTGCCTGAATAATGGGCAAGAGATGAGTTCACAGATCACAATGTGGTGAATCACCACATCCAAAGGACCTATCACTGTGCATGACTTAGTCGACTCTGGCACCTCTGGTTGTTTTCAAGTTCCAGGCAGATGATCAAACTCCTATTAGAGAGAAGTATCTGAAAGAAGATGTTCAGGGAACAGAGAGAACTACCTTAACCATCTTATCCTCAGGAGTGGTATGTCAAGAAACGTTGCCATGGTAATGAGTACTCAAACAAGGCATGTGAGGAATACAGTTTGATCTCAACAATAGACCCTCCTTCCCAGTCTTACTAGGTACTACCTGGCTGAGACATCAGAATGCTCTGATGAACAGGGAAAGACAGAACATTTCTTTTTCGTCATCGTATTGTGCAGAACACTGTTACCAAATGCAACTGAAATGAAGACCTGTTTCTGCCTTGATTTGCATTTTGACAACCCAGCTTCAAACAAAGAGGAGGAAATTGAAGATAGTGCTATTCCTGATTCTTATAAACAATTCACAGATGTATTCCATAAGAAAGGGACTGATACTCTTCCACCTCCAGGATAGCTCTGATGCCAATACCCGATGAAGTCAGTCCAAAATGTAGCCATTACCTTTGATTTTGCCCATATCTTGAAAAACTAGATGTCCGCGGATAGCTCTTTGATCCTTTAGGCACTAGATTGCCCTAAAGAATTAAAAAATGTATAACTCCGATTCTGCCAATTGGAATTTTATTGCTTTGGTGTCATGATGTCTTCCTAGAACTTGTTAAACAACCTCAAACTACAGGGAGTGCAGAATTATTAGGCAAGTTGTATTTTTGAGGATTAATTTTATTATTGAACAACAACCATGTTCTCAATGAACCCAAAAAACTCATTAATATCAAAGCTGAATATTTTTGGAAGTAGTTTTTAGTTTGTTTTTACTTTTAGCTATGTTAGGGGGATATCTGTGTGTGCAGGTGACTATTACTGTGCATAATTATTAGGCAACTTAACAAAAAACAAATATATACCCATTTCAATTATTTATTATTACCAGTGAAACCAATATAACATCTCAACATTCACAAATATACATTTCTGACATTCAAAAACAAAACAAAAACAAATCAGTGACCAATATAGCCACCTTTCTTTGCAAGGACACTCAAAAGCCTGCCATCCATGGATTCTGTCAGTGTTTTGATCTGTTCACCATCAACATTGCGTGCAGCAGCAACCACAGCCTCCCAGACACTGTTCAGAGAGGTGTACTGTTTTCCCTCCTTGTAAATCTCACATTTGATGATGGACCACAGGTTCTCAATGGGGTTCAGATCAGGTGAACAAGGAGGCCATGTCATTAGATTTCCTTCTTTTATACCCTTTCTTGCCAGCCACGCTGTGGAGTACTTGGACGCGTGTGATGGAGCATTGTCCTGCATGAAAATCATGTTTTTCTTGAAGGATGCAGACTTCTTCCTGTACCACTGCTTGAAGAAGGTGTCTTCCAGGAACTGGCAGTAGGACTGGGAGTTGAGCTTGACTCCATCCTCAACCCGAAAAGGCCCCACAAGCTCATCTTTGATGATACCAGCCCAAACCAGTACTCCACCTCCACCTTGCTGGTGTCTGAGTCGGACTGGAGCTCTCTGCCCTTTACCAATCCAGCCACGGGCCCATGCATCTGGCCCATCAAGACTCACTCTCATTTCATCAGTCCATAAAACCTTAGAAAAATCAGTCTTGAGATATTTCTTGGCCCAGTCTTGACGTTTCAGCTTGTGTGTCTTGTTCAGTGGTGGTCGTCTTTCAGCCTTTCTTACCTTGGCCATGTCTCTGAGTATTGCACACCTTGTGCTTTTGGGCACTCCAGTGATGTTGCAGCTCTGAAATATGGCCAAACTGGTGGCAAGTGGCATTGTGGCAGCTGCAGGCTTGACTTTTCTCAGTTCATGGGCAGTTATTTTGCGCCTTGGTTTTTCCACACGCTTCTTGCGACCCTGTTGACTATTTTGAATGAAACGCTTGATTGTTCGATGATCACGCTTCAGAAGCTTTGCAATTTTAAGAGTGCTGCATCCTTCTGCAAGATATCTCACTATTTTTTACTTTTCTGAGCCTGTCAAGTCCTTCTTTTGACCCATTTTGCCAAAGGAAAGGAAGTTGCCTAATAATTATGCACACCTGATATAGGGTGTTGATGTCATTAGACCACACCCCTTCTCATTACAGAGATGCACATCACCTAATATGCTTAATTGGTAGTAGGCTTTCGAGCCTATACAGCTTGGAGTAAGACAACATGCATAAAGAGGATGATGTGGTCAAAATACTCATTTGCCTAATAATTCTGCACTCCCTGTAAAATTCCACCATAGCAATGGGTACAACAAGACCCTAACAAAAGGTTGTTGTAGAATGGGCTTCTGTATCAAGGTGAAACATTGTTCCTTCCTTTCAACAACCACAGTCTAAAGTGTTGAAATGGTGCCATGATTTAACAGCAACGGGTCATCCAGGACAAAGAAAGATAATTGAAGTACTCAATAGAGTTTTTGGTGGCCCATTAAAAAATCATCAGTAAATATGTGCTGTGTACACAAGCCAAAGACTCCCATATGGCAGTAGCACATGTTATGCAACCAGGATTTCAATGTATTTCAAAATTGATTTACCAACATCTATTAGCTATGCAACTTCCTGAAGATGGAACATTTCATTACTCTTAAACAACTCCCCACAGCTGCTGAATTAGCAGCCAATAGCAGCTATTTTTTTCATTATTCACATTTACGTCTTTATGGCCTTCTAGAAACCATGATCTCAGAGGTACGTATTTCACATGGATTTTTGGGAAGAACTACTGAAAAAGTGGGTATGAAGCATTTTATATCCACCAGTTATCATCCACAAACTGTTAAACAAACTGAATGGCTAAACCAATCCTTGAAGCAATACTTATGGTGCTTTCATATGGATCACCCAAATACCCGGTACTGATGGTGGAGTTCACATACAGTAACTGACTACATTCATCAATAGGAAGGTTGCCATTCTTCTGTCCCTACAGCTATAATCCGAAGACGTTACCATGGGAAGTTGCTATGCCCACTGTTCCCTTGGTGACTACTCTCCTACATTGACTACAAGATTTACAGAAGGTGACAGAGCAACATCTGGAGCAGGCGAAAGGGACATAAAAATGCTTTGCTGACAGACATTGTAGAACAGTACTTTATTAGCAGAAGAGGGCTGGGGTTTGGTTATCCACTAAGTATTGCACTGTTCCCAGATCACATTCTAAATTCACATGTTGTTCAATGGTCAGTCCTTTCACAGCATTAGAGAAGGTGGGAAGATCAGATATACATGTGGCACTGCTCTCATATTGGCATATTCATCACATATTGCATGTTTCTCGTCAAACCAACCATTTCTGATGCAGTAAATAAACCTCCACCAGTCGTAATAGATGGGTCACTAGAGTACAAAGGAAGGAGATCAGTGGTTGCAGTAGGCAGAGAAGTAAATTACAATATCTAATAGGCAGGAATGGGTATGGAGTGTTTGAGAGGGTTTAGGACTGAAGATTTTGTCCATGCTTCCAAATTGGTGAGAGAATTTCATAGAAGTCTGGACACAGCATTTCTTGCTTTGAGTGCTCTTCGAGGGGAGCTACTGTCAGGGCTCTGCCAAAGTACAGGCAGACTAGTAAGCCTAGAATACGCTGCAGCTGGAAACAATAGAAAATGAGTCAGTAGAAACTAACTAGAATGGCAACAATAGACCACTAACTGTAGAGTAGTTCACTTCTTGAATCTGAAGTGATTTTGGGGTTAATGGTGATAAAGCCATATTTAAGGCCACATGGCTCATGGTATTTGTCTACCAACGTGTCGCTTAGTTGCTTTGGCTTTCCTCTCTTGCATTAGTTCACACTGTTTTCTTCCCTTACAGTTTGCTTGGTTCCCTAGTTAGTATTCCTTTGGCCTCGTTTGGATGTATTTTGCCTCTTTGTATATCTGTTGTTATCCTGTTCGGTGTGTTTGCGACAGCATCCTAGGACTCTCTCTCCTGGATTCCAGGTTGGCTCCAGGCTCATCAAAGCAATGCCCACTTCCGAAACCAGTAAGCTTTGTAAACGTAATCATATACTGCATTTTTTAACTAGCTGGTCAAATATACTTATCTGTTGTTCTCTCTTTGCCATCCAGTTCATTTTGACCAGTCTCCGCAACAGGTAATGTTGGGTCATCCCTCAACTAAAATGATTCTGTGTCGGATAATGAGCTCCAGTCCGATCCTTCTCTCTCACTCCCCTTTCCTTTTTTGCACCAGATTCCTAGCACTGACAGCAAGTCGATATCTGCTTTCCAGTGTTGTGTTTCAGGGACAGAAGGGACTTTTATGCATGTTTTATTGCAAGGTGTTAAACAATAAACATTTCTGCTAAGTATAAATCACTATTTAGTATGATGATGTTGAGATGAAAACCTCTCCGGTTTTGATCTTATAGAACTCAAATTTTATGCTTTTGTGAATTGCTCATTAATAACCTGACAACACTATTTTAATTCCGGTACCAGATCACTATGCAACTGAATATGATTGTTCTCATTATCTAGCATGTATCTGCTCTAACTCTCATATTAGTGTTTACTACTACAATTACACTGCCATGTCAGTTGGTTTTGCTGTCACATTTGTACATTGATACAGTTGATTCTAAATTGTAAGTAAGATTTAGGAAGGTATTAACGTTTTCGGTAATTCCCATTGATAATATTTCAGTATTCTTCAAAACAAATGATCCAATAAATTTAATATGCTAATTGCTAAAAGATGATTAAATGAACTTGGTTTTCTAAATTAGTAGCTCTTATACTTTTTACTTCTGTGCACCCCTTCTGAATCAGTACTGAAAGCCAGGGACCCCAGCCTAAGCATTTTATACAATCTGAGCCCTAAAACTACAGACAAAAACACAGAAGCAAATATACATCAAACAGATACACAAATATCTTAACTCACAAGCAAAAAATAAATAAATAAACAAAATGATAATGTTAAGGTTAGAGCATTTCAAAATGTGGTTTTATTCCTACAAAGTGAAATGATATGCTAGATTATAGCATGTCTTTTTTTGTGTTCCTATTGCATGCTCACTTTTTCTCAGCGCATGCCAGTGCTTCAATTGTGGCGATAAATCGTCCATACGAGCTTCTGTTTGCTGTCTTCTCCCACTTTCCGCACATCATGCTAATCATACCAATCTAATCTTCAACATCCGAACTGAAATTTAGAGTGTTTTAAAATGTAAAATTTTGCTTTTTTATGCATATATAGTTAATTAATCTCCTAATATTATTTAATTTTCTGAACAGTCACAGACCCCAGATTAGATGTTGGGGACTCCCAGAAGTATGCGAACATCATGTTATCAATCATATGATACAGACATGGTAGTTTTACAATCTCAACAATAATTCCTAGCTTCAAACAATTTCATGTTTCGTGTGTAATCCATACAGGAATTAGTGTTAATGATTTTTGTGAAATCTTCACTATCAAAATGTTGTCCATGCTGTAACTTTGCATTTCTTTTGTTTTGGACTCTCTTTCTGCTCCTTTTCATTCTGTCACCATTGGTTTTCTTGTGTTGCCCTTTCGTCTCAAAAATTCCCATTGTCATACCAGGCTTCACTTCTTGACTAGATGCAAACTCTCCCACCATCATGGTTAGTGATGGTGTACTTTGTGATAAATGTTTCAATTCTGAACTAAGTGCACTAAAAGATGTTTCACCCATTGATGTGTGTTTTGTCTGTAGCAGCGGAATAAATTCCTACAGGTGTATTCAGATATCAACCATATCATTAAGATACTAAGGGGGTTATTACTACTTTGGAGGAGGTGTTAATCTGTCCCAAAAGTGACGGTAAAGTGACGGATATACCACCAGCCGTATTACGAGTCCATTATATCCTATGGAACTCGTAATACGGCTGGTGGTATAACCGTCACTTTACTGTCACTTTTGGGACGGATTAACACCTCCTCCAAAGTTGTAATAACCCCCTAAGTCTTATGTAAAGTTTACATTTAGAAGCATGGATCCACAAATTCCATGTAAAACTATAGTAGGTTGCAGCAACATGTGGAATCTCTGTTACTATTCACTGTTCTGGCTTTCCAAAGATGAGTCTATCACTCACCTGTTATTCCATCGCATTTCTTCCACACCTTATTCCACTTAATTAAACTACTAACTGATCCCTTTGTTAACCCCTGAGCAGATATGCTTGATTAGGGTTGTTTCTTGCAGGGAGGTTTAAGTGCAGTAGTAGAACACTCAGTAGAGCACAGTGGGATGTGCCACAACATTTCCCAGAAGGCATCATGATGCCACTCAAAAAGACGTACTCCATGATACTGGCCTCAAACAACTGCAGCATGCTTTCACGTCCCAAGTCTTTGTAAGGTATTGTTTTATCAGTCAGGCCACTGATATAATAGCCCTGTTTCTGCCCATTTGAGATACTTTTCATTTGATGCAGATGCTTCGACAAGGATGATAAGTCAACTACCCCCAAAAGAATAGGAGAATGATGGCAGTCACCTCAGGAAAATTGGAATCAACTTCCAAACCCACTCTGCCTCATCATAACTGAAAACCAAATTAAACAAGCATTTACAATGCAACGGGTCTCGCATTTGCTCATGTTAGAGCTGATCGCGTTGTAAACTCCTAACCCGAGTTTTCACCTATCGGGCAAAAGTGCATTTATGTACATAACCCAAAAAAGTGAAATTAACTATGTAAAGCGCTCGACTTCTGCCAAGCGAGATCGTGCTCGTAAATTAGAGAAAAAGAAGTCCACCAGGCCATGGAAAACAGCGAGCCTCGCATGTTTTCTGTACTTGGTTGCTGCGCTGGGCTAGCCACCGGAAAAGGAAAAGGCATGACGTATGCGTGCCTTCGACTAATGAAAGCAAGCAGATTTTATTAGGCAAGCCCACGAACCAATAAAAAACACTGACGTGAAGTTGACAGGGCTCCGAGCCCTTTTCTAAATACAATAGCGTTTCGCTGCGATACGCATGCGCGAGCGCATGCAACGCAGGCTCGACCCTAAAAAAGGTTCTGGGGAGGTTTGGTAAGTGATTAAAAGGTAGAAAATACTTGCATGAAATGTGCCTTAAACCCGAATTGTGTCAATGAACACCTTACCACAATACACTTACAGAATCACTAATGCCTAGAGTGTGTCAATGATATCTGATTACCACTAGAACAGATCACACATTAGTTCCCTGCTTTTGGTTATGCAAAAAGAAGCTCTTAAGCCCATATAACTGATTTTAGAGTTCTTCTTGTTTAAATGTATGGTTTACATTTATTTAGCATCTAAGCCAACAATAATTAAGCTTTTTAAAATTATTCCAAGGTTGGAATGTATGTTTATATTTTATGGCTGTAGCACGTCTATTGTGCTTCAGGTCAAGGCAGGTATCAATGCACCGAGATTCCTCAAAAACACCTCCAATACCAGTTTGCTGGCCAAACAAGTATGTTTTCGATTTCCTACGGCCTAAATCCTTTTGATAATTCGTCAACAGGCTTAGCAAACACAACTGAGCTCAAGGATATCGCGTTAATGCTCCTTTTGTAATTTAGAAGTACTTTTTAAATACAATTAAGCTATTTTTTTGCAGTTAAAAATCCACAAAAATGCTTTAAAATGATGACAGCACAGTAAAACATATTAAGGGGGTCATTCTGACCCTGGCGGTAGACTACCGCCAGGCCAACGACCGCGGATGCACCGCCAACAGGCTGGCGGTGCATCCATGGGCATTCTGACCGCGGCGGTACTGCCGCGGACAGAAACGGAAACGCTGCCCTGGGGAATCCTCCATGGCGGCGCTGCAGGCAGCGCCGCCATGGGGATTCCGACCCCCTTACCGCCAGCCTGGCTCTGGCGGTTTTGACCGCCAGAACCTGGCTGGCGGTAACGGGTGTCGCGGGGCCCCTGGGGACCCCTGCAGTGCCCATGCCAATGGCATGGGCACTGCAGGGGCCCCCTAACAGGGCCCCACCAAGATTTTCAGTGTCTGCCAAGCAGACACTGAAAATCGCGACGGGTGCAACTGCACCCGTCGCACCCCTTCCACTCCGCCGGCTCCATTCGGAGCCGGCATCCTCATGGAAGGGGGTTTCCCGCTGGGCTGGCGGGCGGCCTTCTGGCGGTCGCCCGCCAGCCCAGCGGGAAACTCAGAATTACCGCGGCGGTCTTTTGACCGCGCAGCGGTATTCTGACGGCGGTACTTTGGCGGGCGGCCTCCGCCGCCCGCCAAAGTCAGAATGAGGCCCTAAAAGTCTCTTTGGTAGTATCTAATGCTTTACACGCGGTCACCTCAGGGCATTGACGAGGCTTACGCTCAGAAAAAAGGACAGGCTAGTAAAAAAAAAAAGTTATAAAAAAAAAGATTCATTCCAGATATATTTTTCGGGTTAACTACATTGCCCGTAGCTCTCGAATAAACTCGATATGCTTCGGATAAAACTGAGGCTTACTGAAGTCTTAATAACTGACAGACACACCAGAATACTGACAAGTTGAAATTGTGAAACTGTACTTTTACATAAATCTAATGTTCGACTCTTGAGAATGTTGTGCTGACTGAAAAATGAACAGGTGCATCACGCAGCGGAGCAGGCATCAGCCAGATGTCAGCGGGGCCAGAAGTCCCTATGCAGAGGTATCTAGTTGCAGGAGGCTAGCACAGACACAAGACCTCAATGATATTGAACATGTAGATCATGTGACCTGTACATAAAGGTTCCATACCAGAGGCTGACCTGAGACTTGTCTTTCACCGATAAAGTCTGTAATCCCTAGACATCATAATCAAATACAGCAAGTATATCTCCTATAAAGATGCCGTCATTTACTCCAGCACTATTAAATCACTCCACTAAATTTGATCAGTAAAATAAATATTTCCACATCCCTGGCATCTTTCCATCCTCGTAAGTTGAAGGGCATATTTCTAAAGAAATTCCAAGTTGACTCTCATGCCCTGCCAAACTGTTAGTTTCCTTTTCTGGGGAAAATTGATAGTGCTGTTTGCAACTCTCAAGCCACAAGCCCACATTGCCACCACTGCTTCTTATAATACTACTAATCTGGATTCCACTCTACATGCAGCATTGAAACTGAAACAATGCAGGTAATAATAACCGATGTCCTACAGTTTGACAAATGGAACCTCATATTTTTTGTATCCCTAGACCTGTCAGCTATGCAAGTGTATGTTTCATGCTGTGGGGGGCATTTATCTTATTTACCATCCTAAAACGGCAAACACCAATCTTGTACCAGTAAATTAAGAAATATAAAAGGTGTACAAAAGTACTTCTTTAAAGAAAGGAGTGGTCTGATAGCAAATTGCATCTTCAGTGCCCTCAAATAAAGAAAAATAATGTGAGTGGGAAGCAGCAGAATTGCGAAAGAACGAAAAGAAATAGATACCACAAGGACTGCTAAAAGAAAAAGTAGTCCCTTGTATGTAAGCAGTGGAAAGAGGCAACGTATTTATTCAGAAGAATAATAAAGAACCTATGGTATGGGGGAGGGGCAAATGCAAGAAGACATGGACTAAGAAGCAAACAAATTAGACTTGCAAGAAAACCACCCAATAATAAGCAACTGGCTGTCTAAAAAGCCCCTTTAAGCACTGGTATTGTACAGAATAGTTCTTTAGTGAGCAGAACCTAAAAATAGGGATGACTTTACATATTCTCTAGCCTTCTCTGGAGTCTCAAGTGTCAGGTCAAGTCAAACAGTATTGAAACTGGCAGTTCCAAAAAGATGAGCCTGCAAGAGGACCTTCTCCTTTGCCCTCCTGTTCATCAGACTTGCTCTTTCGCTCCTAAACCTCAGAAAATAATGAAAACCTCTTTTTCTGTTCTAATATATACCACTCAACAGCGTATTTAGATCGTTTTGCAATACAGCAGACCGTTGTCTATATATGTGCGCAAAGATAATCGCCTGCACCTGTGGGTCTTCAGTTTTGTCTGGGTGAAGCCAAACACTGCTCCCCGAGGCGAAGTCCCCATTACACGTGTTTAAAAATTCAAATAAACTTAAAAATAGCAGAAATACCTCATTTTCAACAATTACAGCCAGCTGCTGCTCGTCATGATGCTGTTTGTCTTCCTGCTGAAGCAAGAGCAATTGTTTTTGCTCAAGGAGCAGCATTTGTTGTAGTCTCTGTACTTCTGTTTCTTGTTGAGTCTAAAAACGGCACATTTTGTATTACTATATGAACATTATTGAAAGGTACATCATATTTCAAGTTTACAGAGAGCAATTTTGATTTTAGCTTTGACTCAGTGAGAAAAGTAAAAAAAGTGTGATAACCTCTGTGTAACAACCAACAATGTAGGAAAAAGCATGTTTGATTAGCTGTGCATTGAAGTTGTTGTTGCTATTCATTTAATAAATGCAAGAACAATATCACACAATAAGCAGTTCATTTTTACAAAACATGATTATTATGGTTCCTGTGGAAATAAAAATGAAATCAAACAAATATTACTATCCCCAAAGACGTTTTCATAACCGCAAACGGGATGTGACTAGGAGTGCTGAGTAAACCTTAGGGGGGGCTAGGTAGGCATTTGGTGAAGGCCACTTTCAGACAAACACAGCTCACTGTTAAATTATTCAAGTTAAAATCACATGTCACGTAATCAATAATTTAAAGGTCAGTCTATCACCGATGTGCATGATTAGTCTTCTGCATTTGCTGAGGTTTGTTCATGAATGAGGAGTTGATATTTAATGGGAAAGCATAGCAAAGAAGCTATAAAGCAAGACTATGGGATGGATTACCAACAGAGAGGCTCTCTTTTTGAAGAAGCTGAATCCATAAATTCCATATTTCTACATCTTCCCAAAAATCCATACATGGAAAATAACACCTCCACAATGCACCAGTGTGCCCGGGATTGACTCTATTTCTGAACCCCTGTCCATTTTATGCAATTCATTCCTTCAGACTCTGATGTCAAATAAACCCTCCTTTTGGAGAGACACAAAAGATGTGCTCAACCTTCTAAACAACATTTACTTAGAAGGGGAAAAGATTTTGCTGATCACTTTAGATGTAAAAGCTGTCTAAAGAAATATACAGCGGATGCAACTCTAGCTGTGATTGTTTTGGAAACATTACAGGATGGGTCTACTATTCCTCACAGACTCTTCCTCTGAGAACAGTGCTGGGTATTTAAACTCCATACAGATACCCATGGTCTGAACAATTAAATACCTTGGATGGCTAATAAAGAACTGATCCTTATAATGGAGTATCATATTTTGTAGTCCTTACACACAGCCTGTAATATCAGCCCGCACTGAGCCATGAAAAACCAGAATCTTTAGAGTGTCCTAGTTGTAATAAAATCTTCGTACCAAGAGTAAAAGAAAAAAGTTTAAAACCGTGAATGTTTGACATTGTTCAGCATTCAGTCTATTATCTGTTCTTTTTACCCTAAGTGGGATGGGATGGCCCATACATGGGTGCTGTGCTCGTCATGCCACTAGATTCAACCTAGCCTGGCTAATGAGGGGTGATACGCCAAAATCGGTCCCAGGATGCTTGTTTCCAGTCCTGGGAAGACCTGGCCAGGCAGTTCAGGCTGGTCTGTTCCCATGGGGAGCAGGGTCAAGACTGATTTCAATACAGATGGGTTCAAACTGGAATGGCATGGTGAGCAAAAAGACTAAGGATTCAAGCTCACATCTTTAACAGGGGGTTAATATTTGACATTGTTCAGCATTCCGTCCATCATCTGTTCTTTTTGCATTTGTTGCCTGAAGTGGGATGGGTGAGCTGTCCATGCCACCACGTTCAAGCTAGCCTGGCTTATGTGGGGTGATACACCAAAACTGGTCCCAGGATGTTTGTTTCTGGTCAAGGGAGGACCTGGCATGGAAGTTTGGGTAGGACATTTTCAGTCATTCCATCATCTGTTCTTTTTGCACTTTTAGAAAGTGACATCTTCTTGCCTTAACCATTTGCTACCGGCAGCCTGTCTCTGGAACAGATGACTGGTGTAGACGACAGCTGGGCTTTGTGTATTCCTCATAGACATCCACACACTATGGGAACCTTCAATGTGACTGGATAGGCCATCACTGGCAGGATGGGAGAAAGAAGCAGGACCCAGCCTCACTTACATTTGAATAGGCTGTGTCCTGTCTCCACACAAAGGGCTGCATACTCCCGGTAGTTAGTCTGGAGGCAGCGTCAGGAAGGCAGGCACCTGTGAACTTCAAAGGTATGCATCTTGAAACTTCTCCCCATTTCAAAGGCACAACGGGGTATAAATACTGGACCCCAGACACTACCACTACAGCACACTTCTTGGCCTGTGGATACTCTGACAGGAAGAAGGACTGCAGTGCTGCTGAAAGGACAACCACTCTGCTGGGCTGCTGTCCTGAAGGACTGCTGTCCTGCGGTTCTGACATGTGAGGAGGACTGGGCCTACAATATTGAACCCAGAACCAGGAGTAACTCCAAGGGCTATTTGGCTAGCCTCCTAATCTGAGGCCTCAGGGACACAATAGGCTTCCAACAACCTTGCATCTGCACCTAGACTCTGCCACTGTTAAGCCTACCCTGCCGAGTGGTGCCATGCCATTCCTGGACCCTTGGAAGTGGGTTTAAGGTGCTCTGTCAGCCTCTGTGGATCCAGCGGAACCAATGTACCTCCACTGCTGTGCGGTGCAAACCTGAGCAGAAATGACACATCGCCTCTGCTGTGTGGATTGGACTTGTTGCAAAGACCAACACCCCTTCTCAGCCTCATTAGAACTGCTGCTCTGCAACGCATCCTGTGCGCAGGCCCTTGGATCCCTCGTCGACAGCAGCCCCAACAATACCGGTCTCCACATCACAGCCTTGCAGCTCCTCAGAACCAACGCATCACTCCAATTCAGCACCGCATCCCAGATGCTGGACTTCGCATTGCAAGCCCCGTCAACAATATCCTCGACGATGACGCAAGCCTTCACATCACTTTGGCTGCACAACTCATCTTCAACACAGATCCTTGCAGTGCTCTGCAAACCAGGATTTAAGATACTTTGGCCCGTATTTATACTTTTTGACGCAAAACTGCGCTAACGCAGTTTAGCGTCAAAAAGATTTGCGCCGGCTAACGCCATTCTGAAGCGCCATGCGGGCGCCGTATTTATTGAATGGCGTTAGCCGGCGCTAGCAGACCGGCGCTGCCTGGTGTGTGTGGAAAAAAACCACGTACACCAGGCAGCGCCGGCGTAGGGAAAAATGGCGTTAGGGCGTCTTAAAAATGGTGCAAGTTAGGTTGACGCAAAAAAATCGCCTCCACCCGATTTGCGCCATTTTTAACGACGCCCAGACGCCATTTACATGACTCCTGTCTTAGTAAAGACAGGAGTCATGGCCCCTTGCCCAATGGCCATGCCCAGGGGACTTATGTCCCCTGGGCATGGTCATTGGGCATTGAGGCATGTCGGGTGGCACAAATCAGGCCCCCCTATGCCAAAAAAAAAATATTAAAAAAAAAGAATTTATACTTACCTGAACTTACCTGAATGTCCCTGGGGTGGGTCCCTCCATCCTTGGGTGTCCTCCTGGGGTGGGCAAGGGTGGCAGGGGGGGTCCCTGGGGGCATGGGAGGGCAGCTGTGGGCTCATTTTGAGCCCACAGGTCCCTTAACGCCTGCCCTGACCCAGGCGTTAAAAAGAGGCGCAAATGCGGGTTTTTTTGCCCCGCCCACTCCCGGGCGTGATTTTTGCCTGGGAGTATAAATATGACGCATTTGCGTCGCAGTCATTTTTTTGGACGGGAACGCCTACCTTGTATCTCATTAACGCAAGGAAGGCGTTCACGCAAAAAAATGACGCTCTTTACTCATACTTTGGCGCTAGACGCGTCTAACGCCAAAGTATAAATATAGCGTTAGTTTTGCGCCGAATTTGCGTCTAAAAAAACGACGCAAATTTGGCGCAAACGGAGTATAAATATGCCCCTTTGTTCAGTGGGGCCAAGAGGGTCCCTGTTGCTGGCCGGATTTCTATTGTGGTTGACCTGAACTTGTGATTTTGTCCCAGTCCAGCGTCCCAGATATCCCAAATATCCTCAGTTAGTGCCTTGTGCTTTTTGACTCTATTGTCACTAAAAGCTTTTACACATCTCTGGTTCTACTGATTGGACTTTTGTCATTTTGGTCTTTTTTTATTCATTAAGAGAGGTTCTATTATTCTGACGTGGCGTGGGATGCCGTTTATGTGGTGTTTTTACTTAATTGCTGTTTGAAGTGTTGTACAAATACTGCATGCATTGCTTCTAAGTTAATCTGCTCTGTGTCAAGCTACCAGAGGGTTGAGCATAGGTTAATTTAGGGTTGGCATGGTGTCTCACCCTGACAAGGACTGTGGTTGCTACTTCACTAGGGCTCACACCCCAGTCAACCAAAAATCCAATTTCGTACACAGGGCAATTCATTTTCGCAGTTATATGCATCAAAAGGCTTGTCCTTTACTTTACAAGAGAAACACATTATGTGACACATTTTTTGGGAGAATAAGGGCCTGATTTATATCTTGGTGGAATCTGTCCCGCCGTCGGTTTTCTGTTGGATAATCCATCTGCCCGTCTTAACGGCCCGCTCGCGATATTGAGATGCTGATGGGATCGTAGATGATAGACTGCCCGAGTCCCGTCGACTCTGCCAGAAAATTGCCCCTGCGTTGACGGTGCCATAGGAAAGAGCAGCTGGCAGCAGGACCACAGCCAGTATTCCCACTGAGCCAATCACAATGTGCCTTCCTGCCAAGGCAACTGTGGTGGGGAAACCTCCACACCTGAGTTGGTGGATTGGAAGTGAAATGAGGTAGAAACCTACGTTTTCCCCTTATTCACTTCCATTTCCACTGGAACCCGACCAGACAAGTATTGCCAGTTGAACATGAAGGAAAATGACCCTGTCTTCGCTGGACTCGAAGGTAAGTAGTCCATATTACTTGTTAACATGGAATTGTCACTTAACATTACCTCCGGACCCATGTGTTTACATACATATCCTAAAAGAAATTGTAAAAATGTTGTGTAATGCAGTTGCATTTGGATTAGTTGTGTCAGGATTTAATTGAAACTCACCTCTATCAACACCTCATGATGAATTTGAAAATAACTTTATTTTTATAGTGTAGTGTTCATTACCTAAAGGAATGCTTGCACCAACTTCCCGCAGTCCATCACAATTTGGAACCAATGTAGATGTCTGAACATTACAATGGGACCTGTCAGTGAAATGTTGTATTTCAAGTTGTGGATGTGAGTGAGAACATGTATCTCACTCGTACATCAATTCCATTCAATTACTGCAATAATCAGTGTGGGATAAACTTTGTGAAAGATTAACTCAAGTAATTATTCATGTAACACTTCTCTTATGTACATTATGTTGGCAATGTTACATATTGACAGTGAACAATGTTTAGAAGATACACTTTCTCTTGTCATTGATTCAAATAGTTAAAAGGTGCACAGATCATACGCTGTCGGGGAACAGACAGCAAAGCTATACATCACTTACAGATTCATACTGCAATAATACTACTCAAATTACCAAAAGAACATGCACGTTCAGGAAATGTTCAGGTTCAGAAAGCGCACTGGTTATTGAGTTTGCCAGGTTCAGGTATCAAAGATCGGTAGTGATAATCCCAATATTCTCTTTATCAATGTGAATAACAAATGTTCCCTAAATTGGCAATAAAATATATTTACAGAAACGATTGTCCTCAGGCAGCAAGACACAATATCAGCAATAATTCCCCAAACCCAGCATAAATTATCACTCAAATAGTAACTGCATTCCTATTGCTTTGAATATCTGCTCACTTTTTTCCTAAACCACACATTTTGCTATCAACTGCATGTTTTTACTTTTGGTTAAGTAAAAACAATTTCCTCAAATACAAATGTGTAATCTTAGCTTTTACCAATTACATTATTTCTAGCCAAAATAACTGGAGTTTTTTGTGGTGAATCAATTTTGTCCGCAAGCAGTATCGTTTCTGGTAGGCATAGCATGCTTTTCTGGGTGGCAAATGTGGTGGAGGGAGGATGTTTCCAGGGGTGGAGCAGGCTGAGGCTCTGCAAGCTGAAAGACAGTGATAACTCCACCTCCAAATGAGGCAGCTGATGAAGAGATGGGATGTCGGGCATCGGCCAATTTTTGACACATGTGTCTACACAACTTTAAATAAAATCCCTACGACTTTTAAATCAAGTTTAGGGAAATACCCTTTGCCAACATTTAATGAAACAGTGCTAAACAAAGGTGTCCTGTACCACTATTTATGTGAGGTTTACTTGGGTAGGGTGAAGACCCAACACTTCATAGAAGGATCAGGCTTTTGAGACACCCACAAAAGCACTGGAATATGTTATGAGTGGCACTTCAGAACCAATGTGTTTTTTATCCAATTGAAGAGTGATATAAAACAAACCTTTAGGTCTGCGCAGGGTAAACCCCTCACACATCCTGAGAAAGTCAAGCTTAGTTACTCTTTGCATTCAGGGCAGTTATGAGGGTCCCCTTTGAATCGAGGTTTACCAATTACCACTGTTGCATTGTCATAGCTCTGCAGATGTGTCAGTAGTTAAATAGCTGTACCTGTTGCATGTCAACAAAAATGTGCATTGTGAGAACTCTGAGAATGTCGCAATCCTGGGAGGTTGGTGTACAGTAGAATGCAGAATATAACGTTGGTATTTTGTTCTACCTTAAGCACACTGCATCACTTACTTGCATCTAAGTGGTTTTGTAATTAACTGCAGCTTCATGTGAGAAGCGGTTATATAGTCCCTAAGTCTGGCAGCTAAAGTAACATGCAGGCACGCAATGGGCATACAATAAACATTGCCTTTATTCACTGCAGATTCTAAGCCTCCTTGGAGCTCAGGAGACAGAAACCTGAGGCCAGCAGCTCTCCATTGTTTGAGCCCTATTGAGGTCTTCCACTATATGGCTGTGCAGCTTTTGCCTGCATTTCCGGTCCTGAGATGTAAATGTCCCTTGCATGTTATACAGGTCAATTCCCCTGTGCAAAGTGCCTATGAAACAGATATGTAGACTTTCTATTTTTGGCACTGGCGTCATACTAATCTAGCTTGGGTGCAGAGGCCTATGCCTATTCCTGACAATGAGAGGCACAGTGCATGTCCTGTGACTTGAAAAGGAGCACCAAGCATGCCCTCATACTGAACAGTGTTCAGGGTTCATCATGTAAAGCAGCGGTGATCCATGTTTAATGATGTGTAGTGTGACAAGATCTTTTTACCTGTGTCAGTGATCCCCCTCGTGTAAAGTTCTACTATTACTTGTGAGCAAGGAACATGCACTGACATCCCTTGTGCATGCTGATTGTGTGTGTTCATGTAACGTGAAACTGTGATACATGTATGGTAATAGGACTCTGGTTGTTAGTGTGTGTGAGAAAGAAAGAGTCTGAGTACTGGAGCCAGTGGTATCCATTTTGAATGCCCCTCATTTAGCATGGCATAAAATGGAGTGTGAGGATAGCTCCCCCAGATTGTGGGAGTGTATTGTCTGCATTTCTGCAACAAGGGTCTCTTAGTTCTATTGGCTAGGGATACACAGAGATACAGAGAAGTTCTGCAGAACATGCCAGTAGAATGGTAAGTTAGGAGATAAGACCAAGCCACCATTAGTGCCACTGCTAGTATTAGATAGTCCATTTAAGTGAATGATAATTAACATCACCCCCCCCCCCACACACACACACACAGACAGCATCAGACACAACTATTCTCTGGGTGTCTGGGGCAACACCACCAAATATGCAAAGGTGGCATTTTAGAGAAGCAAGACTGCAAAGAAAGTAGCTAGGGAACTCTTAGGGGTGTTTTGAAGGGTTGATTACAAACTGGGGAACAAACGTATAACATTTTACATGATGGGCATGTGGGAGGAAGCTATTGTGACCTACCACGTCTCCAATCAATCAATCAATCAATCAAACATTTGTAAAGCATGCTACTCACCCGCTAGGGTCTCAAGGTGCTGGGGGGGAGGACTGCTACTGCTGAAATAGCCAGGTCTTGAGACGTTTTCTGAAGGTCAGGAGGTCCTGGGTCTGTCAAAGGTGGGTGGGGAGGGTGTTCCAGGTCTTGGCAGCGAGGTAGGAGAAGGATCTGCCACCTGCTGTAGTTCGTTGGATGCGAGGGACGGCAGCGAGGTCAAGGTTGGCGGAGCGGAGTTGGCGGGTGGAAGTTTGGAAAGTGAGTTGCTCGTTGAGGTAGGCCGGGCCTGTGTTGTGAAGGGCTTTGTGAGCGTGGATGAGGAGTACGAAGGTGATCCTCTTGGTGACAGGGAGCCAGTGCAGGTCTCTGAGATGGGCTGAGATGTGGTTGCAGCAAGGGATGTTGAGGATGAGGGGTGTGGAGGCATTCTGTATCTGTTGCAGTTTCTTCTGGAGCTTGGCTGTGGTCCCTGCGTAGAGCACGTTGCCGTAGTCCAGTCTGCTGCTGACAAGAGCGTGGGTGATCGTCTTTCTTGATTCAGTGGGGATCCATCTGAACATCTTGTGAAGCATGCAGAGGGTGTTAAAGCAGGAAGATGAGACGGCGTTGGCTTGCTGGGTCACGGTGAGCGATGAGTCTAGGATGAAGCCTAGGTTGCGTGCGTGGGTGGTGGGTGTAGGTGCGGTCCCAAGTGGGACTGGCCGCCAGGAGTCATCCCATGCAGAGCAGTTGGAGCCGAGGATGGAGACTTCTGTCTTGTCCGAGTTGAGTTTGAGGCGGCTCTTCTCTATCCAGGTGGTGATGGCGTGCAGTCCGTCATGGAGGTTGGTTTTGGCGGTGGTGGGGTCCTTGGTGAGTGAGAAGATCAGCTGGGTATCATCGGCGTAGGAGACGATTTTGAGGTTGTGGGATCGGACGATGTTGGCGAGCGGTACCATGTAGATGTTAAAAAGAGTTGGGCTCTCTGGGGAGGTGGCGGTCTCGAAGGAGCTATAGATGATCATCATAGATGGGGGGGGATGATGGGGTTCGCTTTGTTGAAGACATGGTGGGGGCAGGGGTCGGAGGGAGAGCCGGAGTTGATGGTGCTCATGGTTTTGATGGTGCCCTCGTCACTGATGTGGGTCCAGGAGAGCAAGAGGTTGGTGTGGCTGGAGACATCAGGGTTGGTGGTGGTCACAGTGGTGATGAGGGGTGAGGAGTTGAAGCTGTTGTGGATTTCCGTGATCTTGCGATGGAAGAAGGTGGCAAGGGAGTCACAGAGGTCTTGCAAAGGAATGGGGTCGATGATGCCTGATATGGGGTTGGTGAGTTCTTTGACGATGCAGAAGAGCTCTTCGCTGTCATGGGCGTTGTTGTCGATGCGGTCTTTTTAGAAGGATCTTTTGGTGGTCCAGATGAGCTGCTGGTGTTGCGGGTGGCAGTCTTGAGGGCGGCGAGGTTGCTCTCTATTGGTTCGTGGCGCCACTTCTTCTCGATTCCCGCTTCGAGGACAGCATACTACCTGTGAAGCAATGGGTGAGTGAAAAGATTTAATAAGACCCTCAACAGTCTGATGGGAACCTTGTCATACAACCTAAGGAGGGTGCAGGATCTTCTTCTATCACATCTCTTTTTTGACTTACAGGGATATTACACACAAGGGGTTGTCCTTTTGAGCTTTTAGTTAGGCACCCAGTGTGTGCCCACTTACCTTAATCAAGGAGGGACGGAAAGCATCTTCAGAACTGCAGCAGAAGGATGTTGTGGGCTATCTAATTGGCATGAGGAAGTTGAAGACTCAGTAAGAAGTCAGATGAAGGAAAATCTTCAGGCAAGCCAAAAGTTGATGAAGGAGTGGCATGATCAGTAGGCCACATTGACTCGGTACCAGGAGGGTCAGAAAGTATTGGTGCTGAGGACCATTTGCCTAAGAGCTTTGGATGATAAGTGGTATGGGCCATACAAGATAGTGCAATTTCTCAAGTGAACTTCTTGGTGGGAATAAGTGCTATGCTGGAAGCAAAGAGGATGTCCCATGTGAACCTGCTTAAGCCATGCCTCAGGAGACATTTCACAGTTGGCATCATGGTGGAGGCAGAAGAAGTTGAAGAAGACATGTAAGCCACTTCTGGCTTACTGCATGGTGATGTGAAGGATGGTTCTGTAGCTGGGGTATGACTTGCTCTTGGACTAATGCCCAAGTAGCAGAAAGAGTGAAGAATGCTGCTTGGATAATTTTCCTATCTCTTTTCACTGACTCCAGGGTTGACACCTGTATGTGCACAACACAGGTACAGGAGATAGTTTGGTAGTAAAGAGCAAGGTTTACAGAATGTCTTACTGAGTGCAGGAGTGCTTCACAGCTGATGTTGGACTTGGGGGTAACTGACTGTTCCTGTAGCACCTGGCCCAGTCCAGTGGTATTGGTGTCCATGCAATGATCCACAGACATATGAAGACTACCAGACCCTCAATGAGGTGGACAAGGATGATGCACTCCTGATTCCCAGAGTGGATGGTAGTCAACTAGCTGGGTGTTGCTGATTACTTGAGTACCTTTGATCTGACCAGTGGCTGAATGCTGATGGCCTTAGCACCTATTGCCAAGGAGAAAACTGCATTCTCTACACCTGAGGGATTGTACTAATTTAGGGTCATGTCTTTTAAGCTTAAGAATGCTCTTGCCACTTTTAGCACTTAGTTAACTATGCTCTTTCAGGGCTGCAAGAGTTGTGTGTGGCCTACATTAAAGAAATCGTCATCTTTGCAGTTTAGGTGAGGACCACCAGAGGCTCCAAGAGCAGGTGATGGTCGGGGTACAGGGAGCAAAGCCGATCAAGAAGACCAAGTGCCAGGTTGGGCTGTCCTCTGTAGTCTACTCTGGGCATCAAGTGTAATACAGGAAGATGTCCCCATTAGATGCCAACATCAAGTCTGTGTTAGATTGGGTGGTTCCCAATAGCCAAGCTTAAGTGAGAGCCTTTATTAGGACTTGCTGGCTATCACAGAGCTTTATGGCTGAATATGAGACTGTAGTTGCATCGCTGTATTCCTTGACATCCAATAATTAGTCCAATACTGTTATCTACACAGTGTCAGAAAGCATTTGAGGATCTAAAGACAACATTATGTACTGTGTCTTTGTTGAAGGCACTTTACTGTGGTCAACCCTTCACTATACAGACTGAAGCCCTAGATAAAACAGTTGGAGTGGTATGGGCTCAACTTCATGACAAGAGTATGGAGTGTCCAGTAGCTTTTACTAGTCACGTTCTGCTTCCTAGAGAAAAGAACTGGGCACTCATTGATAAACAAAGCTTTGCAATAGAGTGGCGTTTGAGGATATTCTGGCCTTACATGTTTGGTACTAAGTTTGTGGTCCAAAGAGATCACAATCCACTTAAATGGCTGACAGCAATGAAGCCTGAGCATCTCAAAATATTGTGGTGGAATGTCTCACTACCAACTCTTGATTTCGCAGGGCAACACAAACCTAGAATGAATCATGGGAATGCAGAAATATTTTCCCACCAGTTATGCCGATCTGATGACCGGACTTCTCCAGTAGTGCAGTAATGTTTCAGGCTGTCAGATCTGGTATGGTGTATTGCTTGATATATTTTGGGTATTCGTGGCAACATTCTGACAATCACTGGCATATTAGTTGCCCATCCTGACATTTCTTATGCATTCTACAAGTGCACAACAGTGTATGTAAGTCCTTGATGTATTAAGGGCAATTTTAACATAATTCTAGTAATCACTGGCACAAAGCTGGTGAAAAACCATGGTACATGATGACATCCCAAGTTTTTGATAATGATAGCAAAAAGGCCATCAAAGACACAATAAGTTCACAAGGGAATGCAGTAGATGTGAGTGCTTCGTTAAAACCGAGTATTCACGTGTTTATTAAAAATGACGACCTGGCATTTTGAGACAAAACTTTTTTTATGATAATGATAACCCCTTTTTGGTGGAATTGAGCTTATTTATCTAAAAATCATTGTTTTTTTCTATTTCATAGTAAAATGTCTGCATTTTCAGAAATTGACTTTCTGGTGACTTGGACATAGGGATTGCTACATCGACTAGCATTACCACAAATATTATTCCAATTCTTTATGTGTCATCTTACCAGGATTCTACTTTGCTGCGAGATAGGATAACACATTCAGCTGGATGACACACATTACACCTTAAGCTTGAAGATAATACTGGTAACCTATCATACAGCTCTTCCTGTCAATGGCATGCCCATTATTTGATGTAGAAAAACGTAACATGCCATTGAGAAACTTGAATTGCTACGCCTGGGGATAGTCATTGCTGCCCACCTCTCTTCCTCCTCGACAAAGTCTCTGGGTACTTCTAACACAACCAGTGATAAGAAAAATCCTAATGTAGGTGTATTGTTCGATAGTAGCCCACACCCGAAGCAAATGAGTGTACATCTGGCTTTCAACATTTACACATAATAAGATGTGGTTTTTCCACTTCTTTCCCTACAGCGGAAAATGGCTATAATCTTTTCAGTGGTGATCTCGAACTTTGATTACTGTAACAGCCTTAACAGTGGCTAATCCCTCACCAGATTTCAAAGCTTCCAGACTCATGCTGCTTATCTCCCGGTTGACAACCCTCATTTTGACCATATTACACGAGCTCAAAAGTCCCTTCTTTAGTCCCACCACATGAATGAACAACTACTATATATCGTCCATAAAGTGTTATTTGGTCAATCAGCTTACATATCAAAATTGTTCAACTCTTGCCTTCCATCAAGAAAATTACGATCGGCAATCACAACTTACACTCTATTCCGTTATCTTGTAACAGTGAATGTAAGGCAGGGCCCTTCATGCTCCAAAATGATCCATGTTGGAGTTTCACTCAGTACTATCTTATCCTATCATATTCAGAAGGTTGCTAAAAGCACAACTATGCAACTATATGTATTGTAACTTATTGCTGTGTCCTTGCCATTGCTACCACCAGTACCTGCTCTGATTCTGGCCTACTGGTTAGATGCCTAAAACTAGATCAACTGTATGACCATCAGTTTTCAAACATTTCTTGGTGGGATGAGCACCAACACCTTTGAGAAGGTAAGGCTTGTCTTGACACAACACACAATTATTGCTGAAAAATTCAACCCTGTTTTTCCATAATTGCGAAGGGGGGGGGGGTGTCCCCATACCCTGAACACCCTTAGTTGTGCTTGTTCACTGCACCAGTTAGGTTCAATTTCAGGCAGGCATTTACATTTCACCACTTGAAAAGTTCACCAACTTCCACTGGCACAAAATATGGTTTCTCATGAGGCATAGGCATGAAGGTGATCTCTTACTTATTCCTTTGCTGCACGTTTTGTAGACCTATGTTTAGAACATAATAACAGGGAGTTTAGTTTTGCATTGAAGCTGGTGAGGTTCGAGATCCTGCTAATGTTTACAGCAAGGTCATACCAAGGGCACGGCTAGTGCTCGAGATTGGATTTGTGTTGGAAGATTGTGAGGGAACTATGGTTGTGTCATTACAGAAATGGTAATGAAGGTCAGTAGAGAGGTGCAACAAGTAAGCCATAAGAATGTCTCTGTAGTAAGACATCAATGCACATCCATTTATAGAGGGACATTGGGGGAACCTGGGGCCTCATTTAGTAGGATATGGTGCAGCATGGTGCAGCAAGCAATATTGCTGTGCCGAGCTGCGTAATTTCCAAAACGCAGGGATGCATGGTATTTACAAGAATACGGTGCATCCCTGTGCCAGTGCTAAATCAGCTGCCTAGCACCAACACAGTCACCCTTGCACCATGACACAAGTATGCCTGCGTTGTAGGGGTGATTGTTTATGTTCCGGAAGGGACATCTTCCCGCATATAAACAATCATTAATGGTGATTTGCTCCTTCGATATGTGCTGCAGAGTGCAGCACACATGGGAAGAGCAAAAAACGAGGAGAAAGAAAAGTATTTTTCCTCATTGCGCCACTCTAACGCCATCCCTGGGGTGGCGTTGCTTTTGGTGCTGCCTCAGGTTTACGCTTTCTTGTAAATCTGGGCAGAGTCAAAAAGCAAAGGGTGTTGTGTGGGTATGCCCACTGCAACACCCATTGCACGGCCCTTTGCTGCAGACAAATGCGTCAGGCGGCCCATATTTACATGGCTGCATTAAGACACGTTAAGTGGCTTAATGCCACCTTCTGGATATGGAGCAGGGCACAGCGCCACCGGAGCATCGCTAAAAATAACACTTCGGTGGTGCTAAGGCCTTGTAAATGAGGCCCCTAGTTTCTTTCCATTGGCGTACAATGCAACCTACGATCAGTACTTTTTCTTAGAGTGATGAGGAAGGAAGAGGCCCATTCTTATTAACCAATGGTGTTCCTGGGTACAGTGGCATAGCACAAAGTATTGGAATAATTAATCAGCTCCCCTTCAAAACTGTGTGTAAACAATGCAGCTTTTTAGGCAATGTGTTTCAAAAAGTGCTGTAAAATGCACTGCTTGGACTCAATTTCCACAAAATGATTACAGTGAGTGGATCTTACTCCTCCTCGATCTCCCAGATATATTGAAGAGTGCCTGCTCGCTCATTACGCTTGTTCTTACCTGGAACAACAAGAGGCTTGGAGCTAGCAGAGAAGTCCAGGGGGTGGCCGCCCCCTCTGGTTTCCATTTCTTCCTCAGTACGTTCTTGCACCTTTGGCACCTGCTCCATGGCCCACTGTGGATGTGATGTGTTTTTATCAGGTCTGGCGTTATCCATGACATTTTGATTTAAAAAAACATGTTTATGTATACTATACTTTATTTAAATGAGCTTTCAACCAACTCTCTTCATCCATTGGTGTGCCATTTACCAATTGCTTCTCCTTACTACAGCATACAACATGAGGCATGTGGTCAGCCCTATTCACCCACTGGAGAACTTCACCTTGAGTGACTGCATTTAACTTTTACCAGGAACAAACCCACACACAAGTTAAATCTCTTCTGTGCCAATATTTTTTGGTTTAATTTATTATTTTTTATAATCCCTTTGTATTTAGAGTCTCATGTGACAGCAGGATGCATTGGTGAGCACAGGTCACATTCCACACTTTATCAGTTCTTGTCTCCAAACAATGCCATTGTAAATTCCTTTTGGAGTGTCCTTTATCTGACTGCTGTAATTACACTGGTTCAGCTCGAGAGATGCCAGAAAGTGGATCTGGCTTGGCCCAGGGGATGTTTTGATCATTTGTGAAACTCCTCAGTTGAATGTCTGGAATATGTGATATACAGGCGGATTGATTTGGACGTCATGTCTAAATTGGTTTGATGTCTCGGCCCAGCAATTTGAGTGCATTTTGGAGACCTTTTTGATTGGTTGCAAGATGTTTAAAGAGTTGGAAGTTAGGTGTCTCCTACAAAATATTCGTAGTCCTGATGATGACCCAGTTGCAATTGAGTTACTGCTAGGGTCGAAACGTCGATGATGTTAAATGTGGACTGTTTGAGCTCCTTTGTGTTGTAATCTGGTAAACACATGTGATATGAGATTGATAATGGACAAACCAGTTATGAGGAAATTTTATCTACACACAAGCCTACATTTGGGAGGGTATGTTTAGACTACTGCCATAGAAGTTGAGGACTGCACTTCCCCCGCAGCGACCATTTTCGAATTTTTGATTTGCTGGCATTTCACAGCATAACAGATTGTGTCCATTGGGCTCTGGCTGACAGTTACATGGCTGAACAAAGCCCTCCAGGAACACAGGGGACCTCTTTAGCATCCCTCAAACAGAAATGGGAAGATGATATCGGACTCCTGGTCAATGACTCAGAATGGCTATTGGTGCTTGAGTCCCCTCCAAATATCTTGCGTAATGCCAAGAGTATTCAGTATACAATTCTGCAAAGGGCATACCTGACACCGTCAAAGTTGAAAGTATGTTCCCAATAGCCAATCTCACTTGCCCCAAATGTCAATCCCCTACTGCTGAATTTCAGCAAATGCTCTGGGAGTACCCCATCCTGACTCAGTACTGGCAGACCATTAACAACACCCTTGTTATGGTCACTGAAGCCACCCAACTGTACACGTGGGCGGTGACCTTCCCTTGGATTTATAAGCAAGACAAGTAACGTATAGTCTGAACCACTTTGTGAACCTAGCCTTACTGCTCGCTAAGCGCACCCTTACACTACATTGGCATACTCCCCAGATGCTATCCCCAGTACAGTGGCACAAGGCATATCTCTGTTGGAGTTAAGCTGAAAGTACCAATCTACACCATGAGGAGGCACGCTGCCTTAAAAAATGACCAATAGTGGCGGCCTCAGACACTATGCTACCACAATTCCGAGAACTTAAGCCCAAAGACAATCCCCCTCCCCATGATGACACACAATAGTCCCCCCACACACAGTAATCAGCCCACTCTGCTTGTCCGTCTGTCACTCCGGGACAACATAACAGCTGCGAGCGAATGAGAAGGAGTGATCTCTGGTTGCTGCCCTGAAGTGGATCCAGACCCCCCCAGGCACCACGCCCCCTAACCATCCCCATCCTCACAACACATTGTGCAACACCTATGCTTGTGCTGCTCCATGACCCATCTCTGCATTCCACAGTTACCATTCTGTTAGCACGCGTTCCCCACATTGGAGTCGCCTGGGGTATGGAGGCTCTTTCGGCCAGATTCACCCCGATCCCTGGTGAGTAAGTACCTCATTCACATCCAGCCAACATCCAACTAATCCCCGCAACACCCAGTGGGATAGACCATACAGCTTATTGTTATGAATCATATTGTAACATTTCTGTATCTCTGATAAATTGTGCAAATTGAATTTTTTAAAAACAGATTGACTGCATTTGAAACTGCACTGTATTAAGTTGTCAAAAGCTTCAATATTAAGCATGAGTTCATATTCAGACAATTGTTCAGAACCCGTTTATTCTAGGCTCAATTACACCAATGGTTCTTTAATAAACTTTGCCCAGAAAAATAACCCGCCTTTAACATGTTTAATTTGCAGAACTTGTAACACTTTTTTTATTTCCTTCTTTCCTTTCTTTCTTTTGTTTTCTTTTCTTTTCCTATCATTCCTACTTTCCTTTTTAATTTCATTCTTTCATTCCTTCCTTCCTTCCTTCATTCTTTCCTTTTCCTTCACTTTTTCATTCCTTCTTTCTTTCCTTTTCTTTTCTTTTCTTGCATGCTTTTATTTGCTCTTTTCTTCTTTCTTGACTTCCTTCTTTCGTTCATCCGCTCCTTTTTTATTGTTTGCCCTTTTCCTTTTTTCTTTCATTCCTCCCTTCCTTGTTTTTCTCTCTTGCCTTCTTTCTTTCTCTCTTCCATTCTTACATTCCATTTTCCTTGTTTCTTGTGTGCATGCCTTCTTTCCTTTTTTCTTGCTTTCATTCCTTATTTCCTTCTTTCTTTATGTCATTCCTTCCTTATTGCTTTCATTCTTTCTTTTCTTCTTTCCTTTCTTCTCTTTTACTGTCTTTCTTTCTTTATTTCCTTCCTTCTTTCTTGCTATCTTTCTTTGTCTTTCTTTTGCTCTCTTTCAATTTCTCTTTCTTTCTTTCGTTTCCCTTTCTTTCTCTCCTTCTTTTTTCCTGCTTTTGCTCCTTTTTCTGCTTTCATTTGTTTTTCCTATTTTCTTGCTTTCTATTGTTTTTTCTTTCCTTCATTCTTTCCTTTTACTTCACTTTTTCATTCCTTCTTTCTTTCCTTTTCTTTTCTTTTCTTGCATGCTTTTATTTGCTCTTTTCTTCTTTTTTGATTTCCTTCTTTCGTTCATCCTCTCCTTTTTTATTGTTTCCCCTTTTCCTTTTATTCTTTCATTCTTCCCTTCCTTGTTTTTCTCTCTTGCCTTCTTTCTTTCTCTCTTTCATTCTTACATTCCATTTTCCTTGTTTCGTGTGTGCATGCCTTCTTTCCTTTTTTCTTTCTTTCATTCCTTATTTCCTTCTTTCTTTATGTCATTCTTCCTTATTGCTTTCATTCTTTCTTTTCTTCTTTCCTTTCTTCTCTTTTTCTGTCTTTCTTTCTTTCTTTATTTATTTCCTTCCTTCTTTCTTGCTATCTTTCTTTGCCTTTCTTTTGCTCTCTTTCAATTTCTCTTTCTTTTGTTTCCCTTTCTTTCTCTCATTCTTTTTTCCTGCTTTTACTCCTTTTTTTGCTTTCATTTGTTTTTCCTATTTTCTTGCTTTCTATTGTTTTTTCTTTCCTTCCTTCTGTCTATCTTTATATGCTTTGTTCTTCCTTTCTTGTCTTCTTTCTTTCCTTCTTCTTTGCTCCCTTCTTTCTTTCTTGCCATCTTGATTTTCTCCTTGTATGCCTTCCTTATTTCTTGTCTTCTTCATTTCCTTTTTGCCAACTTTCTTTTCTTCTTTCTTGAATTCCTTCGTTCTTCCCATCTGTCCTTTCTTATTTCCTTCCTTCTTTCTTTCCTTTTTTTCTTCTTTCCTGCTTTCTTTCCTTTTTTTCTCTCAAAGGCTAGAGGCTGGCAGTCAATGGCACAACAATTGGTTTTGGTCTGTCTTAGCTAAGAACTTTTTAATTTACCTAAATCATGATTATGACGTAGTTACTTATAGGGGTTTTCAGCCACACTTGATCCATTTGTCCGTGATTGTGTCAGTCACATTTTTCTCCAACCCACTCGAGCTTACATCAAGAGGCGACAGATCACTCCACTTTAGCCATTGTCTAATTTCACTATGAGTTATGCATGCCACACTGTCACAAAGAGCACATCCACCCACAAAGTGGTTCCCTTTAGGGCCTGGGAGTGATATGATAAAGTGTGGTTTTTTTTTAGATCAAAACATGTTTGCCTTTAGTTAATGTTTTCTTTTAGATTGATAAATGCCAGGAAGGTTTCCAAAAAATTAAGTTTTGCAAGAGCCATGACAAAACAAAACAAGATTTGCCAGTCTGGACCAGATAAAGTCAGATCTATCGGCTTTGCCAACACTTTTTTTAAACTGTGTTTGTTTTACAGGACTTCACTGGCAGGTACATAATACAAACATGACACAGGAGCAATGGTGCATAAGAAGGGGTGGAGGAGGTGCTAGTTGAGGTCTCCTGACTCTCCATTTAGGCCCCTTGCTTCCTCCCATTTTTTTGGTAAATGTGTTCAAGTAGTGACCATCTTGCTTCTGCTCAGCACCTCATCAACTGCTCCCAGGCTCCTAGCTTTCTGAGTGTTTTGTAGTGCGACAGACTGGCCTCTATTAAAGTAAAAAGGTATTGTTACAACTGTTGACACTGATTGTTTGATAATCTTGTTGGGAAGAGGTTGGAGAATATAGGGCTCACCCCAATCCCTGTATTGAGTTCAGGAAGCATGCTTTTATGCATGCAGCATATGCAAGAGCCAGTGGGTCTGAGGGACGCCTAAAGTGAGCACCTACAGCCAAGAGAAGCCTTAGGATGAGAGAGTGGTAAACGGATCAGCAGAGAAAGCGACCCTGCTTTAGAGGCCATCTGAGGGAGAGACACTTTTCGGAGATCCAGTTGAATGCAATGATTTCAAAAGTGTTTAAGGACTGCAACCATATCCTGCCTTACAAAGGGAAGTCCAGTGGGAAAAGATTTTAGGGAGATCATCAAAGGCAACAGACCTCTCATTCCATAACTTTTAATGAGAAGATTTCAACTTAAACCTTTCTCCCCTAAAAAGGATCTTTCCAAGCAGATATTGTCGTATATGAAGAAATCCTGACAATTAGCGATCAGTCAATTTTCTTCCTGTGGGTCACAGAATTCAACACTTTTGCCAAACTTGGCAGAAGAATGTCACAGACTAATGTGGAAAGATGTGTGGCTGCCAGAAACAGGAGTTATCCAAACTCACGTGCCTTCCAGTGGTCCAAGACGTTCAGCTTTGATGGAAGGAATCAAATCCTTGTTCATCAAGGGTGCACTTTACGGAATTCCATTAGCAGACTTAGAAAAGAGGGCATTCTCCATTATATTTCTAGTGCATAAGTTGTCAGGTGCACTACATCCTGTCCTAGATCTGAAATTAGTAAATTTATGGATCACATTAAATCATTCCACACAGTAACCTTGCAGTTGATAATTCCTATGATTAGATCTGGAGATTTTATGGCCTCTGTAGCTCTCCAGGATGCCTATCTGCATGTGCCCATCAGGCCTTCTGATCAAAGGTTTCTTTGGTTTGCAGTGGGAGGCGACCACTGCCAATTCTGCATCCTGCGACCTGCTAGTGTCTCACATCGACAGGGTTTTTAGAGTACTCCAGGGAGCATGGATTCCTTACCAACTAGAAAAGGTAATCTCTCATTCCTTCCCAAAATTTCATTTCTTATAGATGCTTGATTTCAAACACAACTGTGGTTAGTTGCACCCCCAATTTTCGTCTCAAGCAGACTGGCAGCCTGTGCCTGCTGTCTTCAACCCGGCAACACAGCTCAGGTTTGAGACAGCTCAGTGCGCATGTCAGTTTGGACGTCCTGAGACAGCCGGCCAAACCCACATGCGCACTGAGGGGAGGGCACATCACTTCCCCTCCATGGCAGTTATCCCGTGGACCTGCCCCCTAGATAAATAAAATGCTAATAAACATAGTTTATTATTGTTTTATTTTTCACGTTTTGCAGCTTCTACTGCTGGCGAGGGGTAACGCTCCACCACAGTAGCGGAGGAGACGCGGCTGTTATAACCACACATATCAACCTCTTCAGAGTGAGCTGCTGGCTTGACAATCAATAGGCTCACAACTTTTGGTCGCTCAAGAAAGCACAAAATTCCTCCAAATGGAAAGAGGTAAAAGCGATCTATTTGGCTCTTTTGATTTTCGAACATCAAATTTCCAGAAAGGCAGTCTTGATTCAAACAGACATTATTGCAACCAAAGCCTACATCAACACACAGGCGAGAACCAGATCCTGTGCATTGAACAAGATCATTCAAGATATTTTCATTTAGGCTCAGACCTATCTGATCTCTCTGAAAACTATTTACATCCAATTGTGTCCAATGTGAGGGCAGATGACCTCAGCAGAGAAACTCCTTTGCCCCTAGATTTCTCACTTCATTCAGCTCTATTCAGTCAACATGTTCTTTGTTGGGGGCAGGCGGTCTTAAATCTTTTTGCCTCTCCAGAGACTGCCAAGCTTAAGAGATATTGCTCGAGGTGGAGAGCACTCAGTCATGGACGATAAATGAACTCATGTTCTTGGCCTCAGAGTCTGATAGAGATGCCTTTCCTCCTTTTTCCATTGACAAGGCTATTTCTTGTATCAATGAGGAAGGAAGGAGAGCAGATTTGATGACTGCACTACACCGGTCTTGGGGGAACATGATTACACTGTTCGAAGTCATGAAGAAGTATCAGGAGTGGAGATTGCCTGCAGGTCATTCTCCTCTTGATTCCTGAGTGCTGTCTCAAGGGACACTTGCTAAGCTACAGCTGATGGCTTGGAGGTTGAGCAGAGAGGATTAAGGGAACAAGGTGATAGAAAACCCTGTTCTTACTTTCCGGGTTTCAAGGAGATCTTCTACTCTTCTCTCTTACTGTAGGCACTGGAGTTTATTGCCATGTTGATGTGGGAAACAGGGGGTAGATCCCACTTCAGCTTATTTAATTCTGATTGTGGAACTTTTACAGGAGGGGTCGAGGTTGGGCTTGACAACAGCGACTCTTAAGGGCCAATGGACACCAAAGAGGGCCTTCAGAAGATCTTGGAGAACCTTAAGGGACAAAGATGGTTTATTACCTAGATTCCTTAAGGGGTTGTAGAATTGTTGTCCTAGGTCCTATAAGTAATATCCAAGTTGGACCCTACCTTTGGTGTTAGATGCATTGACAAAGCATCCCTTTCAGCCCCTGGAGCAGGTCATCCTTATGATTCTTACTTTCAAAGCATGCTTTCTTGTAGCAATTACATCAGTCGGAAGGGTGGAAGAGCTGAGAGCATTATATTGTAGACATCCCTCTAGTAAGATTGAACATGATAGAGCTATTTTGATTCCAGTCCCTGCATTTTCACCTAAGATAAATTCTACCTTTCACAAACAACAACAAAATATTCTTACAAACCTTTTCCCATTCCCTCCTCTGATGAAGCGAGTAGGTTGCATTGTTTGGATGTAAGGAGGGCTCTCCCTATTTATTTTTGCCAAGAGTAACACCTTTCAGGAAGGTAGAATCCCTGTTTGTTCACTTTGGGCCCACAAGAAAAGGGGTAAAACAAGTACTTCTACCCTGAGTAGATTGATCGGGTCATTGATTGCCATAGCATATAGAGTATTAGGTGAGGTTCTACCTCCTGATATACAGGGAAGATCAACATGCAGCATGGGCTTCTACTCACAGGGAGCCCTTGTGACTTGTGTCTGACAGAGGCAGGGAAGCTGCATTTTTCATAAATAAAACGAGGGAGTAGGACAAGGAGCAATGCACTTATTGCTAGATAATTAAAGTACTATAGAGCCCAGCCTCAGAAGAATGCTACCTTGGGTGTAATGAAGAAGAAGAACTATGGTAATTCTTGATTTACTGTGTGGGCAATGGCATGATGGTGCCCAGCCCAACCATAATGCTTTCCCTGGCATTGAAAGTGGTAACTCAGCACAGGTTGAGCATCCTTGGCAGGACAGTGTCCGGCCTGACTTACTAATTGTGGAAAATACTTGGCATGTAACAGACATTCTTTTAATGTGACACATATGCATGTAAGTCAAAACCTCTTTGTGTGTAACACACTGATGTTTGGGGATCGCATTTGTAATTATAAAAATAAAAAAGTCAACATTACAGCATAAAATGATTTTTGTGAATTATTGAATGTGTCTTGGTCACATCTGGATTTCTTTACCCAAAGTAAAAAATACTTCTATTTGATAGAAAGGCATGCTGACTTTAGCTGACAAAATTATTACAATTAATTCTGAGTACAGCAAACTTAATAATGATGTCTTTCCATGGTGCAACAGAGGGGGACTTATATTTCATGACTGTAGGAGGGATTTCATTATCTGAATTGATTAAACTTTTTATGACATTATGAACAGTTTGAGCATGAGCCTGTAAGATTTATAGCAGCAGCTCTGCAGTTTGGGTCTATAAGATGTTTCTTGGTCTATTGTTAACTACCTCAGATTTTGTTGTGTGTACATTTTCATTTTTCCACTCTATACCTTCCCAGTAGATTTTCTGTCATGAAGTATGTGTGACACACTCGTAAGAAGCAGGGCGGAAAATGGAAGGAAGTGGAATGTCAAATTGAAAGAAAATGTTCTTTGCATTTTCAAAAACTAAAAGGTAATGTCAAATTGCGAACCCAGTGTGTTTTAACTGTCTTTAAGGCTCAGGGTGTTCCCAAAGTTTTCTTGAGGAGGGAGAAGCTCTAACATCTCGGATGAGAGTGAGGCTTGCTTGACATCATGAAATTAGTGTTCTAGTTTATGAGTGTTTTGTCCGATCCTATGGCTTGTCAAGCTAATTTAGGTACAAACTGGTGATGGAGCAGATATGCTAATTTGAGAAATTTCTAATGACTAATGTGTGTTTATTAATGAAGAAAATCTCATAGAGAAACTAATATTAGAAAATAACTTGTGTAAGCAAAATGTGCCCATGGGGAGTGGTCACCATGTATATTAACAAGATGCTAAAATATGAGAACATATATGTAAAATGTATTAAGATATCATAATTAGACGTATAATCTATGTTTTATGTTACTTTGCATTCTTAACTTAGCCGAATCAAAGGCCTGGTTTCGCTGGGCCTTGCCTGCTTGTAACGCGAAGACTCGACAAGGCCTGCGAAGACTGGTAACCGGAGTAAAGGACCTTGAACTGGGCAGAGTTCAAATGGCTCTGCTAGAACATTCTGCAAATGTACCAGCGGACAGGAGATGATGAAGACAATTTGATACAATTATGTGTAGTGTAGGCCAAATGTATTTTCCCTGGACTTGAAAAATGGAAGCACTGACCAAAGACTCATATGCAACAATGTTGTTACCTGAAGAGCCGGATGATGTTCTCATCACCAGGTGGACCAATCAAACTAATGGAACTTGAAGCCTAAATAGACGTGTAGATGCAGTAAACAAAAGCTAAAGGTTAGAGTCATAACTTCTGATAAGGTTGACCAATTAGCAATTAGTGGGACGGACTGAGAGACCCTAATGAAAAGTCATGACAAGGGGAGAAAAATCAGAGTGGAGAGGGAAAGTCGATGACATCAGGAGACGCTGTCCGAAGTGCTGATAATTGGGCTTGCTCTCTGTGAACCTAATACTTTGCTGATTTCTGATGACCTGGGGATGAAGACTGACTCCATCCTGGATAGGTAGCTATGATAATGTGACTGAATAACTTGTGCCTTTTCTTCTAGGTACCAACTGCGCTGTTATTCAGAAACTCTCTTAGATAGATTTTTCCAAATTTATGTTTTGTCTAAATTGTTTTCGCATGAACTCCCACATGCTGATGCTAATCTTGGTTAGGTAGGTGGACAAGAGAAGGGGGAGACGCTGATGGTGACAATTTGACTGACTAATTTGCATTGCTGAATTACTCCATTAATTTTGAAAATCGTTGACTTATGATTTGCTTTGATTGCTTGTGGTTCTTTTGGTGAATAATGTTTTCATGATAATTAATAAAGCTTTGATTAATGAAAGGCAAATAAAGATGTGGATTAGAATTGTGATCAATAGGGAATAAAAACTATTAACCTTTTCCAGTGAGTGATGGTTATTTTGTCAATTTGGGTATTCGTACTTGTTTATGTGAATATTGACATTGATTTATTATTGTTGATTAAATGATTAATAATCTCTCCATGACTAGGATACCCCATGCGATTTAAAAAGTTCATCGACCTATACACGTCCCCTTGTAAGTTTACTTACTAAGGACTAGGCGTGCTATCACTGGTCTCTAAAATTAAAGCTGACTGGTTTGATCGCTTGCTGCGTGCTCAATACTAATCATACTGGGTTTTTAGATCACACCTCTGTTTAGATTTCACCAGTCACTGCAGCTCACATCCACCGCTACTGACCTAGTGCCCACTGAGGATCATTTAGCATCCCTTGTAACAAAACCCTGTCTCCACCACTGGGGTTGGTATGAACATTTTGGCCAGTGTTGTTTTTGATTTGTGGTCTGGCACTAACAACAACAACTAATATATGTGAAGTTCATAGCAGCACAATGTATCCAGGATAATAATGTAACAGCTTCTATTTAAAACATAAAAGGCAAATAGGGTATAATGTATTTTAATTGAAGTGATACATTTTAATTGAAGTGATATATTGTGAACTATAGCTTAACCGAAATAAACACTTTCTGGTCTTCTACTAACAATATATTGTGAAAAACACCGGTATGTGTACTTAAGACTGCTTTTAGACGGCACGGATTGGAGCGTGTTCTTCCTCTCAAACTCAAAGATAAAACATCCATTCGTTGAATTCTGACCGTGTTTCGTTTCCAGCGCAGAGAGTGTCCTGTTTACCTAGCTCTTCAGGCGACGTTTAGCACATTACTGCAATCGTGCCCCACCACTCCACACAATGGCTTTGTTTTGTCAGCTGCTGACACATTCCTCGTTCTCCGGAGCCTACCTCCATGTGGTCAGTTCAGTGACAGGTGGAATAGGGGGCACGCAGAAATAGGTAAAGGTGGTTACAGTGTGAATAAAACGTAGCCGACCCAACGCACAGGATTGCAAAAAGTAAGAGAATTGCAATGACCACCTAACAATTTTTTACAAGATAATGGACATGAATACATGATTTCATTTTTTTCATTTTAGGAAATAATGAGCAGATTGCAAATGCCACATCCAGCATGAGGAAGCGATAGCAATAACAACAGGCCTGTTTTCTATTATAAAAAGTGTTCGTGCATTTAACATGAAGAAATGCACCTGCTCTTGGGATCTATCTGTGAGCTATAGCTCGCAGGTTCCATTGCCAGTGACCTAGCACAGTGGAATACACCTGCTATAGCAATCTATGGCCAAGATTTAAGAAAGGTGGCGCTTCACATTGTGAAGTTCCGCTTTTCCTGCACCCTTCTGCAGCCCCCTAACGCCTCCATGTGTGCACCATATTTAAGATGCGGTGCACCATGGTGGTATTAGGAACAATAGCATCAACATTTTTGATGCTATTGTGGCGCTTTGCTCCAATAGCGTCAAAAATTCTGACATTAGAGGAGCAAAGTGCAAGGAGGCCCACTGATTCCAATTGGTGTGTCCTTTTTATGCCTGC
The DNA here is from genome assembly GCF_031143425.1 of Pleurodeles waltl. Taxonomy (NCBI): domain Eukaryota; kingdom Metazoa; phylum Chordata; class Amphibia; order Caudata; family Salamandridae; genus Pleurodeles; species Pleurodeles waltl. The sequence goes on along the minus strand of NC_090449.1, from coordinate 773,928,651 downwards.
CTTCAGCAGGTGACAACAATGACGGCAAAAATGGTGCAATTAAATCTTTGAGATTTCATCGCACCATTTTTGCGGGCCTCCATGCAACGGAACACCCCCTTTGCATACATTATTCATGCGCATGCATAATGTGGCGCAAAGTGGTGCAAAATGTTGCAATGCATGCATTGTGCCACTTTGTAGATAAGGTGAGGTTTTTGGCAATCTAACACCACAATAGCATCAGAAAAATGATGCAAAGTGGAGTTAGATTACCCAAGGCCATCCTTAAATTTGGGCCTTTAAGTTGCACATCAACGGGTCTTGTTCCAAAATGGTAGCCTTTGATCAAAACACATTGGCTAAAATGAGTATCATTGAATTTGTTAAGCATATCTCATATTCAATAAGCAGGCTGACATTTGAACGAATGGTGAGCACTTAGTAAGTCGTAAGCATAGCCTTATTTTTCGGTAAGATAGCTCAGTGAGTCGTTTTGCCTGCTGCAGGAGATGATTTGAATCCAGCCATGTTCGATTTTGCCTACTTTCCTGCTAAAGTTGATACAATCAGGGACATTAGCATGGATATATTTACATTTATTTAGTATTTTCTACTAATAATTGATTCTTACAATTAGCACAGCCTACTTCTTTGTAAACGGGGAGAGGATGTGGGGATGCCACGTTTTGTTAAAAATATATATTCCTTTGCTTCTCTTGAAGAATGGAAAGGACGAGAAAATCCCTCAGGTGCAGTTTCACGACGTTCCAGAATAAAGAACTTAACAATTTAATATGTCATTCTATGCTTCTTCAAGTCCGATGTAAATGCCGGCCTATGGTATTAAAACCACACATACTCTCATTAAGGTATCAAACAATGGAGTACTTCTGCTGACATTCTGAGCCTTTTCACTTTTAAAAGTCAGTATATAAAATTAAGACTTTGATCCTTTGCTCCAGCGTCTGCTAGCAGTGTCCTCCAGTGAGTGGACACTTTGACAGAACAGAGCACTGCCGGGACAAAGGGCCCTCCATGTCACTATAAGTAGTTTCTATGTACTGACCTAATTATGAGACTGAATAGTTTAAGGTGAGCTAATTTCCTGTTACTGGTACCTTAATTAATTTCTCTGTACGTGATATAAAAGTTTTACTTTGATCGTAGTTTGGACCGGCTGCGCGTGCAGCCATGTACTTACTCTTATGCCGGCTTAATTTGGTTTACTCCTTGGGCACTGGCTGGCTGTTGATACTTATGTATGCAAAGAATTACCAATAATGTGGGGAGAAAATGAATATCATGTATATATTATAAGACCTGAAGAAGTCCTTTCACCAGGACGAAACGTGTTGGCTGTTTTGTTTTAATATCTAAGGATACTTTAATAAAAAGAAGATATTCCTGTATTAATATGGACTAAGTGGACTTAATTGTCTTGCTCTTTGTAGGGCACGTTAAAAATTTCTATAATTGAAACTCTTTTGAGGTAGTACCTTGGCAGCAGGTACTGTGATCAGTGCACACATCCTATTACTAATATTCTTTGTTTACAAGGACCATATACAAACTGGCGGCAGGAATAGGTGCATTTCTTTCCTCTCCTTTGGTTTTGAACCCGCTGCCAATTTTTTTTTTTTCTAATTTCTCTGTACGGCCCCCTCTAAAGCAGATACAATTTTTCTATACATAACCTCCTGATAAAGTTACTGGTCGTTAATTACATCCTTAATTTTCATATTTTGGAAAGGATTCATTTGCTAGAATAGCACAATCTGCCCGCTTTATTTATCCAACAAATCAATGATTCCAGCTCCATTCACAATTATTCCCCGATAATGAGAAGTGAGGGCAGTTGCCAGAGTGGGCGAATCTTGCCCTGAGGATGTCCCACCACGACAGGAATAAAGGGAACTGAAACATCAATATTTTATCCTGAATTTGCATAAACCGTACTGTAAGAGTGTAGCACTTTAAACATTTTACACTTCTTTCTGTATCTTGCACTTCTGTATTTCTTTATAGCAGAACACGTTTGGTGTGGATATAGTCACCTTATACTAAAATATGATGATCTAACAGATGGTGTTTTTTTCTGATTATAAAAAAGTTTTTTTTAAATTTTAAATCCAAGCTTTTCCTCCTTTCATTTAACAAGTATTTAAACAAACTGTGATGATAAACATTTTGTGTCTGGTTTACGCTGATCACCAAATTATAGTCAAACATAAACTCTCCTCTGAGAGGAGAGGTTTGGGTAATAGCACTGAAAAGCTCTAAGTCGGGTTACAGTGCCACAGGATATGTTTGGCCATCTTGCACCTTGCCCAGAAGCCTTAGCCTAGACTAGGAATGCTAGTTGAAAGGACGTCTCTGATTTTACTAAGGTATGGATCTTAAAGAGAGCAGGCCATGACCTTGGAGCAACATATGCCACAAGCTCTGCCTTGTTAACAGAGGCCATTAGTCTTCAATATTCTTATTATGAGTGAGAAAGAGGAAAGAAGAAGTTCTGGGGGTTACGACTTCGGTATAGCCGAGGTTCAGCATTGTATAGCTGTCAGGAACTAAGTTCAAGAAATCACTTCAATAGTAGAGACAATCAGTTTCATCCCTTGTTCTCCCCTCATTTTCCTGACGATCTGTCCTTCTACCCAAGTTCCATCGTTTTCCATGTCTTTACATTTTTTTAAATACACAACATTGTTTTTTGGTCCTCCCAAAAGCCAGTAAGTTGTTCTTCGAAGTCATTGATGCAATCATTCTGGCTTCACCCCTCCTTACGTAATCCTCGGCCACCATAATTTAAGACTGAAGAACTGCTAATTGATTACTCTCTTTACCCAACTCATCCAGGACCAATGATCTAACCAGTATTCACCCTATGCTCAATCAGTTCCACAAAAATATCTATACATCGTTCTCATTTCTGACTCACTGACTCCTTCCACTATTGTTAAATCCTCCTCTGAGGCACTCTTATTTGCAAATTTCCAGACCTGTCTATCTGAGTCAGATTAATCATAAATCGGGCAGCTTCTTGAATTCATTATACACAACCCCTTCTAAAGCACCCCTCAGTCAGTTCTTGACTTCTATTGTCATCTCCTCAGCTTCATTCACTCAAGCCTACCCTCATTCCAGTCATAAATTGCTACCAATGTATGATCCCTCAAAACCTAGAAGAAAACCTATCTCCATAGACAAAGGAAATCCTGTCCCCTCCTGTCAAACAGCCTGAGGAAAACAAGCACGTCCGGACATCACTTATGAAAACTCCTGACTCACTCCAAGACTATCACATGCAGTGAACTCTTTGTTATATGTTCCTGGCACCACAGCCATTAAGTCAAACATCTTTAGTATTAAATTCACAAACTATTACGCATTCACAGCTATCTTCATTTTATATAATTTTCTGTTTGTTTGAGTCGATCATGAAAAAAAAACGTCTTTGAATTCGAATCAGGGAGAACATCTCTTTGGTTAGATATTTTGACCCTATTGGGACAGATGTAACATACAGTGCACACTTTAACATCAATAACTTTCCTTTTAGTAGGCCTGTTGGCCAAATACATCATCATTCCTTGCTGCAGTAGAGCAATTTCTTACCTATGAGTTTAATGCATTACATTATTGGCAACTATTCGGATGGGCAAACCTAGAGAACACATCACTTGATATTCTACCATGGATTGCCTTTGACAGCTTCTCATTCGTTTTCTCTATGTCTCAGAAGATAGGCTCTCCAAATTCTCCAAATTCTCCATTCATCTTTTATTTAGGGTGCTGTATATAGTTTTGGAGTACATCTCATTCATTCCATTCCATTCCACAAGTGCTCCAGCAATTGTCTGTGAGATGAGGGTATTTATGCTACATATTCCATTAGTGCCACCATTATAGAAAAAGGCATGTCTGAGGTCACTAATTCTTTCAATATACCATACTTTTGACATCAGTTTGTCTGTATCGGTTGACATTGCCGGTGTAGATGTAATAAATCGTTCGCACTTTTACCACACCTCCTGCGTAACTCATTGTGCGCCTCATAAGCTGTGCACAGTTTTTGTGCAAAAATATAAACTAGACTACTTTATGTCTACTATTTTGAGATACATCTTTAATGTGGGCACAACAGAAACGTCAGAATTTTTTCAAAACCTGTTACTGTATTTTCCAAAATATTCTAGATGACACACACACCCTTCCAGGTCTGTAGGACATCCATTCATAAGAGAGATACCATGTTTGTTCCCCTCCACTACGTTATCATTTTCTTGAGTGCTGCACACTCTACAGGCGAACTGGAAATTCTATGATATATGCCCTTCAGTATGTGTGTGTCACCCCAAAGTGCATCATTATTGCTATTGGTGAACCTCCCCTTTTCACTTCCAGTGCCTGCAATGTTAATAGCCTTCCCTCTAGGAATAGCTAGGTCGCCTAGTACCTCAAACTGGAGTGCAGAGAATATCCGTGGTGTCTCTTTTTCTGTTGTCAGTGGGATAGTCGGCTTATCTTGCAATGACAATGGGAGAATATAAATAATTGACATCAGCCACCTTGACCAGTTCGTGCCAGGCCCATCGTGTCTATTTTGTTTATTGAGCTTGTCGGCTTTTGACATAATGTTATCTGTAATATACCTTCCTCCAGCAGTCTGGCCCCTATTGCACTGTGTTTATACTGCATATCTGGTTGCAACCAAGTGCTAGAAAATTGTCCCTGTGCCACTAGGTAGTATAGCCAAGGATCGGGTACCCCTCATCCAGTTAGGACATCTTATTAGATCTATGTCTGTTTTCCTACTGGGATCAATCTCAGGCGCACCAATATAAATCTGTGAAAGAAAATTCTGGACATTTTCCCCAGAAGATTAATGAAAACAGATAAAAACCTAGGCAACACCACCTGTTTTATAATGGCTACTGTACTATACATCAATAGCAAGTGTCGTATCCATTTTCCTACTAGATGCTCTAACTTGTCTTCTGCAGCCTTTATAGTTGCTTTTATTATGATCGCCGCCACACTAATTCTCAGTTGAAAACACTGATGTTTACCGTTATCCGCTCACCACACTATTGGGTATTCAGTCAGGATTTCCTCAATGTCCTCTGAAAAGGACAGCAGCTCCAATTGGTTACAGATGATATTTAGACCTTGTGTTCCCCGAACTCGTTGACCTTCTGCACTATCGGTGTTTGATTGATCCCTAGCTGCTGGATGTATAGTAATATGTAATTCACATATACGAACACGATCTGGGGCCATCCTCTGATATACATTCTCCGTTGTGAATGCTATTCTTCCAACACGCATGCCAGCAGTTTACCAGCTAGTGCAAAAATTAAGGGTAATAGAAGCATTCCTGCTGTGGTCCTGGGAGACTTTTCTCTTCCTTGACAAAAACCCATTCAACCATATTTTCACCACCGAAGAATTAAAGCAGCTAGAACATTTTTAGAAATAGGGCTCCAATTCGACCCTGGCTAGCACTGCAATCTGAAAGCTAACACCTTTTGAGTAAAATTATCTTTTGCCATCTAGAAAAAGAATGACAGCTGGTGTTTGTCAAGTCACTCTGTCCTGCAGGAGAGGTGAAGGTGAAAGTCTATCTTTCTGTTAATTGATTTTGGATTTTTTTTATTTATTTCTAATAGTAGTGAGCACATGTCCACACTTTCAGTAATCATCTCATCTGAATATCTCAATTCACAGGTTCCAGAAAGTGAAGTCGCTATATGGTGATCAGTTTGGGAAGAGAAAGCTGAAAGAAGCTGCACCGCTGAGGTCAATGTTTGAGTAAGCACAAAAGATCACAACAAAAAATAATTTACTCAAAAAAGTGCCACCAATTTGCACCATAAAACCACCACCATCAATATATTTATACACACGAGCTGCACCACTTAGGTCAGTGTCAGATTTAACATGAAAGGGCGACACGGAAAATGATTAACTCCAGAAGCTGTCGCCAAATTGCACCCAATGGACCATGCAACCAGCAACAATACTTTCTCTTCTCAAAGTAACTGATGATATCTGTTCAGAGTGATATATGTGCGAAGGATGCCACGCAACAGGTGGGAAATATTTGGGAGACAAAGTCAACACAATTTGTGGGTAGGCTAAGTGTTAGTGAGATCGCTGCAACCTCTTGTCTTGTGGTTCGCAGCAGGCCTTGCAGAGACAATATGGACTCCAGTCCTTCTCACCAACCGTACCTATCAGTGAAATACCTGTCACAACTTGGAGGCTAAGTCAGAAGTAGGGAAGTGGATCTTAATGGTTGGTGCTGTCAGTCTATTTTCCAAGTTGTTGGCCTGTAGTTAACATAGGAAATAAGAGTAGAAAGGTTCCAGATCCAAGTACTCTCAAAAACCCTTCCCCGTTACCTTACCAACCCAACCATCTCATCCCTAAGGTTCTCTAAATACCTTCGAGTCAACTTGCATTTTTCTTGCACCAGGATGTAAGGTAAGGGGATGAGGATGGAAAAGGGTTCCTTTCTGTGAGACTGCCAAGGAGCTCCTGATAAACCTTCTATAACAAATACAGTGTTATTAAACTGTCTTTGAGCAGCATTCTCCACTAAACATTGTTACCAAAAATGCTCACAGTATAGTTTTTCAAAAGATACATGGTATACCTGCAAGAACTCTTGAGACCTCTCAAAGAGTTAGAATGTTGCTTCACTCTTCTTAAGAGGTCCTTTGTTTCTTTCCATGTTAATGTTATTTTAAGAAATGAAGAATGGTTTGATATGTAAGTACAAATGTACCTTAATGTCTTTTTTATGCTCTTGTTTCAGGTACCTGTGATAATACGGCGATGAAGCTGGCAGGGAGCTGATCGTCCGACTCTGAAGGGGAGTCTCCATGCAGCCAAAATACTGAATGAAGCGGGCAGGCAACAGCCTTCCAACTCAGATAAGTGGTTCTCGTAATGCTTATGATGCAACCTGCATGTGGGTCTTATCTTCTCTAGGTCATGGCACAGAATGAAGGTGACGCAGGCAGGGAACAGGCTTCTCCTCTGGAATTCTCAAGGCATAGCCTCCTGTGACAGCGTGGTTTAAATACTATAGCATGCCCAAGATTACCGCTGAGATTTCGCAAGATTTTGGCAAACCTTTGTGTGCACAGCACACAGCTGAAATATTGTACAAGACGCGGGGGTAAGAACATTGGACACAGATATGTAAAAGCCAAATAAGCAGCACCCACGCCTCTGGGAGCGGAGGTAGTTTGGCCCAGGTATGTGAACACAATAAAAGTCATGCACAGACTCTTGGGGGGGCTGATATATATCTGCGCTCATACATACATTTCGGAAATCAAATTGTGCACAGACTTGGGGGGCTGGGATCTTGGGCGCACAGAAAAACTGCATGACTTACGGGGGTGAATTACAGGGGGGCAAGCAAATGGGACATGACTCTGTCACTGAGGGCTTGAGCATGTCAAATTACAAAATGTATTAGTAAGTGAAGGGATCACAGGAGCAACAAAGGGCCCACATCCTCGAAAGTGCAGGGGGAGCTCGGTGTCTAGATCCTTTGCGGCCACTCAGCTACGTGTCATCTTTTCCCTCGAAATCTGTCAGGGTTCGAGGGGTCCCTTTGCATTATTTACAATGACAGCATGTGAGAAATTGGGTTATTGGTTGAGTGTAGTGTTAATCTTCCTCAAGCAACAACCACAATCCTTGTCAGGGTGAACCACAAATGTCATTTAATAAACCTGTGCTTAACCCTCTAGTAGCTTGGCACATAATCAGTCAGGCCTAACTTAGAGGCAATGTGTAAAGAATTTGTGCATCACTCAAACAGTAATAAAGTGAAAAAACACACACGAACAATCCCACATCAATTTAGGAAAAACAGTGTACATTTTAATAAATAAAATGATACCAGAACGACAAAAAAAAAAAAAAACTGTGGAACTGAATTTACCATTAAAGAGGGTTTCAAAGTGCAGTTCATCAGACACCAAACACAGTAGTCCTAACTGCTCTCACACCAAAATGATCACTTATTAAATGTAATAAGGTAACACAATGTTATCCTAGAGGAGAGGCAGGTCTTGCAGTAGCGAAAAATGAATTTAAGAGTTTTTCACCAACAAGTCTTGTAAAACTTAAAAGTGCATGCATGTCCAACTTTTTAAATCCATGCCGCCCTGCCCTGAGGGCTGTTCTGGGGCTATTGTAGGTGTGACTTACATGTATTAAAAAGGAATGTTTAGGCAGGGCAAAAGGTTTATTATACCAGTTGAAATGGCAATTTAAAAGTTCACACAGGCTGCAATGACAGGCCTGAGAGATGTTCTAAAGGCTACCGTAATGGGTGGCACAATGAGTGCTGCAGGCCAATTAGTAGCATTTAATTTACAGGTTCTGGGTACATGTAGTACCACTTTACCGGCTTAAGGTGAAAGCGCATACAGTTTAGCACTGTGTCCAAAAGCCAACAAAAACGTATGCAGCAAAACAGGCTTGGTGAGGCAAATTGTGTGGGGGACTACCACCCTAGAGAATCAGATATAACGGGGCTCCTCGGATTTGGTTATGCCCCTGATAAGGATAATAGGATAGGAACAACAAGGCCTTATATTGTGTGGTCAAGAATCCATTTTCTGTGGTGCATGTGACTGACAGGTAAGCTTGTGGCCTTTGTGAGGATGGTGACAGGGAGATGACAGAAGGACAATTTACACACCAGATTGCTGTTACACCACATCTTAGTGTTTACCAGGCCATGAAACCCAAATTACCAAACGGAGTTGGATTTTATCTGGTGAATTAGTTCAAGTATTAATATAATAATTAAAGCAATTTCTACCTTTGGTGAATCACAGATGAGTCATGTCTGTATATGGATCTCACTAAAAAGTGGATTTCAAGCTGAAATCCACCTGAACCGCATTTGGGTAAACAATTTCCCTACAACTGCTATTCTGTTCACCAACACACCTGTAAGTGGTCTGTGTCCTGCTAGGGGCACAAGAGAAAAACAAATGTTACATTCTGAAATCTGGACCATATTTTGCAGACATTTTGGCACCACAATACTGACACTCAAAGACCAAGGACACACATTATACTAAAAACATATACACTGTCCTGTAATCACTGATGTTATCATTTGACAAAGAACCACAAATCTAACAAAATATGAATTAGATATGTGATGCTCTCTAATCGTTGTCACCGTCTATTCGTTTGGGACCACTTGTTCCAGAAGCGTGGTTTTAAGAATATGTCATTCTATAGATTTTTTCAACAAGATTTGGTAAGGTGCAAAGCTAACATTACATTTAAGAGCATTTGTGAGATATGTGGTATTTGTATATACTTCAGTAACTTTCGCGAGTAAAACTACATTTAGGATTGCTGCTTTTATAAAGTTTTCATAATAAAAACTAAATGAAACGTGTTCCCTTCGCTACCTGATTTCACTGTCATTTCTGAAATTATTACATAGAGTACCCCACGCGATCAATCCGGCTACTTGGAAAACACCCCACACCTGATAACATGAAGGTATACGCACTCATTTATATTTGGGATTCAACAGCTGAACAAAGATAATCTCAGCCTTATCAAATATTGTAGCGCCAGCACAAAGGGACAACGTGTGTATGGTGAAACGCGCTTCCCTTTTATCTCCTGGAAATGTGTTTACTGTATTCTTTCTTTTGTATTCTTATTTACTCGATCTAAAAATCAATTTAAGCCTCTTTCAAAAATATTCGTTCCGGAGCCGAAAGGAGATATTCAGAGCTTCACATATTTACACTAGCTTTTTAAAATTATATTCACATGTTCCACCAGACCAAATCTACAGGGTCTTGGAGCACACTTGAGATGCTTAAATCGAATTATCAACACTTTTATCAATAGCATCCTGACTATTTCCCAGGAACCTTGAAACTGACCCCAGTGCAAATCTTTTTAAATATAGGATGGCTGGTGTAAATTAGAGAATTACTGCTAACTTGCTCAAGAAGAAATGTTAAGAACCATGCCACACCTGTCAAAAATAAGTAAGATCTTAAGTTATGATAGCTGAGGTTTACTGCAACGCACTCTATGCAGGTGCTACCAGCGAACTCATGAGAAGACTCCAGACGATCCAGAATGCAGCACTCAGACTGATCCTCAACCTGCCCAAAAGGATCCACATCACCCTGTACCTGAGAGACCTCCACTGACTCCCTATCCAGAAAAGATGGCAATTCAAATTCATGACCCACACCTACAAAGCCCTCCGTCACCAAGGACCTGCATACCGGACTGTTGGAAATGGCCCTTCTGCAGGGTTATCCCCAGACTTTTTGCCTTCCTCCTTCTCTTTTTCTGACCTCATTTTTGCTGGTTTTTAGACTCTGCGCACTTTACCACTGCTAACCAGTGCTAAAGTGCATATGCTCTCTCCCTTTAAACATGGTAACATTGGATCATACCCAATTGGACTATTTAATTTACCTATAAGTCCCTAGTAAGGTGCACTGTATGTGCCCAGGGCCTGTAGATTAAATGCTACTAGTGGGCCTGCAGCACTGGTTGTGCCACCCACTTTTGTAGCCCCTTTACCTTGTCTCAGGCCTGCCATTGCAAGGCCTGTGTGTGCAGTTTCACTGTCACTTCGCCTTGGCATTCAAAAGTACTTGCCAAGCCTAAAACTCCCCTTTTTCTACATATAAGTCTCCCTTAATGTGTGCCCTAGGTAACCCCTAGAGCAGGGTGCTGTGTGGGTAAAAGGCAGGACATGTACCTGTGTAGTTATATGTCCTGGTAGTGTAAAACTCCCAGATTCGTTTTTACACTACTGTGAGGCCTGCTCCCTTCATAGGCTAACATTAGGGCTGCCCTCATACATTGTTGAAGTGGTAGCTGCTGATCTGAAAGGAGTAGGAAGGTCATATGTACCATGGGCAGAATGGTAATACAAAATCCTGCTGACTGGTGAAGTTGGATTTAATATTACTATTTTAGAAATGCCACTTTTAGAAAGTGAGCATTTCCCTGCACTTAAATCTTTCTGTGACTTACAATCCACGTCTGCCTGGGTTTAGTTGACAGCTCCTTGTGCATTCACTCAGACACACCCCAAACACAGGGTACTCAGCCTCACTTGCATACATCTGCATTTTGAATGGGTCTTCCTGGGCTGGGAGGGTGGAGGGCTGCTCTCACACAAAGGACTGCCACACGCCCTACTGGGACCCTGGCAGACAGGATTGAACTGAAAGGAGACCTGGTGCACTTCTAAGCCACTCTTTGAAGTCTCCCCCACTTCAAAGGCACATTTGGGTATAAAACAGGGCCTCTTTCCTACCACCTCAGACACTTGCTGGAGAAGAAACCTGAACCAGAACCTGCATCCTGCCAAGAAGAACTGCCTGGCTGCTCAAAGGACTCACCTGACTGCTTTCTACAGAGGACTGCTGCCTTGCTGTTGCCCTGCTGCCTTGCTGAACTCTTGCCTTGCTGCAGAAGTGCTCTCCAAGGGTTGCCTCCCGTTCCCTGAAGTCTCAGGACCAAAAAGCCTTCTATCTTTCAACTGGACTCCTTGTGCGCCAAAAAATTTGACGCACAGCTTGCTCCGCTGTGAAAAATTCACTGCACGCCGATCCGGAAAGACGCCGCTCATCCCCGCAAGGAAAAGATCGATGCGACGCCTGCGGTGTGACCGGAACTTCGACGCACGGCCCGCCTGGACAACGCCGCCCAACTTCCAGAGAGGAAATCGACACAGCGGCTGCCGTGAGGAAGAAAATTCCACGCGCAGCCCACAGGAACGACGCGCAGCCGGACAACAAACCCAGGATTCCACTCACAGACCCCGGGGCGTCTGAAAACCCCGCGACCCACTGAGGAGACCTGTCCACGCGCCGGAAATCGACACACGTCTCCTTCGTGTGAAAAATAACAACGCAAGTCCGTGGGTGAAGGGGCGAAACCGACGCACACACCATTTTTCCATGCATCTCCTCCTCTGCGGCCCTTCACTCCAAAACAGGTACTTTGTGCTTGAAAGAGACTTTGTTTGCTTTTTAAAGACTTAAGACACTTCATATCACTTTTCAGTGCTATCTCTACAATTTCTTATTGCATCTTTTATCGTTCTGACCTGCAAATGCCCAGATAAATATTATATATTTTTCTAAACACTGTGTGGTGTATTTTTGTGGTGCTATATTGTGTTATTGTATGATTTATTGCACAAATACTTTACACATTGCCTTCTAAGTTAAGCCTGACTGCTCAGTGCCAAGCTACCAGAGGGTAGGCACAGGATAATTTTGATTGTGTGTGACTTACCCTGACTAGAGTGAGGGTCCTTGCTTGGACAGGGGGTAATCTGACTGCCAACCAAAGACCCCATTTCTAACACAGACCCACTGCCTAAACTTACCCCAACAATCCAGAAACCTCTGCTGAATTCGTACGGACACTGTGCTGACACTGGAGGACGCTCCTTTTCCCAGCTCGCCACCAAGTCCTCGAACACCCACCCCTCCACCTCTGTATTTCACCCTCACTGACAGACTTTAGAAAGGGACTCAAGACACAGCTCTTTGACTGAAACCTGCAGCCCAGAGCTTAGATACTCTCACAGGTGATAAGTTGCACTGTACAAGTACCACATGATTGATATAGTGCAATATTACCATTAGTACGACCATGTTGCCCAGGACAATTCAGGGATCTTCAACCCGTGGTCTCAAGGACTAAAACACAGACCGGATGACCAGTCTGTTTTCTGCTTGATTGAGATCACCACATCTGTGAATGTGGTAAATAATCACTCTATGTATTTGGGAGTTGCTTAGTGTGTGTAGACAATGATCTTTCCTTATTTGGGTGCACTCTGTTGGAGGAACTGGCATGTGCCCTGTCAGTTTGAAGTGTACGTATGAGGTAACTGAGACTGCTGTGTCTTATTAGGTCACCAATATCACAATAAATCAGTCTCGCCATGTGGGGCAATGTGTGGTTGTTAGTGTGTTATGCGTTGCCTTGTAGGACTACAGCATTTATGAGGATAAATGAAACCTTACAATGCTCGTGAGGTACTACTGTATGGAGACCTATAAAAACATACTAGAAAAGTCTCAAGGGTGAAAAGGTTACTAGATTCTGAAAATGCATGCAGCCAAAAAAAGGCCTTTTGAAATGCTCTATGTCGTTCATTAGTTCCGATTGGTATCTCCACTAACACATCTTCATTTTCTTTTGAGATAAACTGAACCTTAACTACTCCACAAAAAAGGCAAGCATATGAAATATGATTGATGGACCTGCCAAGCTCAGTTACCTACCAAATCGAGCATTCTGTGCAGCCCTGGAGGCATTCATTCTCTTTATGTTGTGTATGCCCCTGGAAATTAATCCCTTTCCAGTCTAAATTGATTCCTCTCTGAATGCATTAGTCACCAGGAACACTATTATACTCTGCCATCTCATCAGAACAATGTTCCATATCTTTCCTTCCACCTAGGATGTAATCGAAAGGGGTCAGGTGGTGGCATATTTGACAGCCAGGCACATATTTTCTGGAACTTCCTTAATTTATGAATCCAGGAAGAACTAACTCTTTTGAAATTCAGGCAAGCTCTTACTAGATCTGCTTTAAACCAGTTCTTTCGCTTGTTTCCAAAAATAACCCAGGGGCACTTTCCTCCATACGGTATCCTATTAGTTGTCCGTACTCATTGGTTTATCTCTCTGAATTGTTTAGATCCTGTTATCACATCGTTCCTCTTGAATATGTCCCTTCACTTCCTGCGTTCACCTCAACCTTTCTGTTGCCTGCTTCATTTACTACCTTGTCCGAAGAAACCACGATCACTGTGCAAATTCCATTCAGAGGCTAATGTATGAATATGAAGCCTAGTTACCACTACACAACGCGAGAACTGTAAGGACAATGATGGCTAATGTAGAAGAAAGACATATGTTCTTAAACTAGCACCTTTAATAAGCAGCAAATTCACAGCATCCATTCTTGATGTTTCTGTAGGTCACTCAGTATGGAGTGCGCACAATACAAACAAGCATTTTCAATGCAACGGGCCTCGCATTTGCTCGAGTTGGAGCTACTTGCGTTGTAAACTCCTAACCTAACTTTTCTTGCCATACAAATTAAAAGAAAAAAACACAGCGCGATCACGCTATGTAAAATACAGCGCAATCGCGCTGCAATTGAAAACGGAAAAATTGAGCGCGATCGCGGACTGTAAAACCCCAGCGCGATCATGCTGCGAGGAAAATTAACAGATAAAGTAGTCCGGACCCCAGGCTCAAAACATCGAGCCTTGTATGTTTTTGGTAGTTTGCCGGTGCTGTGTAGGCGGGCTAAACACCGGAAAAGGCATGATGTATACATGTCTTTCACAAATGAAAGCAAGCAGATTTTAAAGAGCAACCCCAGGAATCAATGAAAGAGACTGATGTGACCTGGGTGTGGTTTGAAGCCCAAAGAGAGATTACTTTATGGACCAGCGCTTTGGAGGCAACCAGTGAGAGTGGAACCCTCTGGTTGTGTACAGGGTAGGGGTAGGAGGCACTCAAGGAATCTGACTCCACAGAATTCAGCAGACTTATGTAAAAACTCCGTGAAATTCTGCAAAGTTCCGCCAATAGGCAGAAATAGGCATCACACTGTGATATAGTGCTGGTAGCAAGTTCTGCACTAAAAAATCAGCATGAACAGCACCACAAGTTGATTTTACGGCTGCTCAAGTAGATTTTCTACTCGAGTGGCATCCTTCTGATCTTCTGACCATGAACGAGGGGATGGCAAATCTTGCTCGCCAACTTACCTTTTATGGGCTGCTTGTGAGAAACAATTCTGCCACGCAGCAATTGGTGGAATTCGCCTGGAACTCGCCATAATACTGCCAAATTCACGGGCTTAACAGAATATTTGCCCACCTCTAGTGCCGAAGTAGGCAAATCTGAAGAAGGAATCCTGAATCAGAGTGATCTTTATATTGATCATACACAGGAGTTCTCAGTTCCAAGTTTCGGTGATAGAAATGGCTTAACAAGTGATCTCCACCACACACAATTGGAGATGACCCCTTATTTTACTTTGAGGTATTGGAGTACCCAAAACATATTTAAAAGTAATTAATGCATTTGTAACTGTTATAGATGATCACCTTTTCGTTGCATGGTGAATGGTGAAACCACATAATATCCGTTAAATATTTGTGATCCACTATAACTTTATATCACCTGTGGACGATTTATCAGGGTTCTCTGTGTGAGCGCAGGGACCCCACAATTTTGATACTCCAAAATTTACCTCAACAGAACGCCTACAATTTGATGAGTCAGAGATGGTGTTAACCTCATTTTCATAACGCAATGTGTCCCCAAGGTAAGGCACCCCCCAGCACATCAAAACATCTAGTTCTAGATCAGCTGAATAGTTTAAAAGATTTATTACAAAAATTCAAGACTACATTACAGTATAATTGCCATGAAGGCTCTTAGCAAATAGAGTGTTACAGGGAAGTGCAAAATCAAATTTTTACAAATCCCAAGTGAGCAGTAGAATTTGGAGCGCAGCGGACAGCATCCCTAGCAGCATCTAAGTCTTCAGGATAGTCTTCTGGCTCACACCCCAAAATTGAGGGGTTTTATACATTATTTTCACATATGAAACTAATAAAACTTCAGAATCATTATGATATCATCTTCAAATCAGTCATAAGATGCTGCTACCATTAGGTATAGAGCACAAAGCCCACAGCTTTTGCAGATCGCATCAACAACGGCGCTAACAGCAGCAAAAAAATCTTATTATTAAAGATTACACTGCAACTCCTGCTACCCCAACCCCCAACAAGACCTCTACAACAAGCTCTGGGAATTCTTCTGTAGCAAAATCACCTCCATCTACAGCAACTTCGACCCTGTCACCATCGCAACTCAACTTCTCATCATGGCCAAAGAACAAACCCTGATCTTGTGGCCTGCCATCACCACCGTTGAAATCACTGCTAACGGAAGACCGTCAACTCAGGGGCTCCAACTGGCCCTTGCCCTCACCACACCTTCACCAAAGGACCCCTACAAATTAGAGAACCATTTAAAGCCATCCTCAACACCTACATTGAATCATTCATATTCCCAGACACCTGGAAACATGCCACCATCATACCACTTCTCAAGAAATCATCCGCTGACCCACCTGCGCTTTTCCAGCTATAGACACATCTCACTGTTACCAGTTATCTGTTTCAGGTTGACCATGCACCGAGATACCCCTGTTGGGGTGATATGTGTGCAATATCAAATTAACCTAATAATAATAATAATACCTGACAAAGGTGATAGACAAACTAACCAACCAACACCTCACCGACCACCTCAGCAACCACCAGCTACTTGATGCCACGCAGTACAGATCCAGTCTCAGCAACAGCAGAGAAACAGCACTCATCACTGCCACATTCACTTAGACCTCACTGCAGCAATTGATATGATTTCACAACCCCATCTTCATCAGGCATCTGCATGAGGTTAAAATCCAAGGCCCTGCTCTGCAATGGATCTGCTCCTTCTTAAAGGATAGAAAACAAGCTGTAAGCCTGGCATCTTACTCCTCGGAAGCCAAAAAACGAATCTGCAGTGGGACTCAAGATTTATTACTCAGCCCCATTCTCTTTAATGTATACATGATTCCTCTGGCCAACATAATCCGCACATATGACATTAACATCAATTTCCACGTAGACGACACAAATCTCGTTTTCTCCCACTCAGACAAGACCCCCAACACAAGGAACATGTTTACCGCCTGTATGTCTAAAGTCACTAACTAGATCAAAGCCAACTGTCTCAAGCTTAACCTTGACAAGACAGATGTAGAGGTCTTTAGCAACAACACCTCACCATGGGACTCCAATTTGTGGCTGGCCGAACTCAGGGCCACGCCTAGAACTCATGCCAGGAACCGCTGAATAATCATCAACTACAAACTGGATATGAATGCATAAGACAAGGCCATGACTGAAGCCTGCTTTCACACTCTAACGATGCTGAGGAAGATCTTCAAATGGTTCCCAAGCAACGTTAGAAAAACTGCCACTAATGTCCTAGCCATCAGCAAGTTGGACTGTGGCAAAACATTCTATGCCAGGACCACCAAGCAACTCACTAGAAGATTACAAACCAACCAGAACTGGGCAGCCAGGCTAATCAATAATCTCCCCCATAGAACTCACATTGCACCACACCTCAGAAATTATTATGGCTCCTGATACACAAATACCCTCAATTCAAACTCCTCAGACACGCATTCAAGGGAAAACACAACTCAGGCCGCCTACCTGAACCAGTCGCATTCCCTTCCACTAAACACCCAGACAACTCCAATCCGCAGGACGACTCCAACTCACACACATCTCACACACACACACACACAGAACCATATCAGGAGGATGGGAGTTCTCTTACATCGCTCCTAAACCATGGAGCAACATTCCAGTCCACATCAAAGCCTCATCGAAGTCTAGTTGACCATGGTCAGGAAAATACAGGTCTTAACATCACAAGAAACTCATTTTAAAGTCTGTAATACTATATCAGTGTATATATGTGTGTTATTGAGTGTGGAACCTCATTTTGCACATTGGAAATGATGCACACAAATATAAATGCACAAAAATGGTAAACTCCTTTCATTTCAGATATAGGGAAGGAGGTGATGGGCCAGTTCTTCTCCACAGCTGCACTGGTTAGAGACAGAGATAAATGAAGAGAGGGACAGTAACAGATACACTTACCTCAAACAGAATATAATACCAGTGTAAGCTGTAAGAATAATAGTCTATACAGTCATTTGCTTGCAAAATAGCTGCACCACGACTAATCAATTTAGGTCTGATGGAAGGTGGCAGGCAGCACTTCATCTCACAGCCAATGTATGCGGCCTTTAGACGTCAGTTCGAGAGGGCCCATCATGCTTTTTAATCCCCTACTAGTCTTTTATGTTCCATGTGATATGTAATTGTATTTCAGTTTATGCCAAGCAACACTTTCAGACAAGCAATAACATCAAATTTCAAGTATAAATATGAGTTTGCATCTTTAGAACACATTAGTGCAATGAAAGAGCCAGTAAACCAGAATTTTTTTTACAGTATAAGATCAAAAATAAAGTACAATCCACGTGAGGCATGTTTCAGGCTTTTCTACTAGACAAACTTGTGTTGATCTGCTATATGGACACAATCGTGAGTCACTAGGAAAAGTTGTTTTTTAGGTCAAGCATTCGAGACCTCTTGAATATACTTTAGTATATACTTCTATACTTCTTTGAGGGGTCTCTACTTTTTCACTGGTTTGTTTCAGTGTCCTTAAAAAATCCTTGTTTGATAGTGATCAATCCTTGCTCTTTGTCCCACCTTTTCCACAGATGTACACTCCTCTGCAGCATGGCCCTAGTACTTGTACCCTTCCACTTATGCCTATGTAGCATGTGCTTAGGAATTACTTTTTTCTTAGGCTAATAGCATTTGACCAGCGCGCTGGATGTTTCAGTGGCTCCAGTCTGTTTCTGTTAACAGGGTTCTAGTCTATTACTTATTTCCATATGCAGGCATGTGTGACTTTGTTTATTCAATTCCTTACTCTCCCTCAGGCATTTTTTAAATGTAGATGTTGCATTATAAAGCCAGCCCTGTGTAGATGAATTATTCACTTTTAAATGCAATGTTGATTTTTTATTTTTTTTGCTTTTTAAATATTGATGTTTTTGTGTGTTTCAGTAACTTGCTTTTTGGGTAAATATTAAACTTTATCGACTTTATAGCTGGATGAAAGCTACATTTGATTTATATGTATGTTTATATGGTTTTCAATGTGAGTTATTGGCATTATGTAGGCTGCGTGGTGGTTTAACTTTATTTATTTATTGCAAAACTGGTTACACACCTAAGCAAAACAACATGCCCTAAAATAAAGTTCATTTTTAATCACACAACAAAGCATATAAATTATTTAATGTTATATGCAACGTGGAAGTTTATAAAGCGAATGCTTTCTTTTGGAATAATCTCTTTATTATGTAATGCTCTGGAATACGTTTTCTTCTTAACAATTTGAAAGCTTGGGAAGTAACGTTGTGTCTTTGTGTGAAGCTCAGCATCCGTGCATTCGTCCATATCACTCACTGCCTTTCTGAAATAAACATTCACAGATGCTGGTTGTAACAAAAATACAATTCTTTATGGCTGGCTGTTTAAATTCTCTCTTTCTTCGTGAATAGCTGGCTGCTACTTTAACACATTGACAGACTATTTAACTGTTTCACCCCCCTCAATATATAGATGCAGGGCTGCTTTAGCGCTGATGTAGCCTTGTGCGACAGTGTTTTTTGGTTCCCCCCACCCCATAACTAACTCCTTAGAAATCCTTACTACCACTGTGCAAATGAGCCCTTTATTTCTCTATAGCCCCAATTTCACATACATTTATTTGTTTTAAAGCACTTGTAAAATATGGCTTTATTAATCCACTCAGTTATTTACATAAAATATCATTCTGTTCTTTGCAGCAGGCAAGTTAACTCTCTACGCTACTGTATGGCGAGTTATAGATACTTTGTACAAAACTCCCCTCTTTCCTTGGCAGGAACATTAATCACAAGAGGTATCTTGATATTTTAATTGTTTCCTGAAGGCTGAACGCAAACGGAGCTTTTCAACAGGTGCTTTAAAATCTCATGTTTTGTAAGTTATTGCTAGACCCACACCTCCTTGACTTTAGCGCCCCCAAATCGAGGCTCACCACCCGGTGCTGCTGCACCTCTTGCACCGCTATAAATCCTGCCCTGCGTAGATGAATTATTCACTTTTAAATGCAATGTTGATTTTTTTATTGCTTTTTAAACATAATTATTATTATATATATATATATATATATATTAAGAGAGACCCTCAAAATAGTAATAAAAAAAATATTAGCAACATTTTCAATTTCAACTGCTGATAAAGGAAGAAGGTAAATAGAAATGCTTTAGTTAAATATAGGGCCACTAGATTTTTATGGCAAAAAGGACCTCAGTGTACAGCAGAGTTGACCAATTTATATGTAAAAAAAGTCCACTTATGCATTTACAACATGAATAGCTTTAACTCAAAAAAATGCGAGACCTATTGCATTGCAACTGCTTGTTTAACTAGGATGTGCGCCTCCTCTGGCAACACATCCTATTATAGCTGTTCTTTGATTGCATACGAGTCCTGAATGAATTGTGCTGGGTTGCCGGCGATATCATTTATTATAGGCACCATACAATGTATGCAGGTTCCATTTAAATGCTGCTACAGGTACAAATATACGGGATGTGGATTTAAACCTGGTCTACGACCCTTGTCGCAAGTTTTTACAATAAACAGAACAGAACTACACTAAGATCTTTGTAATACCTTCCACACAGTGAGCCAGCCAGGCCTATGACCTTTCTCATTGGCATAATACCTTCCACCCAGTAAGCCAGCCAGGCATATGACCTTTCTCAGTGGCATGTTACCGTAACTAACGGAGCTACTGCCTTGAGCAAACACTTTCCCACAAGGCAGCTATCAGGCATAAAGTCAAACAATTGCAGATATGTACAAAACAAACAGGTGGCAAAAGAAAATACAACCCCTCCTGAAAGGGCCTAACAAGGATTATCACAGTGTAAGTCCAAGGCATTGTCATGATAGGTAAGCAACACTAAAGCAGTTGCCTACACCAGTAATCTGTGAGATTTCATGTAACAAAATACCTCTCTACAGCTTTTAACACAAAATTCTGGAATCTTTCTTGAATATCTTAACCAGGCACACATTTGCCCGTTATTAAAGAACACAAACCTGGACCCACAGGACCCCAACAACTACAGCCCGTTTACCAATGGTTCTTTTCTGGGCAAACTGATACATCAGCTTTCTCCCAGATGTCACAATTAATTGACAATAACTCCATACTTTCAGACTACCAAACTGGAATCCTGCCCAGGAAGAGGCCTTGAATCTGCCCTCATCACCATCTGGAATGATCTTAAAAACACAACAGACCGCAATGGAGTTGCTGTTCTACTTCTCCTGGACCTCTCAGCTGCCTTTGGCACAGTTGACCATGACACTCTAATACAAATACTCTGCAAAGCCGGCATAGAGGAGACGTCTCTCAAATGGATCACATCCTACCTTCAAAACAGAACTAATGTCATCCACACTCCCACTTTCTCATTTAAATCCTACTTCACAAAAATGGGGTCCTTCAAGACTCAATCATTTCACCCACGCTTTTCAACATCTACACAATGTCATTACTGACAATGATCAATGAATTTCAACTGACATGCTACAACTATGCGGATGACACACAAAAACTCCATAAACTGGAATGCCCCAAAGATATTGAAAACTCACAATCCTCAGTTGCCTCAGAGCCGTTGATCAGTGGATGATATGGAGCCATTGCAAACTGAATGTTTGCAAAACAGAAATACTCACATGTGGCAATTGGAAAAATTATGACCCACTCTGCCTGACGATCTCGAGCCACCTCCTAAACTATCTGAGGAAGTAAGAAACCTTGGAATTACCCTGGACTCTAAGTTAATAATAAATGCTCATGTGGACAAATTAGCAAGATCAAGCTTCATCACCATCAAAACTCTACGACACATCTTCCCCCTCCTTGGATTTCCACACAAGGTGCAGGCTACAATCTCTCTTGTACTATCTAAACTGGATTACGCCAATGGCCTCTAACATGAATAATTTCTACCTACTATGAAAAAACTACAACTTATTTCAGAACTCGGCTACCAGGCTGCTCCTACATGTAAAGCCACTAGCCCACATCTCCCCTGCCTTGAGGGCCCTACATTGGTTACCAGCTGCCAGAAGATCAACCTTCAACTGCTTTGTATCACCCACAAAGCAATACATGGAACAGGACCGCTTTAATTCAGGAATAAAATCACCAAATACATTCAACAAAGAAACCTCTGCTCAAGATTGGCACCCACCTCAAAACGCCACTATACAAGATAAAGACAAATGGTGGTACATCGTTCTCTGTTCAAGTCACCAAACTATGGAATTTATTACCCCCAAATGTAAGACCCACGGATAACTATCTTATCTTCAGAAGCCTACTCAAGTGTTGGCTCTTTCCCACATAACCACCATACTTAAACAGCAATGGACTGCATATCCCTGTGTAGGTAAACATGTTATAATTTTATTATGTGTATATATCTTGATATGTGTACTTCTTTTTACAAACGCATATAATAACTATTTTATCTTAAAATATATACTTACTCTTTAGGCCTGTTTAAAAAATGTATATCTTACTTCAATTAAATGTTTATATGTATGTATTTGTATGTGTAGGTGTTGTATGTGTAAATATATATTATGTATATGTATATGTGTATGTTTCTATGTATATATGTGTGTATATTATTCTACACTTAACACGTTCATAGGTCATGGCATAGTTTCCAGAAAAGTTGCTTGATTAGATGCTTACGAGTCTCTGTTTTTTATTTTATCTATCACAATAGGTAAATATTATCTTAACTATTTATCTACAAGCATTTAACTATTGAAATATTGAGGAAACATAAAATACTGTTAGACAAATACACAAATAAATTAAGTTCAAATACTGTAACTCTTGAAACCCTGTGTTTATACGATACAACTTCAAATCTCAATATATCATATTCCTTACACATTTATTCCCGTGAATATGTAATCATGTATCTCTGCATTTAGTACTCTAATTCTACTGTACAAGAGAAAAAAATTACTCTCTCGAAAGCTTGACTCCGTCTAACCATCACCCTATACCTCTATCAATCTACCCTCTATCTCCACTCTCTGACCATTCCAAACCCATTCTACTACTATGGTCTCCTAAATAACCCTTCCCAGACTCTTCCCACCTCTACCTCTCCTGGCTCACACCAAACCTCAGTTTACAACTCTGATCTCCCAAAAACCCTACTAAAGTTTCCCTCATTTATCTCTCCTTTGACTCATCCACACCCCATTTAACTACTATGATCTCCCTAATTCCTTTCTAAAGACTCTTACATCCTCTACCTCCTCTTTACTCACCACAAACCTCATCTTAGTACTATGATCTCCCAATTTTTAGGATAAACAGGTCAAAATGAAGATATCTACAGTAATTATTCCCCAAGAAGCCAACAGCCTATAAAATTGGTGTAATACCATAAATAATCTGTGGGATTCTTTGTAACAAAATACTTGTGTATTACCTTTAACACAGTGTAAGAATCTACCATTGAGGCCTATTGGCTTTAACAAATGCTTTTCTCATTTTCACAATATACAAGCCACTCCTGCTGCCTTTGTCATAACTTTTCAAATTAAATTGATCATACCTAAGTCATTGGACATAACTTTTCCCAGTGAAACAATCAGGCCTATAGCATATGTCATTAATGAACAATTTACTTACATTCAGTAACGCATTATCTGGTAGAGGCAATATCTAGCTGCAGATTCCTTACCTTTGAATTTTGCTGGTGACAGACTGGATCCAGAAGATTTTTGTGTGAGCAGTACCCCTGCGCGCCATCAGGTGGTTTCGTTTGGTTCAGTGTAGCGTTGTCAGTGCCGTAAGTGACATTGAGGCCACCTATATAGGTTCCAGCAAGGCACGTGGACATCAGTTACTTTTCACGACTTTTCACGCCAAAAGCACAGAGCCGCGAAGTGAACTGAAAAATGTGTGTACAAGCTAGGGCCCTGAAAAGGAACATTCCTGACCCTAGAAATCTGTCCACAGAGCAGGGAGGCATAGGCGGGTCTGTAAGGAATATGCAGCTAGATATTGTCTCTACCAAATAATGCATTACCACAGGTAAGTAACCTGTTCATATGATAGAGACTTCTAGTTGCAGATTCCTTACCTTTGAATAGATACCCATGCCATACCGTTCTGGTGATGTGCACCAGACACATTTTCTACACTAAAAAGTCCTGCAGGACTGAACAGGTGACATGTCCATCCCTGCGGACCTGAATATCAATGGCGGAATGTTTAGCAAACATGTGCAGAGATGCCCACGTTGCAGTCTGACGTGTCGGGACTGGGAATCCACTAGCCAATGCCATGGTCGCAGTTTTTCCTCTGGTTGAATGGGCCCATCAGCCCTTGGGTGGCTGCTTTTTAGTCAGGTGATAGCAGAGCATAGCATTTCTTGAAACAGAGAACGACCCAGCACAAAATGGTTCACTTATGTACCTTTCTTCGCTTCCACATAACCCACAAAGAGTTGGTCATCCACCCGGAACTCTTTTGTGTGGTCAAGGTAGAAAAACAACATTCTTTTTGGGTCCAGACGGTGGAGTCGCTTCTCTTTTTTAGAGGGATGTGCAGGAGCGTAAAAGGTGGGCAGGGTGATAGACTCCCAAATGAAATGGGGTCACCACTTTCAGCAGGAAAGAGGCCCTGGTGCAAAGCACCAGTACGGGCCTGATTACGACCTTGGTGAATGGGATACTCCGTCACAAACGTGACAGAGTATCCCATCCAGCAAGGTCGTAATCAGGCCCTTTATTTGGTAACACAGAGACATAAAGAGGCTTGAATGATAAAACCTGCAGCTCACTCACCTCCAGGCAGTGTTATTGCCACTAAAAACCCGCAAGCTTTGATTAGTCGCAGCATGCAAGCATCCTCAAAACTGAAGACCCACCTGGAAGGGAGACCCTAAATAGCCCAGGAAGGGATATTGGTCACCTAGTAGGGTGACCACCTATCAGGAGGGGGCTGTGACGTCACCTGATCTGGCCTCTCATATGGTCCCAGGGGCCTGTGCCCATCTTGGATTCAAGATGGCAGTATCAAATGGCTACCTGGAGGAGCTCAGGGTGCCACCACTGAGGTGGTGATGGACAGGGGAGTGGTCACTCCCCTTTCCATTGTTTGTCCAGTTTTGTGCCAGAGCAGGGGCTGGGGGTCCCTGGACTGGGTCAAACTGGTATATGCAAGGAGGGCACCAAATGTGCCATTCAAAGCATACCAGTGGCTTGGGGAGGTCTTCCCCTCCCAAGCAATGTAACACCTATTTCCAAAGGGAGAGGGTGTTGCCTCCCTCTCCCAAATGAAATCATTTGTTCTGCCTTTCTCTGCTTGAGCTGGTCAAGCAGCAGGAGGGCAGAATCCTGTCTGTGGGGTGGCAGCAGCATGGGCTGCCTGGAAAACCCCAGAAGGCTGGTAGGAGCAATGCTGGGGGTCCTCTAAGGAGCCCATAGAGTGCATGGAATCATACAATCAATACTGGCAACAGTATAGAGGTATGATTCTGGCATGTTTGATACCAAACATGCCCAGGTTCGGAGATACCATCATGTAGCTGGATACCTGTGTCCAATACACAGGTAAAATGGCTTCCCTGCACTTACGGAGTCCAGGGAAATGGAGCTGAAGTTCGTAGGGGCATCTCTGCTTATGTAGGGGTGCCCTCACACACAGGTACCTGCACCCTGTCCTCTGGGCTAGGAGGGCATGCCATGGCGGTGACTTACAGTGACCTGGTGCAGTGACCTGTTGTGAAAGGGTGCATGCACCTTTTTCAAGCAGGCTGCAATGCCAGGCCTGCAGACACATTTTGTATGGGTTCCCATGGGTGGTACAATATATGCTGAAGCCCATGGGGAAGCCCTAGTGCCCCAAAGCCCTGGATTCATAAGTCCCACAAACAAGGGACTTATATGGGGGCACCAGTATGCCAACTGTGGGGTGTGCTAAGTTCTAAGCAACCAAATTTAGAGGGAGAGAGCACAGTCATTGGGGTCCTGGTTAGCAGGATCCCAGAGAACACAGTCAAAGCACACTGACAGCAGGCAAACTGTGGGGATAACCATGCCAAAAGAGGTCACTTTCCTGTAAGTTACACCTCAATAACTCTCACAACACTTCAATGTCCTGTATCCTCACATCTCAGCTTTTGCTATTGTGTTGTCTATCTACGTTCTTAACATGCAAAACCTAAAGTATCAGAGACATTAGATTGTCAATTTGTATTGTTTTATATAACATCACAAGTATCAATCTCCGTTACATGCCATATGTTGCAATGGGGTCTGTGAGTGTGTTACTAGTAAAATATTATCCCAGGAACAATGGTATGTGTCAATGTGTAAATGTATGGTCCAGCCGCAGTTTGGCTACAGGTGTACAAGTTACTTACCTTTGGTAACGATATATCTGGTAGAGACATAGGGGGTTATTCCAACTTTGGAGGAAGTGGTAATCCGTCCCAAAAGTGACGGTAAAGTGACGGATATACCACCAGCCGTATTACGAGTCCATTATATTCTATGGAACTCGTAATACGGCTGGTGGTAAATCCGTCACATTTGGGACGGATTACCACCTCCTCCAAAGTTGGAATAACCCCCATATTCTAGTTGCAGTAGGTGCCTAGACCATTGGCATCATCCAAATCCTGCACCCAGTCCATTTGGGGGTCAAGCTGGTATTGTGAAGGTTCCAGTGGCCCCTCTGAACTCTCCCCGTATCCAGTATAAGGGTTTGGATCAACCCTAGGCCCGGTAGAGCCCATAGAGAACGGAATCAGCATCAAGCGACGTAGTTCCGGTTCTGGGTTAATGGGTTTGAAAATAGGATCAACGTCGATTGTGGGCCCAACTGACGTTGGGAGTGTTGAGGTCTGACCCAACGCCGGGGAAGGTTGCTGTGGCACGACCGGCATTGGGGCGGATTGGAGATTGGATCCGGAGGAGCCCTCCAGAGCCGTGGCCAAAGCCAACGACTTGGAACCCGAGGGGGCCCCAACCGACTCAACTGTGCCCGAGGGTGCCGAAGGTGGGTCGGTCTGCCCAAAAATGGGGCACATTGCCTCACAAAACTCTTTTAGCTGGCCATGGGTGGCTCCGGCTCCCAAGAAGTCTGGGACATGTGGGGCGGACCCATATTGAGGCTCCGTGGACGCTCTTCCCTCGCCACATCGTCTGGGCGATGGGGTGAAGTAGGAGAACGTTTGTTCTTCTTTGACTTCTTTTTCTCATGACCCGAATGTCCCAATGACTTCGAGGACGAAGAGTGGTGGTGACTCCACGGCGGGTCTCAAGACCTTCCTCTCGAACGAGACCGTGAGCACGGCA
Organism: Pleurodeles waltl; assembly: GCF_031143425.1. NCBI lineage: Eukaryota > Metazoa > Chordata > Amphibia > Caudata > Salamandridae > Pleurodeles > Pleurodeles waltl. Next base: position 773,901,463 of record NC_090449.1, on the reverse strand, counting down.
GAGTCGAGTGTTGGGCCGCCATTAGCTTTAGGGACCGCTCCCTCAAAGCTTTCAGGTTCATTGCCCGACACTCGGAGCATGACTTCCGGTTGTGATCGCGTTCCAGGCACCAAAGACACACAAGATGTGTATCCGTCACCGACATCATTAGGTGACAGGAGTCGCAGGGCGTAAAACCAGTCTCGGGGGACATCCCACGACGTATCCACGACCTTGTCAAAATCGTTTGACAAAAATGTTGTTGTAGTCAAAAAAAGACTGCGGTAGCTCCTCTCCGGAGCTGTGCGTAGGCTGGCGCGGAAAGAAAATAACTGACGTCAATGCACCGGGGTGGCGCCTATATACAACAGCGACGTCATCACAGAGAGCACGATGCCGCCGATGCCCGTGGAGTCAACCGACGCCACCTGACGGTGCACAGAGGTACTGCTCGAAGAAAAAGTCTCCAGATCCAGTCTGATGACTGGGGGAATTCAAAAGGTAAGGAATCTGCAACTAGAAGTCTCTATCAGATATGTAAGACTAACCATTGTCAAGTGTTTGGAAGTAGAGAGTGACATGACTACAAATATCATCAAGCCCTATTTCTGTAAATCAAAACAAGAGGCTATTGATGCTCTTTCCCATTTTCACTTGTTTGCCATGTCAAAACTGATAGTTACGTATCGTGGAGTTTACCATTTGTCTAGTGTTGGGAGTTAGAAAATGACATGACAATGACTGCAATGATGGCCTGTTTCTGTAGCTCAAAACAAGAGGCCATTATGCTCTTGCCCATTTTCACTTGTTTGCCATGTCACAACTGATGTTCACTTATCATGGAGTTTACCATTTGTCAAGTGTTGGGAAGTAGAGAGTGGCATGACTACAACTACCATGAAGCCCTGTTTCTGTAACCCAAAACAAGAGGCTATTGCGCTTTTGCCCATTTTCATTTGTTTGCCATGTCACAGCTGATGATTACTTCTCATGGTTTGAGCAATCTACATATAATTAATGCTCTACTCAGAGACATCTCTGCCTACATAGTTTGATGTTGTCCTGGTCTCCTCAACTGAAACTATTGATGGCATGAGTAACACCTTACCAAGAGTGTACATCAATTATTTGTAAGGCATTAAGCTGCTTCAGCTGATTGGAAGTGGCAGGTAACCCATTGACTTTTCACTGCTCACATGATGACTCATGCTACATATACAACTAAGTTGTGTGTTTGCCTGTATCATATACAACTAGGCATTGGAATGGTCAAAAAACACTTTACTTCTCCACTGTGTTGGCTTAACTGTTTGTTAGATGTCTTGGTCTTTCCTTAACCTAAAATGCAACTTTTCAGCACATCTAATGAGCTGCTCAATTCTAATACATTTTTCAACCTCTACAAAAGTCTTGTTAACAAGTTCAACGCCATAGAAATATATCACAATAGGAAACTCTACATATTAAGATTTTCCTAGGTCTCAACTTACTGTTACACAAAACATCTGGATGTAGATTGCACACTTCCACTAATAGCAATGTTCTATATATCACAACAGTACGATCTGGCATTTGCTTCCAGATCTGCCCAAAAAAGAAGGAGGCCTTTTTGGTGAGTCCTTCTCCTAGGAGGGGGGATTAGGGGAGGAAAAAGACACAGGGGGAAGGGAAAGAGTTTTTCCTTTCCCCCTGTGCCTGTTTTGAATGGATTTCTGCTCCACGATCACGGGTGAGGTCCACAATCGTGGAGCAGGAATCTACCCACTAGGCACCAGGGATGTTTTTTAGTTTTTTTAGGGGACTGACCACTTAGACAAGGGTCGCTCCTCTGGGAGCAATAATGGATCAGTGTTTCGGCCCCCCTGGGGGCTAGATGAGCCATTTCTTTCAGCCGATCTGCCCCCCTGGGGGCGGGGAGTGAAACCCACTAGGCCCCAGGGATTGTTTATAATTATGTTTTAGGGCAGTGACACCTGGGGACAAGATTTTTTTGTATGTTTCGGCCCCCCCTGGGATTGATAAGCCATGTTTTTGGCCGATCTGGCCCCCGAGTGGGTTGAAACCTACTAGGCGCCAGGTAAATGTGAGTGATTTTGTGTTGGGGGGCAGTCCCTTGGGCAAGGGCCGTCCACTGAAGAGGTAACATAACTCTTGGTCCTTTCTGCCCCTCTTGGGGGGCAGATCAGCCTAATATTTGTAGGCCCACCTGCCCCAAGGGGTTCAGAAGCCACAAAGACACCAGGGATTTTTATAGTTTTTTTTTGTGGGGGGGCTGACCCCTAGGGCAAGGGTCACCCCCCAAAGGGGGCACAAACTGTTGGCCATTTTGATCCCCCTTGGGGGAAGATCGGCCTATTATTTTTAGGCCCAACTGCCCCCCCGGGGTAGGGCAGAAACCACAAAGGCACCAGGGATTGTTTTGTTACCAGTTTTTTTTGTGAGGGGGTGGTCCCTTGGGCAAAGGTTGCTCCCCAAGTGGGCACCCAACTGTTCACCATTTCTTCCCCGCTTGGGGCAGATCGGCCTATTTTGTTTTAGGCCCATTTTCCCCCAAGGGGGGCAGAATCCACTAAGGCACAAGGGATTATTTTGTTTTCTGTTTTCTTGGTTGGTGGGTGGCCCGCTGGGCAAGGGTCACCCCTCCAAACGGGGCACATAACTATTGGCCATAACTGCCCCCTTTGGGGGCAGATTGGAAACCATGTAGGCACCCAGGATCGGTGTGTGTGTATTTTGTTTGAGGGGGCGGCCCCTTGGGCAAGGGTCGGTCCCCATGGGGGCATATTATTGATGGCCATTTCTGCCTCCCTGGGGGCAGATCAGCCTATTTTTGTAAGGCCCATCTTCCCCAAGGGGGGCCAGAAAGCCCACTAGACACCAGGGAAGATGTTTTTTTTTAAAAAAGGGTGGTGGTATGGCCCCAAATAAATGGGGACATAGTTGTTCTGCCCACCGGTGGGCAGATGGGGTAATTACCCCCGATCCACTCCTGGGGGGGGGGGGGGGCACAAACCGTACTAGATGCCAGGGAATAAAAAAAAATAGGGGGGTGACAACCAGTATGGGCATGGTTATGCCCCCCCACCCCAACTGAGGGGGGGGGTAACAGTCTTTCAGCCCCTTCCCTGCAAACTAAGGATCTTATCCCAACGGCAAACAAGAGGACATTTGATTATTTTGGGTTTTGATTTTACATTTGGGCCAATGGAGCTTGGCTAACGCCCAATATTGTCCCACTTGGAATGGTGAGCGGCTGCACTTTTTGGACTTTGGAACACTGCCACCTAGAAAAATCGCCCAGATCTAGACACTTCTGAAAACTAAACATCTGGGTGAGTCCAGGGTGGTGTGCTTCACATGCACCCCACACCATTTTCTTACCCACAATTCCCTGCAAACCTCCAATTGCTTGAAATCATGCATTTTCTCTACATTTTTGTGATGGAATCTTCCGGAATCTGCAGGAATCCACAAAATTCCTACCACTCAGCATTGTCGCATCTATACCAATAAACATTCTGCCCCACTTGTCAGCCTAAAAACATTTTTTTTCAAACTCCCCTTTGGACCCGGTTTGGTTCCCTCTCAATTTCTACATGTTTTTGGCCCTTCCCTCTCACAGGCGCTTTGGCCCATGTATACAAGTGAGGTATCATTTTTATCAGGAGACCAAGGGGTGCGTTAGGTGGTAGGAAATTTGTGCAGGTGTGATGAGCCCAAACAGAAATGTGAGGAAAATGTGATTTTTTAGCTAAATTTGAGGTTTGCAGGGGATTCTGGGTAGGAAACCACTGGGGGATCCATGCAAATCACAGCTCCCTGGAATCCCTCAGGTTTCTAGTTTTCAGAAATGCTTCGGTTTGGTAGGTTTCCCTAGATGGCTGTCGAGCCCAGGACCAAAAACGCAGGTGCCCTCCTTGCAAAAACAGGTAGTTTTGTAATAGATAATTTGAATGTGTACATGTTGTGTTTTGGACCCTTCCCTATTGCGGGCACTAGGCCTACCCACACATGTGAGGTACCATTTTATCAGGAGAAGTGGGGGAATGCTGGATGGAAGGAACTTTGTGGCTCCCCTCAGATTCCAGAATTTTGCAGCACCGAAATATGAGGAAAAAGTGGGTTTTTGGCCACATTTTGAGGTTTGCAAAGGATTCTAGGTAACAGAACCAGGTGGGAGCACCACAAGTTACCCCATCCTAGATCCTAGATTACCCTAAGTGTTTAGTTTTAAAAAATGCACAGGTTTGCCAGGTTTCCCTAGGGGTCGGCTGAGCTGGAGGCCAAAATCCACAGCTAGGCACTTTACAAAAAACAGGCCAGTTTTCATTAGAAAAATGTGATGTGTCCACGTTGTGTTTTGGGGAATTTCTGTGGCCGGCACTAGACCTATCCACACAAGTGAGGTATTAATTTTATAAGGAGACTTGGGGGAATGCTGGGTGAAAGGAAGTTTGCGGTTCCCCTCAGATTTCATAACTTTCCATCACCAAAATGTGAGGAAAAAGTGTTTTTAAACACTTTTTAAGGTTTTCAAGGGATTATGGGTGCCAGAACCTGGTGAGAGCCCTACAGGTTACCCCATTCTGGATTTCCCTAGGGGTCTAATTTAAAAGAATGTATAGGTTTGCTAGGTTTCCCTAGGTGCCGGCTGAGCTAGAGGCCAAAATCCACAGCCAAAATCCACAGCTAGGCACACTGCAAAAAAACAGGCCAGTTACCATTGGAAAAATGTTATGTGTCCACGTTGTGTTTCTGGGCATTTCCTGTCGCGGGCACTAGGCCTACCCACAAAAGTGAGGTGCCATATTTTTTAGGAGACTTGGGGGAATTCTGGGTGGAAGGAAGTTTGTGGCTGTCCTCAGATTTCAGAACTTTCCATCACTGAAATGTGAGGAAAAAGTGTTTTGTTTGCCAACTTTTGAGGTTTGCAAAGGATTCTGGGTAACAGAACCTGGCGAGAGCCCCACCAGTCACCCCATCCTGGATTTCCCTAGGTGTCTAGTTTTAAAAAATGGACAGGTTTGCTAGGTTTCGGTAAGTGCTGTCTGAGCTAGAGGCCAAAATCCACAGCTAGGCACTTTCCAAAAAACACATCACATTTCAAAGAAAAAATGTGATGTGTCCATGTTGTGTTTTGGGGCGTTTCCTGTGGCGGGCATTAGGCCTACCCACACAAGTGAGGTACCATTTTTATTGGGAGACTTGGGGAAAAACAGAATAGAACAGCATGTGTTATTGCCTATTGTCTTTCTCTATATTTTTTCCTTCCAAATGTAAGACAGTGTGTAAGAAAGAAGTACTGTATATTTGAGAAATGCCCTGTAATTCACATGTTAGTATGGGGACCCCCAAATTCAAAGATGTGCAAATAACCACTGCTTCTCCATACCTTATTTTGTGCCCATTTTGGAAATACAAAGGTTTCCTTGATACCTATTTTTCACTCTTTCTATTTTACCAAATGAATTGGTGTATACCCGGTATACAATGGAAATCCATTGCAAGGTGCAGTTTGTTTATTGGCCTTGCGTACCTAGGGTTCTTGATGAACCTTCAAGCCCTATAAATCCCCACAACCAGAAGAGTCCAGTAGATGAAAATGTATATTGCTTTTAAAAATCTGCCATAGCTGGAAAAAGTTACAGAAGATAACGTGGACAAAAATGGCTGTTTTTTTCAACTCAATTTCAATATTTTTTTTAATTTCAGCTGTTACTTTCTGTAGGAAAAACTTGAAGGATCTACATAAACTATCGCAGCTGAATTCAGAATTTTGTCTACTTTTAAGAAATGTTGAGCTGTGCAGGATCTATCATTGGTTTCACACCCATTTCTGTCACTAATTGGAAGGAGGATAAAAGCAGAAAAAATAGTAAAATTGGGGTATGTCCCAGTAAAATGCCAAAATTGTGTTGAAAAATCTGGTTTTCTGATTCAAGTCTGCCTGTTCCTGAAAGCTGGGAAGATGGTGATTTTAGCACTGCAAACCCTTTATTGATGCCATTTGCATGGGAAAAACATGCTTTCTTGTGCAGCACTCTTTCCCATTTTTCCGAAACAAAAATCACATTTTAGCTGTATTTTGGCTAATTTCTTGGTCTCCTCTGGGGGAACCCACAAACTCTGGGTGCCTCTAGAATCCCTAGGATGTTGTAAAAAAAGGACGCATATTTGGCGTGGATAGCTTATGTGGACAAAAAGTTATGACGGCCTAAGCGTGAACTACCCCAAATATCCCAAAAAAGGCTTGGCACAGGGGAGGGAAAAGGCCTGGCAGCAAAGGGGTTCATTTCCTTCATTGTGTGTCGCACATTCACTCTGTGGACTAATTCTGGACACTTTTCCATTTCTGATGGGAGGAGTCATCTGGACTTTGGATTTCAGATAATTGGCCATCTACATCTATGGTTTCATTCTCCATGACTGACTACTTCACTTTTCTTTTGTGTTTGGTTTTGCACTAGGTATGTCTTCACCTTTACCACTTTATTAACTTCAGACATCACAAACTCATTGTGTGCTGTAGTAAATTTCACATTTAGCAATCTAAATAGGTAATACCATGTGAACTATACAATGAAAAAACAGGCTATTTGTGCAAGCATGGATATGTTGAATGTACACAATGTTTAGTTCAGGGTCACAACCATTTCACACCAACACACGCATATAAGTGCCTTGTCTTATAACATTGTCATTTCATTGTTTCAATCATAGTCTGGAAAGATGTCAGAAACATAGCAAGTCATAAGTGACTCAGTTATACTGTGTAAGCAATCACATTTACAGGTACAGACCCCAAGAACATGGAAGGAAGGACATTGTCCTGTAGAAAAGGCAAAAATGAAATTGGTCTATGTCATCAGCTGGAGCCATACCGCACAAAAGGAATCCTACATCATGTAAAACAAGCATCAGACAGGTGGCAGTAGAACAGTTTCTGATCACAGGGGCATTACAATCCAGTGCTACTGCATTTGGTGGTATGTAACAAACAAATGTCACTGATGTGCCACAAGCACTTTGACCTACACTGATGAAACACATCAACAGCTACATACAGTTCATACAAAATGTGTAGTTAGCTAATGTGAAGGGAAACCAAGATGAATTGGGCCTCCAACTACATATGCACATGATGACACACATAACGCATTATGGCCACCAAACGACAAGGAACAAGTCCAGTGGAGTCTACTTAACTTCCATCGTATCACTGTGCAAGCTGTCTTGGCAAAGTTTTTGTACACCTAAAGTCTGTGACATACAATCCCAGGAGCAATCCATATCCATTTTGTATGTCCCAACAGCATCATATACCTACTAATGTCACAACTCTGAAATGTCCAAACAAAGATAACATGGTGAAGGTACCTAAAAACACCAAATCAAAGAGATTAGCTATGAAGCCATACATATGACACAATTCACACAGCAAATTTCTGGAGAACGCAGTCCATGATAGAAATCTGACCTAAACAAGGCAACAGTAACAAAATGAAAATTTCTCAAAATCTTCCTCACCAAATAGACTTTGCTAGAATTTGTCAGCGCTTCATCTTCCTAACATTTCCAATAAACACACTTCTCACATCATCAGAGCAACAGTTGATTGAATAGTCAGTCATGACATCTCATAACATATTTACACTCATGCGAAGATGCTGTCGGTGAGATCTTGTCTCAAGTCAGCTCTTTCCCCTTCACCACCATCATCATCATTTGGCATTTCAGGATTCTCAATGGTGGCACTTCAGGTTCTCCATCCTCTGCAATGTAAAGGATGTTCCGTCGCAGGGCTCTGTTATGAGCATGCAGCAGGCCACGGTGATCTGACTCACCTTTCCGGGTGAGTAGAGGAGAGCGCCCTGAGTCTTTTCCAGACAGCACTATCTGTCCTCCAGGAGCCCAAAAGCATGCTCCCCTGCCTGCAGTGTTCTTCTCTGGGCCTCACTGAAGCGAACTTCCCCTGGCATAGTTGGATTCCTCAGTGGTGTTAACAACCAAGGACAGTTAGGATATGCTGAGTCTCCTGTATTGTAATAAGACATAAGTTGTACAGTGAGTCACACACTTTCTGATTATAGCACCTGACAATACACACACAAAGTTAAAACAGATCTTATTTACCAACAAGCCAGACCCTCTCCCGTTGTAGTTGTGACAATAGCTAGGGTATGGTGCTGTTCCATATTACAAAGAAGTCATGAGCTAAACCTGGGAACCAGTCACAGATGGTTAAAATATACAAATCTGGCAAGCAGACAACTTGTATGTTGATAGAATGAAAGTGTTCCCTGTTTCTATAAACTTGTTGACTGGCTTGCGGTGGTACCAATGCAATAAGGGTGCCATCAATGGCTCAAACCACATGTGGGAGGTAACCTAATCAATAGAAGTTAACCTTCACATTGGCTAAATCCTCACGTTTGGGGAACCTGATATATCTGTGAATGTGTTTCATTATTGCTGAGAGCACGTCTTTTAATAAACCACTGAACATAGTTTGTGACATACCACTAGATATAGTCACTGTATATTGAAAGGATCCTATGGCCAGAAAATGTAATACTGCTATGTGTCTCACAATAGGTGGGATACATGTTGGATTAGTGTTTTGCGGCATGCGATGAGGCTCCAACTGATTACTTAAATCTTGTATTGTTTGCCTATTCAGATGAAACCTCTTTAAAGCATCACTTTGTTCAATGGTCTGAAGGTCTGGAAAGGGGAGGTACACTGGAAGCTGTTGTCTCCTCCCTCTCCCAGGGTGCCTATGTGTGGAATCAAATAAATTGGAGCATTGGTCAGTGTCCAGAGTAACACATATGATGTGTAAGTCAAAAGTAATGTGACAAAATATAACAGCTCAAAAAGCATTACACATATTTCACGTAACAATTGTCTACTATCCAAATTCCAGCTATAATACCCATTGTGGTCTACACGTGTCTACAACATATATATATGCACATTATACACCTAATTCTTTCTCATGAGCACCTTGATATTGTAAAGTTTGTTTTGTTCTTCCAAAATACTGTCACTGGTAATGTACAGTGCACCACTGTTATATGGTATTTATGTCCAGTAACACACTACACTGATGATTGTGTAAACAATTTACAGATCAATAGAGTAGTACATATGTAAACATGTTACAACACATTTGTAATGGTGATTGCGCATTTACCAGTCATTAATACTGTAGTTTCAACTGCTAAAATGGTGGATGCCTGACCTCGTATATTGTACTTTTGGAAGCTGCCACTCCCGGCGGAAGTCGACTGTGCAGTGGGCAGTTTAATCTATGGCAGATATAGCCATAGACTGACGTTATTGACTGTGATGGTTCTGCGTCAATGGATGTGCCTGTCTACGCAGATGACCATGTAGGCGGCACACATGTACTTTGGAGTTTGAAAAATAACTCACTCGACTCCTGTCACTGCTGCTATCAACACCTCCTCCACTTTAGCTGCTATCTGCCACCTCTGGGAGCAATCATGCCAGGCCAAGCAGGTGAGAGGGCCCCTGCCTTCTCTCCAGAGGAGCTGGAGAAATTTGGTGAAGAGGTCCCTCCCCTGTATAGTCAGTTCTACGGCTCACCAGAGGAACAGGTAACTATCTCATATACAAATTTAACTCTGTCCAACACCATCCTTTCCTTTGTCACAGGCTACAATGTGCCTCTGCATTCCAGAGAGATTTTTAGTTTACTGTTGGTCTATACATAGGATGATGGATTGTGGAGCACTGTACTTTGTGTATTTAAAATCACCATTGTGTTGTGTGATGTGCGATAAGCCTAGATCCTCCTTATGCTGCATTCACATATCTATGCAAGTATACTTTTCAGGGTACCTATGAGATATTTGACGAACAGATAATGGTAAATGTGAAAATAAATGTATTTGCATTACAGCATGAGCTGTGTATGTATACTGTTAGAAGCAATTGAAGAGGATGTTAGCTATATGTACATTTCCACATATCACTCAGCCCAGATCAGGCCTTTCCAAACTGTTGTCTGAGAGCTAGCTAAACCTCACTGAACCCTTCAGGGTGCCACACAACCTTGAGCTCACATATTGGATGGCCACATGATGTACTTTTATGTATTGAAGTGATGGAAATGTGATGTTTATGTGGGTTCAGTATGCTCAGCCTCAGAAAGCAAGGCCTGACAAAGAGTTTTGCCCATTATGGGCCATGGCCCAGGATGGAGCAGAGTTACTGTGGCAATACAACTGATGCACAGGGTAATCTCCCAGTAGACCTGCAGTTCCTTGGATGTTCCCAAAATGAGTCTTCTGAACCAATAGTAGCCCTGAATGTGTTTACGTAGGCTACTTTTGGAATGGTGACTGAGATAAGTCCCTGACTTGGTACATATTTCCATCGACTCACATAGTCAATGTGGGGCATTTACTAATGACAGGCCCCTTACTCCCACAGGTATGTTGTCACTTTTCCACAAGTCATGTTTGGACTGTACAGGCCTATTGAATAATTCTAAAAAGATCATTATATGGGAATCACTAGCTTTGTTACATTCAACCAATCAAACAAAACAAACCATGGTATGTCAAATGAATCCTTATTTGGCCAAATGATTTGACTATAAAAGCATGTTTTAACATTAGCAAAGCATGATACAGATTTAAAAAACAAACCACAGTCAATCAAAACACATAAAATTTATCAAGCTAAAACCGGCGGATACATTAATTTTATTGACCTAAGGTACATAGAGCTTTCTCAATTTAATAGCAGCAGTAATAAAGTTGAGGACAGCAGGACAAATTTTAATATTAGAAAGAGACAGTAAAAAATAAAATCCATCTTTATGGAAGGCGAAAGGTTTTGAAAAGAGAATTGGTCACAAAACCACAACCGAAAAGATTCATATAAAGTGTAAAAAAGTGTAAAGTGCAAAGTGGATTAGGTGGTATTTGTATTACAGGGACAACATGGAAGAGAAAGGTGTCAGGAATCCACAGTGTGAAAAGCCAGTAAAAAGTGCACAGTGTTAAACCTAAGTTGTGTAAGATAAAATCTGTGTTGTGGTTTGGCTGTCCAAACAAGATATGATTCCAGACCTGTTGTTGGAGAGATTTGCATGAATGTAATTACTGAGGACATGTCCAGGGCACATGGAAGTCTATTCTACTCTCTGTAAGACATAAAAGCTGCTTTAAGCTGCAACTGTGACTTTCTATCAATAGTTTCAGGGCTAACAAAAAATATGTTCACACCCTAAACTAGTAAAAGTGTTTTGATATACAACAGCCATGGAATGGCAGACATATTTTCTGAACTAACACAATCAGCTAACACCTGCCTGGAAAAATTGGTATTTGGTGTGTTCCATATTTTTTGCCATAACAAAAGAGGCACAAGATTAATTTGATTCTCTATAAACCTCAGGCCTACTTCTGTTTGTGTAATAAAGCTTGCAGTTACTCTAGGAAGAACCAGGAGCGTGTACAAAAAACTGTTTTCAGCTGCCTGAAGTTTCCCAGTTACAGGGTAGCCCCAGAAACCTGTTTCATATGTTCCCATGGCAAGGTATTTACTTTTATGAAGATAGACTAACTCCCTAACCAGTCTTTGCCCCAGACTTTTTGCGAACCTAAAGATGGCATTGCCAACAACCTCCAATTTCTTGGGCTCTGTTAGCCAAGAGCCTATCCCAAAACCTAACTGCTTCTCATATAATGCCTAAATAATTAAAGGTATTGACTTTTGCAATGGGACTCCCCTTACTAAAAAAACTTTTAGATTTCATATGCTTTGGCCCACAAGACATTATAAAGGATTTCCTTGGTTTTCTTTTAGAATCAGGTCGGAAATAAAAGTGCTAAAGACAGTTAACAGTTTTTGTAACCCTTTGCCAGTGCGTGCTAAAAGAACTGCATCATCTGCGTATAGCAGCACAGGGACTGCTTGAGTGCCAATCCTACTGACATCTTCACCACATGTCTTCAGGACTACCTCAAGTGAATTTATGTAAACAAGGATGTGAAGGATGTGAAACAGGGCTAATATGCAGCCTTGCCTAACTCCCCTTGTCACACCTATTGGCACAGTGCAGGCACCAGATCAAGAATAGCAAACCCTTGTTGAGGAATACCGATGTACAATTCTGATTAAACTCTATAGAGTGGGCTCAATACCATCTTGTTTCATCAGATCCCATAGCATTTCCATCCACCAGATCGAAAGAGCAGGAGGGTTCCAGGAAATCCATGTGCAAAATCCCTCTCCTAGTGGAACCATATTTATTTATCTTTTATAAGTATTAAGATTAAAATCTGCTCCACTGTACCGAGACCTGGGCGAAACCCATGTTGTAAAGGACTAAAAAAGGAACTGGCCTCTGCCCAGGATTCTAATCTTCCCAAGATGACATGGCCAAGAATCTTTGCCTTGGAATCAAGCAAAGAGACTGGTGGATAACACTTGGGGGAGTTCCACTCACCCTTTTTAAAGATGGGAACAATTACAGATTCTCTCTTCGAGGTGATTAGATCGCCCCCAGAACAATAGTAACTAAAGGGGCCCAAAAAGCTACATTTGATTGAATTCAAATCATTCAGGGCCCGTCCTGGACCACGGGCCTTTCCATTCTTAGCACTTATGATTGCTTCCATTACTAATGATGAATTGATAAGCTCCGCTATCCATACATCCCCCACAGGGGATGAATCAGGCCTATTTTCGGTAAAACCCCTTTCAACCTGAACGTCCAGATTAAAGAGAGTTAAAATGAGTCACTCATTCCTACGCTGGGATGTGACAGACCACCTGTGGTAATTGATTTTGATTGTCTGAGAAGAAGGGGCGATTGACTATTTCCCAAAATAGCTTGATATTTTTTAACTTGGCTTCGTTTGAGAGGTCATCCCAAGCTCTTCTTCTTCTATCTTCCTTTTTCTGATGAAGGGCATGTTTGTAACCTAACATGGCAATTTATATATATCAGCAGTTATACCCGGGGTGCTGTTTGGAGCTGCTTTTAAGGTTTATAGGGCTGGTGTGCACTAATTGCTAAACCATGAGTGCCTCAGACTCTCCTTATAAGTTTTTTTTTTTTAAAATAAGCCTGCTGGATATGGCACCTGTGATCATCCCAAAGTTACCCAGAGTTTTAGTAGGATCGTCTACACAGAAAAGACAGCTCTGCAATTCTTCGTGATAAGCATTTACCGGGTTAATAAAAATCTTGTTTGAATCAATTGCATCCCACTTTAAAAGCACCCATTTGTTTGCTGTGTAAATAATGGGGCAAGAAAACTATGTGGGCGATATATCAGGGCATATTTGTTGAAATCTCAGGCATAGGGGGTTATTGTCACTAAAGGGAAGTGGTAAAACTTCATAATTTTCTAAAAACTGGGCCAAATCATGTGTTACCAAAACAAAATCAATTGTGCTACCTTTACCAGTAAATGTAGGCGGGATATCCTTTATGCACCCCGATAATCAGAAGAGGAAATAAAATAAAAAGATAAAATCAATTTATTAAGAGCATCGCCATTCCATGAATGTGTAAAATGGTCCAGGTTTATATTTTGGAGGCAAGTAGAGCCACATTCCCCGCCCTCCTCAAAAATACATTTCAAGACATTAAAATTGACCGCCCATATGATTGATGAAACCACGTTACTCTTTTCAAGGGAATCTGACATTTCTCTTCCCAATTCTTCAATCTGGTAACAAAGTCTGGATACAAGTATTTGAACTTCAAGACTTTGGATTGCATGTCACAAAAGCTGCCAAACCCCCTTTCCCTCTGTCAGCAACCGATGGAACGGCATTTGTACAATAATATTTAAAACCATTTATGCCACTAATCTCAAAAGTCCAGGTTTCTATGACAACAAGAAATGTGGAAGTTCTCAACCACAGACAGTCAGTCTTCATTTTGGAGTTTTTGTCATATCCCTGCTATGTCCCAAGAAAGAAAACGAAAACCATTGTTTTGGCTAATAGAACTCGGGGGATATAGATTTTGGCTGTCATAGGGTTTTCCCCAGGGAGGTCATTAGGGCTTCTGTTTATCCCTAAGAAATTGGCCAAACTAGGGATGACTATTCAAACGGCTTTTATTTGAACTCCGAAACAGTACTCTACTCAGTCAATGGAGTCTGCAGTGTATCTCTGTAAGTCTAGTCTTTCTCTTCTTCTCCTCGGTGTGACAGTTTCTTTTATTCGTTTATCTCCTTAGGTCATCAGGTTTCTCCGTTATCCAGCCCTCAGGTAGCCAGCGAGAGAAGGAAAAACAAGAACAACAAGCCGTTGTCAGGGAAGTGTTTTTAACTGTTTTTTCTTTTCTTCTTACTGTTGTTTGCATGCACTTAGGGGTGCAGTAGTGTGGGAATCCTTCTGTGAAAAAACTATTAACACAGGTGAGTGCTGCCCATGGGAACAAAAAGGAAAAAAGGGGGGGTTGTTGTTTGATTGTAGGTTTAGGGTATTTTTATGTTTTTCTTCTTCCTTTTCTTCTTTCTTATAGATATTTTTCTTATTTTCTCTATTTGTCTTATTTGACCGTGAGTAAAGTGGAGCGCTCAGGGCTTCCTTTTGTTTTATTTAGTGTCATGGGTCTCCTCCTCAATATTTAGTGCCCAGGGGTTACTGTGCTGTTTCCGCCCACCCTTCTCTTTTCCCCTTTCACTCCCGACCTTCCCCACCAGTCTCGTGAGTTGGCCGCACAAGAGGTCACGTACCTGGTGTAGCCACGTCCCTCCAGGGACGTGGCTGGCTTCTCCGCGTTCCCCGCCCTCTCCGTGGCTCCTCAGATCTCGTGCTTTGGTCTGGGGCTGCTTCGAAATGGTCCCTCATGCCTGGATCCTCGCTCGTTTTTAGGGTCGAGCCTGCGTCGCATGCGCTTGCGCATGCGTATCGCTTGCGAGACGCTTTAGGAATTAGAAAAGGGGTCAGAGCCCCGTCCACGTCACGTCAGTGTCTTTCATTGGTTCGTGGGCTTGCCTGTTAAAATCTGCTTGCTTTCATTAGTGGAAGGCACATATATGTCATGCCTTTTCCGGTGGTTAGCCCTCCTCGAGCGCAGCGACCAAGTACAGAAAACATGCGAGGCTCGCTGTTACCCGTCAGGGTTGTGGACTACTTTTTCTCTATCTTTGTAGCGCGATCTCGCTTGTTTTATAATGTGATTTGGACCACAAACCTGCGCTTTTAAAAGGAAATACATTTTACCGTGTATCATTCGCTTTTCACAACTAAAAATGCAATTCCTGCTGAACACAGAGCTCACAGCCCCCCATTAGCCACGTACACTCCTGACGTCCTTGGCTCTTGTATAAGCACCTCCCGGCCTTAATGTTTTCCTTAAGATAAGGATAAAATATGGTGAGAGAGTGTAGCATATATAATCTATATTAACATGAAATGTTTATGAATTAATGTGTGATAATGCTGCATAGAAACTGTAATAGTAATTTTGCTTAAACGTGCGCTTGAAATGTGACCACGGGGAGTGGCCGCAAAGTGTATACGTAGACTAATAATAATGACCAAAATGTTTATATTACATTTAAATAAGTCTGTACTAATGATTGCATTATTGAATCTGTACTGAAATCCTCATAGGCCTTAAATTAGCATGAGCCGAAGCTTAGCTGCTTGGCTCTCATATTAAGTGTATTTTTCTATCTTGCAGTGAGTTGACTCATAAAAGGACATGACCCTGCATGTTCCTTTTCTTCAAATTAGAAGACGAATGTAACCATGTTAGATCCGTTCTCATGCATATTTTCCTGCTCGTGGAATAAATGTTAAAAACAAATTGAAACAGTGTAGATTAATGTAATGTACAAGGTCATTTAAACCGGTGAAGACAATGGAACTGCTGACCAAAAGATGTGCAAAGAATTACAAAAAGATGAAATCATACTGGACGTGCCACCTCGGAAGACGTCAATTATGAAGACCAATCAAAGACTTGTAAAATAATATGGGGTGAAGAGTTGGGTTACCTAATGTGTATTCTGATAGGTTAAAGATAGTGGGGTATAACAAATGTCCAATAAAATTTTGGGGGAATGTACAACGAAAAAGGGATAAAAACCCATGTCATGGGGAGTCATTTAGGTGGGTTACGGAATGCTATTGATTTTATCCAGAAACTTTGTCACTCTTTTTGGTGACTTGTTGGTTTACTTAAAACCATCCTCGCCCTTAGATTTGTCCATGTTACACTTTACCTCCTTATGAGGGAAGTGCCCTTTTGCCCCAGAGCTGAGTTCTGACTGATGGCGAATTAACTGATGTCCTGAAGACGAAGACTGAACCTGTGTGCTGACCTAAATTTTGGAGGGTAATTATGACAATGCAATTGTGATTTGTCTGTTTGCTTTTCCTTTCTAGGTACCAACTGCTTACTTTTGACAGAGACCTTAGCTAGATGTTTTCCAAATTGGTGTTCTAAATTTGCATGAAGCCCAACATGCTAATGCTAATCAGTGGTTAGGACAGGTATTCACCAAATAGACAAACGACCGAATCTATGCTTTGTAGAACTGACGCGTTATTGACACTCTGCTAAATTGATCTATGTTCACGCTGTGTTATGTTCTGATGTTTGTGATTCTTGCTTTAAGGAAATCTTACCAAAGTTGCCATATTGTGACTATGCTGTTATGTTTCTTGGTTTTGAGATTGACGTATCTGATATTAGAATTGTAAGCAATAGAGAATAAAACTCATAAAATTCTACTAAACCGGTTTGGTTATTCATGGCTGAAAGGTCATGGTAGCGTCTTGAATTATTTAATGACTTTGACTAAAGTGAAATGCATTGTTGTGATAAATATTGATGACATTATTGACGTTTTGATTGACA
Organism: Pleurodeles waltl; assembly: GCF_031143425.1. NCBI lineage: Eukaryota > Metazoa > Chordata > Amphibia > Caudata > Salamandridae > Pleurodeles > Pleurodeles waltl. The sequence goes on along the minus strand of NC_090449.1, from coordinate 773,884,611 downwards.
TATTGATTAGCTATCTCGCCCTAAGGTGTCTCTCAACTGGGTCAAAAGATTCATTGGCCTAAAACGAGTCCTGATGTGTAATAAATTATCATAAAGGGATGCGTTAACAATGGCATTTTGTAAAGTTTGTAAAAAATCACCTGTTTTGAAAAAACCTTACCTACATTTTCTAAGCACGTTCTTTTGTGTTTGCGCAAAGGTACAACTCAACCAGTTTTGCATTTTCTCTGCTACAGTCAGCAGTGAAGGATTTTCAGCGCTCCGGACAAAACATAATCCTACCAACTGAAACACTCTCCGTTATTCTGTGTTTTTGTTAGTAGTGGAGCCGCGGATAGGTAGTGCCCTAATGCAGCTGCTGCCTTACCTCATCTCATGGAAAGGCCGGCACTGCCTTTGGTACTGAAAAAATTATTGATTAGTGGGAGAATCTAAACACCCCTGTGATGAAAGAGTTTACCTTCGAAATGTGAATGGTCCAAAAATACTGCACCCCCTGCTAAGTTTGCACACGCTGCAATACTTTCCATTGAGCTTTATTCGTGGCATTTTGAGTCCCTGGCATAATATTAAGAAATTTGTAGCCGGAGGCAGAGGTGACCTCAGCAGTCTAAAGGGAGTGGTCTACCATTTTTAAAACCCTCTGAGTGGGGATTTGCTTCTTCCTCAACATATTCCCCAGACCTTCGTGGAAGGATCTTTCTGACTGCAAGTCGGCTGTACTGGCAACGCCAGTGGATGTAGCAAGTCTAATATCAGAGCATATTCGGAGTCACTGGGTCTTAGTATGGTGGCGTCCACATGGGATGAGGGGGCCAGTGTGCATACTGCGGTGATTGTAGTGTGCCATTCCGCACTCACAAGTAACAAAGTAGTCATCAAATACGTAAAACAGCCTCTTTATTGAACATACAGGAAGCAGGTCTTTCCGTCTTCACTGTCATAACTGTCCCTCACGAGTGGTCCCCATAGAATGTCCCTATGTCACCTGTGTGCAATCTACATTCTAAGGGCCAGATGTAGGAAACTTTTGCGAGTCGCAAATGGGTCGCAGCGCTATTTGCGACCTCGCAACAATCGAAATGGGATGTACAATCCCATTTCGGAGTACCAAATAGCGATGGGACCCATTACCGACTTGCAAAAATTGAGACATGATTTTGCGACTCGCAATTACGAAGTCGGAAATTGCGAGTCGCAAACCGAATGCACAAGCCAGTCGTAAATTGCGACTAGTCGCAAAAAGACCGTTTTGTACACACAGATTAGCACTGATTCCGAACAAGTGGTAACCAGAACCAAAGTATAAAAGGAGACCCAGAAGGCATCTGGGTTTCTCAAAATGGCTGCACTATACGTGATTGCATGGAGGAGGAGAGTCCAGGTTGCCCAGGAGAGGAGGCAGAGACAGGAGAGGATATACTGAACCAGGCAGACACTATTTCAACAAACTGATGATGAGATTTATGATATATACAGAATGAGCAGCGCAGTTATCCTAGAGATCATTAAACTGCTGAAACCTCAGCTAGAACGCCAGACAATGCGCGGCTGCGCCATCCCCATACATATGCAAGTGCCATGCTCACTGCTCCTCTTGGCCTCGGGGTGTAGCTATCAGGGGTGATTGCTGTGGCAGGTGGGGTATCCCAAAGTGCCCTCTCAAGATTCTTCAGACATTTCCTAGATGCCATACTCGCACACATGTCCAGATATATATATACCTTCCCAGGAATGAGGCGGAAATTAACAGCACCAAGTTGGACTTCTACAGAATTGCCAACTTCCCCCATATAATAGGGTGTGTGGACGGGGCACATATACCAATTTGCCCACCTGCAAATCTGGAATATGTGTTCCGCAATAGGAAATTTACCCACTCACTAAACATCCAGGTGGAATGTGACGCCCATAATGTCATTACTGACATTGTGGCTAAATATCCAGGGAGTACACATGATGCATACATATTCAGGCACAGTGGAATAATCCAACGCCTAGAACGTGGGGACTTTGGCGAAGGATATTTATTAGGTACTGCCGAGTACACTCTGATGCCTAAAATACATGTTACAGCATAACCCTGTGATGCCCTGCTAATTTAGCCTCTTTTGTCACACAGGTGACAGTGCATATGCCCTGAGACCATGGATACTCACCACATACCTAACACCTGGCAATCAGAATGAGAGGCGATACAACATTGGACATCGGCGGACCAGATCTGTCATAGAGAGGACGTCCAGCTTGTTGAAGTCACGATTCCGATGCCTGCACAAAAAAGTGGAGGGGCACTCCAGTATGCCCCGGAAACTGCATGCAAAATCGTTGTTACTTGTGCCATCCTACACAACATTGCCACCAGACGTGGGCTATATCTCACCCCTGACGACACAGATTTCAAAGGATGAGGAGCAAGAGCTACTACATCGACAGCCTGGGGATGGAAGCATCGCAATGGAGGGCAGACAAAGACGGAACCATATTGCAACCCACTACTTTGGCAGGTACGTGGCAACCGTGACAACACTCACTAATGTAAGACACACAAAGCCCATTTGTGTAGTTCAACAAATTATCCCTTTAATTTCAGGAATCTAATGGGGAAACTATAGTCAACTAAACTGCATGAAGAAAGCAAAATGTATAGTCTGACACATTTAGTTCATGTGCCTCAGTCACATCACAGATTGGTAGCTCACAGCCTCCTTTGACTACAGCCACCATGGCTCAATCCAGGTTGGTCCCCTGATCCTTGCCGGGCAGTGCTACTCCGCAGGATTCGTGCATCAGTGGCTGACACACTGCTGACACTGGAGATCTCCTCGCTATCCTGAGGGGTATCGCCAATGCCCCTTGCTGCCTGGCTGGTCTCTAGCAGGTCCACTGCATGGCTGATGCGCCCAAGTCCTCTTGCCACATCACCTGCAAAATGGCCAAGTTCGACCTGTAGCTTCACTGTGCGCCTTGACAGGCAGGTTGTTGTGCTAGCAAGGCGCCCAATTGAAACACTTAGTCTGCGCAAACGGGCAGCAGTGTTGCGCTCCCTGCGCCTTGCATGTTCCCTATCTGCCACCATTTCCCTGACCAAGTTGTCTATGGAAGAGGTAAGGTTTGCATTGTTTGCGTTCATAGCAGTGAACTGGTTGTCCACATTAGCAAAACCCTAGGAGAGTGTGTTCTGCAGTCTGGTCATGTTACAATTCATCAACCGCACGTGTCTGTTTTGCAGCCGGTGACTTTGCAGTAAGGATGCCTCCAACAATTGTTTGCCAGTGACATACTCCTCACTCGCTGACTGCACTGAGCGTTGCCGTCTACGCACAGAGCCAGCTGACCTATGTGGTCGACTCTCCCTCATCATTGGCCCCGGTGTCACGTTGGCTGTCTCTAAACCCAGATCAGGATCATCCATGTCCTCTGGTGCATGTTGGACGGGTGGTGTTGTCATGCACTCCCCAGCAGTTTCTGTGGCGGCCTCCTCTTTTGTGTGTGGCTGGTTCATCTCCCTGCACAGTGCTGCTGTTGGTGGCTCCTTGTGGTAGACCTGTGGGACACAGGGGAAACACTATCAGTACCTCACCTATGTTTGATGCCTCAGAATAAAATGTTCTCTATATTTGGACTACTGTACTACATTGCCCATAATGCACTGTTCTCTAGGTTGCAAAATGGGAATGGAGCTAATCTGGAGGTGCATGTTTATGTGAACTGTGGTTGTGTGCATGGTGCATAGAGTGGTGTAAATACGTTCATTTTGGCACTTACTTTTGGATGTTCCTGGAGCTGAACTGTCAAGGTCTCCAATGCCAAGTACTGCCTCCGGCTCCAAAGTGGTCTCCACCATGGTTTCGATGGCTGTAGAGGGTGGTACTGTAGATGGGCCTCCTCCAGTGCCATGCAACTCCCTCATACACTCGGCTACCCTTTCCTTGGTTCTGGAGCAGAGGTCGTACCACCTTTTGCGGCCCTCATCTATTGTGCAGTGGCTGACTCCAATGGCATTAATCTTGGTGAGGATGTCCTGCCAGATTTTTTTCTTTTGGCTGCATTTCCAAACAACACATCATGCTGCAGGCAGCACTCCTCTGTTAGCACCTCCAACTCCTCTGAAAACTTTAGTTTTCTTTTCCTGCCAGCACTGGGTGTCTCCTTGTCCTGAGATGCCATTGTTGCAGTAGCTCCTCTCAGCTGGGTGTGACTCTGCAGTTTGGGCTGGGTAGGCTCCTCCCTGTTCCATGGGGATACTTCCTGGTTCTGATGTCATCACTCAGAACCAGGAAGTGGGTTTTTCACCATTTTATTTGCACCTATGTGCAATTTGTGAGTGAGTCGCAATTTGTAACTCTGGACCACACCCTTGAGCAATTTGCGACCTCGCAATTTGTGAAGTCACAAATAGCGACTTCGCAAATTGCGAGGTCGCAAATTGCAGTGCGACTCCGCACCAAATCGATTTGGTATAGCGATTTTTACGTGCATCTCGTTTTGCGAGTCGGAAATAGCGATTCACAAGAAATCGCTATTTCCGACTTGCTCGTTTTTTTGTTCCTACATCTGGCCCTAAGTCTTTAAAGATATACAAACCTCAGCAGTACTGTCCAACCCTAGTCCTGTTCGGACCACTCAAGGTTTCAACGAGTCACGGTGGTAAACCTTTCAAACATTTAACTTCACCAGAGGTGCTGATATTAGTAGCACTGGGGAGGGCACTGGGCAGTCAGACAACATGTGGTTGAAGACTTTGTTAACCCACAGTTTCCACAGCACTTAGACTTTGTTGTTAAAATTTACACAGTGTCTTAGCTCAGTGTTTATCTTTTGCGAAGTGATGTGGAAACAAGCAGAATGGAATAAATTTCTTCCCTACTTCCTCCCGCTCAGAACGTGACCAGTATTCTTCCTTCCCTCCCATCCTTTTTAGGGTTGAGCCTACATCGCATGCGCTTGCACATGCGTTTCGCTTGCAAGATGCTTTATTAGGGTCAAACCTGCGTCACATGGGCATTCCGCATGCATTTCACTTGCAAGACGCTTTAGGAGTTAAAAATGGGCTCGGAGCCCCGTTCACGTCACGTCAGTTGTCTTTCATTGGTTCGTGGGCTTGTCTATTCAAATCTGCTTGCTTTCATTAGTGGAAGGCACGCATACGTAATGCCTTTTCCGGTGGTTAGCCCTTCTCGAGCGCAGCAACCAAGTACTGAAAACATGCAAGGCTACCTGTTTCCCGTCAGGTTTGTGGACTACTTTTTATCTTTTGTTCGCAGCGCAATGTTGTTTGGCAGAAGTTGAGCGCTTTGCATAACATCGACCCTGTTACATAGTTAATTGCACTTTTGCCGGTTACGTAGATAATGCACTTTTGCCAATAGGTTTCATTACGAGTGAACTGTAGCAGTGCGATTGTGCTGTTTTTTTCTTTCAATGTGGAAAGAAAAATCTGGTCGGCAGTTTACAACTTCTAATAGCAGCGCCATCACACTGTTTTTTCTTTCAATGTGGAAAGAAAAATACGGTTGGGAGTTTACAACTGCTAATAGCTGTAACTCGGAGAAATGTGAGACCCTAGTGCATTGCAAATGCTTGTTTTTCTTCCTCCTCTATCTGCGTCCACTCTGACTTTCTTTCTCTCTTCTTCCGCTTGCCCCGGGGGATGATAGGACTGGATGAAGTATACACACTCCTTTGTGCATGCGTCCCATACTCATCAGAGTCCCCCTGGGGGAATCAAACATCGGCTCATGTTTCTCTTGCTGCTGTGCCCTGTCACAGTGGCCTAGCCCAGATTGGAGGACATGAGATGTTACTCTGTGGGTAGAGGAAGTAGAGGGCCTGCTTTCATTACTTGTTTGAAGTCAGTAATTTTCATCCATCCCTGAAGGGGCCATGTACCTGCTCTATAAGGGTATGGGACAGCCTAATTGAAGGCTATTGCGAGAATGGTCTACTTGGTGAACCAATGGCACCATCTGGCCCAAATGACTGTAAAAATATCTAAGAGGAAAAATCTTCACAACGCTCAATTTAGCCCTACCAGCAGTGACTTGGGTGAAAATATCTTCAACTATTTTAGGTCAACAGAAGTTATTATGACCGTATCGTCTGAGTAGCCGCTGTATAGTGGCCCAATTCCACCTTCTTGCCTAACAAAGAGAATTTCTCTGTTCAGATCCCAACTACAATACACCTTATTATTCAACCAAAACAAAACCTTGGCCCTGATTTAAGAGGGCCTAGCGCCTCCTTGTGCCACATTAGCATCATTTTTGTTTATGCTAATGTGACCCAACAAGGCCACAATCGCTGTGCTGGATTTACACAGTAGCGCAATGCATGCATTGAGCCACTTTGTAACCCCTTGTATCCCATTATGCCTTTTCCAGGCATAATGTACGCAAGGGGGGGAGGGCGTTCCCTCATTGGGAGGTGAAAAAATGGTGCAAAGAAATCTAAATGATTTGTTTTCACCATTTTTGTTGGCATTGTTAAAGCCTGCTCAGAGCAGATGGTAAAAGGGGGCACACCATTGGTTACAGTGAGCCTCTATGTACTGTTCAGGGTTAGGGCCAAAAGTTTGGCATTAACCTTGAACAGTACTGTAAGGAAATGCCTTCCTTGTCATGGTTACCCCCTGACGTTTTGCTTTTTGTTGATGCCTGTTATATTACAAAGTGTGCTGGGACCCTGCCAACCAGGCCCCTGCACCAGTGTTCTTTCCCTAAACTGTACCTTGGTTCCCACAATTGGCACAGCCCTGGCACACAGATCAGTCCCTTGTAAATGGTACCCCTAGTACCAAGGGCCCTGTGGCCAGGGAAGGTCTATAAGGGCTGCAGCATGTTTTATGCCACCCTGGGGACCCCTCACTCAGCACATGAACACTGCCTCACAGCTTGTGTGTGCTGGTGGGGAGAAAATGACTATGTCGACATGGCACTCCCCTCAGGGTGCCATGCCCACCTCTCACTGCCTGTGGCATAGGTAAGTCACCCCTCTAGCAGGCCTTACAGCCCTAAGGCAGAGTGCACTATACCACAGGTGAGGGCATAAGTGCATGAGCACTATGCCCCTACAGTGTCTAAGCAAAACCTTAGCCATTGTAAGCGCAGGATAGCCATAAAGTGTATATGGTCTGGGAGTCTGTCACCATTTTCACCTCCAGCAACCACATCACCTTCACTCACACCACCAAACTCCACTGGACTGATCACCACTGCGTCCACTTCTGCTTCATGAAACCCACCACCAACAACTCACCACAGCCTACCGCAAGTGGAACAAGATCTCCATGGAACACCTGATCTCCAACCTCTCACAAACTCTACCGCCTATCACCAACGACCCCAACACCACTGCCCACAACCTCACACGATGGCTAGAAACCTGTGCAGACTCCCTCGCCCCATTGAAAAAAAAAAACAACACCCGCACCACCAAGACCGCCCTCTGGTTCACCACAGAACTTCAATCTTCCAAATGAGAATGCCGAAAAACAGAGAAAGCCTGGCACCAAGAACCCTCAATGAGCAACTTCCCCACCCTCAAACACCACCAACTCATCCGGACCACCAAACGATCATGCTACAAAGAACGCATAGACAACAACACACACAACAGCAAGGAACTCTTTGCCATCATCAAAGAATTCACCAAACCCAAATCCTGCACCATCGACCCCCACACTCCCAGCACCTCTGCAACTCCCTCTCCAACTACTTTCACCTCACAATCGCAGACATACACGACAGCTTCACAACACCCTCATCATCAACACCCACCACCGACACAACCAACACCACAACACCCCACCGCACCAACCGACTAAACACCTGGATCCCCACCAACGACAACAAAATCGGCAAACCCATGAACTCCATCCAGTCAGGCTCCCCAACGGACCAGTGCCCCCACCACATTTTCAACAAGGCCAGACAAATCTTTGCTCCCCAGCTCCGTGCATTCCTCAACAGCTCCTTCGACACCGCAACCTTCCCAGACATTTGGAAGCATGCCCAAGTCAACGCTCTTCTCAAAAAACCCAAAGCAGACCCGGAAGTCCTCACAAACTACCGCCCCATTTCTCTTCTCCCCTTCCCCGCAAAGGTCGCCGAGAAGATAGTCAACGCACAACTATCTCACTTCCTTGAAGAAAACAACTACTGGTAGTAGATAAATGAACATTTGCTGACTGCAGGGCATGTGTGGAATCTGTAACAAAACATTTTGCATTGCCATACTTTTTGATACTGAATATTGGTGTATGCTACAAGAGCCAAACTATTCAAGGTGATCAGGTCTCCTACTTGATACATGGTATTTTGATAAGACAACTTCACTCATGCAATGGGAGCTGTCTGTGATTATGCATTTACTGTGAGTAACTGTTTACAGGGCATGTAGCATGCCTGCATGTGGTCTTGGTATTGTTGAAGCCACTTTATGGGACTTTATAACTGGGGTTCACTGTACATTTTAGTAATGTTCTGTGATCAAAACTGATGGTCAAGTGTGTTCTGGCTCATGCAATAAACCTATTTGTATTTGTCATTTCAACTTCATCCCACGCAAGCAGAGGAGACAGGACTGACATCTGTGGGGAAGTGGCTAGCCATGGTATCTCCAGTCGAGAAACAACAGGCACACAGGCACCCAGTGGCCCAAGGATGAGGGGAGTACCATGGAGGACACATGCTCAACGTTTTCATCATCAGAGTCAAGCTCCAGTGGACAGTCCCTAGTGATGACGAAACACACAGGACCAGTTCCTACACCATCTTTGTCTGCCACCCACACTACCATCTCCACCCTCCCTGTTGCGCCCCACCCAGTTGACTGGGCCCGCTGACCTAATAAGAGTGCTGTCTCCTTTGCTCCAGGCACCTCAGCCCCTGCCCCTGTTACCCCCGTTGCCTTGGGTGAGGAGGCTATTGACCTCCTGAGAAACATTTCTGTGGGACAGACGGCACTACTGAATGCCATCCATGTGCAGGACAGCCATCTGAAACAGATGGTTGCCTACCTGGAAGACATCCACAGTGCTATGTCTGACATACAGAGATCTTTTAAGGCTTTGGCCCCCTCCCTCTTGGCAGTCTTCCACCCATATCAAATATCCACCCCACCTCCTGCCTCTTTCCCATCCAATTTCCCTATTCCCATACCTGTGCTAAGCACACTCACACATAAGCACGCATACACCTCAACAGCTCCAAGCAGCACCCAAAAACTGAAACACCACAAAACATACAAGCAGGCAACCACTTAACAAATACTCACCCACTCACCAAACTCCCCCAACATACCCCCAGACACCACACCCACACCCACAAACCCATCCACCACCCCAACAAACCCCCAGAAACCACATCCACAGATCCATCACCACCCCACCATACCCCCAGACCTCACACCCACAGAGCCATCCACCATGTCCAACATACCCCCAGACACCACACCCACAGACCCATCCACCACCACCAGCATTCCCCCAGACACCACACCCGCAGACCCATCCACCACCCCAGCATTCCCTCAGACAACTCATTCACGCTGACCGACCGATCCACCACTGCCAGCATACCCAGCACATACACATCACACACCACAAAAAACCGCAAAAGCACACACTCACAATCACAAACATGATACTTCAGACACACAGACAAGAGCACCAAAAACACACCCACCCGCACCTGACACTTCCACTTCCTAAACCTCCCAACTCCTAATCCCTCAAAGACATCCTATCAATTTTCCCAAGGAAAGTTTATTTGCCCTTCCCCTTACCCCTGTCAATATCACCTCGTACCAAAAGCCAAAGGACCTCTTCCTCACCTCAACCCAAACCTTCCACATCCACATCCTCTCCTGTGAAACCTGATCCCCCACCACTAAACCCAGCCATAACCCACAGAAAACCAAAACCCCTCCAAAGCCAGGCCCACCCCTCTGAAAACCAAACCCACCCATCCGAAAACTGACCTTTAGCTCTCCCAAATAACATCATTGAGGTACCTGGAATGTCCACTGAATGCCACTTACTGGGGAGTTTCCTATGCAGTGGTATAACAGGCACGTTTAGTGGCACAGCAAAGTGCTGGACCACACATTAAGTTGGACTGGCCATTGGTCTTTTTCATTATTACGTTTTAATTATTTAGAATTGTTGTTTGAATGCTAGTTTTATTACACATTATACCAGCCATTACTTTTCTTCCATTTTGATGTTCATGGATATTTGGGATATATGACTACAGTTGTGTTTGTTTCACCCTGATTGATGATCCATTTGCTGTGGTTGGTAAGATCTGCCTTTGGAACCAGTGCTAAAGCCACCCAGGAGAAGGGGGCATGTTCAATGGATGGATATGTGGGATGTAATCCATTTGGGGTTAACACTACATTGGGTTGTATTTCATATGGTAAGTTTTTCATCTTGGCTTGGCCAATGTCAAAATCATTTGAGTTGCATTTCTTCCTATGATATAGGTTGGATATGTGTGTAATGTGAGCAAGCTAGAGATTTGCTTATCTACACATGGAGGATGCTCAATTGTCATACCGTTGTGTACATTTTAATGGACATGTGTCTATTTCTTTATCTAAATGTGTGACAAATACTGCTACTGCTATGTCTGCTTTCATGACTTGCAGTTACACATTTCCCACATATGCTTGGCACCTGGTTATGCTATTGGTTTTCCTTGATATACTTAAAGCCACAGGTTCTGTGCAAACAGAGGTTTTGAAGCATGTGCAAAATGGATTGTGGCCCATGGCACCAGCCTTCCAAAGCCCCCCCTGGTAGAAGCAAACCTAATCTGGAGAGAGTCTTTACCTTGTGACCTCTGAATGTTTCTCACACTGTTTATTTTGAAACTCATTTACCTAGCATTACCTTGAAATGTGGCTGATATCTGATATCTCAGAGTTTATTACAGAGATTTAGCATAGAAGGTGTGTTTCAGTTTCATGACACATCCATACAGATGTATCTTTGCTATCACAATAGGACCTAGCATGTGAACAATGTGAGGGTGTCACTTAGATTAATAAGTGTTATATTGGTGAGGAGGTGCTGTTGTGTGACACAATTTAATACACACATCACTATCCCTGATTATGAGATGAGTACACATATCAACTTTTGTAGAGTGTGCCTGTGCAGTGTCAGTGACCTGGCCAAAGAAGGCATCATAGGGCTGTGACTGGGTCATACATTGAGAACAACTCGGAACAGGGGCCCACAAAATATGATTGGCCCAGGGACCACAAACCCCTTGCCAGGTCTGTTTGCTGTGGAGTTGATGGAAACAGGTAAGAGTTTAGCTTACCGTCAGTTACGTCCACCACTGTGTAGGTTTTAGGAGTCATCAACCAGCGGACGTACATGTACAATCGGCTCCATGGTGGCACAGGATGTGCGTTGCTGAGTACAGGTGTGTTTCTTCCTCATATTCTTTCCTTTCCACCAGCACAGGTGTGGTGGTTGGACCACCACAGTCACGTCAGCAGGAAGGCACTTTGTAATTGATCCGGCAGTAACACTGGGGGTCTGCCCTCTGACAAATGCAGTGGCCTTTCCCGCCCCAGTTGAGATTTGCTGGCGTTGTCAGCGAGACCTCGGCAGTCTTTCATCTATGTAACCGCATGCATCATAATACGGCAGACGAACTGCCAAGACAGCGCCCGTGAATCAGACGCCAACGCCACTGTGGTACCAAGACCGTCAAATTCGTAATCAGGGCCTTAGCCTTTGATGTATAAGCATGTGTTTAGTTATATCTGGAACCTATATAGGTCTACTTTAAGGATTATAAAAGACAGTGGGGTGTCACATAGGATAGGGGTGTATACATTCAATATTCTTCCCCTGTAACATTTGCGTGCACTGTCATATTGGAGAATCTCTTATTGGCAGACAGTCATTGCAGGATGTTTGGATAGTAGTGCTGCACTGTATGCACCTTTACGGAATGGTGTGTAAAAAGCTCGGAGTCTTAAACTCGACTAATTGCTGGACTAGAAGACAACTCAGTGACTTCAAATTAACAGAGATGTGGTTGAATTGTTCATTCAAAGTGAGGCCAGCTGCGTAGTTTTTGTCTGCAGGAGCTTTGACAACGCCTTGCATTTAAAATCTTATTAGACCGCAGTTTGTGTTTGCTTATTGATTCCTAAACGGCAGAACATTGAACTGAGACTTGCAATTAGCACTAAGAGCTGACCAGCTATAAGGGCTGGGAGTGTCAGATATTTAAAAATGTTAACATTTAGTGGAAATCCTAAAATAAAGATATAAACTATCATCCCCTCTAAGTATTCCCAGTGAAAAGGAATAATTATCTTAACCTTGCATGGCTTATTGCACAATGATTCTGTTTATTATACAGGAAGTCTAAGCCAATGTTGTGTTTTATTAACTCAACATGATGCCTTTCACCACCCTGCACAAATCCCTAATTTAACCCAGCCATTGAAATCTGAAGACGTAAAACTCTTTATTTTTTAATGGAGATTAACTAAACACACGTTAGCGTCACGGCCAATCGGCCACCAGAAACTAGGCTTTGATGAGAAGTCATTGAAACGTTCAACTAAAACCCTTAATTACCAATGTTAATGAAAGTGCTTGGCTCTTGATTTGAACACTAATTCCCGTCTGTTAAAGTGGCACCATGCTCACTCATACGCTGGTGAGCCTTGGGCAACAAGCACAGGTGCAAAGGATTGACTGCATTTCATTAACAATAAAACATTATGTTTTCAGAAGAAAATCTTTCTTCCTTTCTATCCTGTTGTCTTCAGAACTGACATAATATTAGCTTTGAGAAACGAATAAAAAAATAGTAATCAAAGAGAAAATAAACCAAAGCCTTTTTTTATGAATTAAACCCATTGTTTTTTCTCCATTTGGATGTCAGTGTCAGAGGAGCCAACGTGAACAGCCCAACAGTCATTTAGCAGTAAGATATATAGAAAACAAAAATACTAAAATTTGGGCCCTTCTGCCATGATCCCCATTATCTACAAAAAGAACACAGAGGAATATGTAAATTATTCCTTTCAAAATAAAACAAGCATTGGCAAGGTCAATAGGCCTTGTCTTAGGGACCTATCGGGTTTGCCAAAGCTTTTTGGAGATGCTGTACTGCATCAGCAAGATGCTTTGCAGCATGAACACAAATAAGGAAAGCAAAAGTAAGAAAAGGTGACATGACGCACCTGCGTCATTTTGTAGACACATGCACGCATGATGACGTGTGTACGCACATACCTAATTATGCATACATACCTACAGGTACCATTTTTTTAATTCTCGATCTGGTCACGAAGTAGTGCGAAAGCACGTATTTAAGTCCGAAGGGCTGACAGCAATTTGCTGTCAGGTACTCTCCCCTCACTGTCCCCTCACAAAAATTAAATAAATGTCAATAAAAAAAATAAAAAAAAAAGACAGTGGGTGTCGGACACAGCAGAGAAGAGGGTGGGTGGGTGGGGGAAGCAACAGCTTGTAGGCTAGGGTGGGAAAGAGCAGCACTCAAGAAAGAGCAACACGGGGAGCAGGAGAACACAGGAGCGAGAAAGCAACACAGAGCAGAAGGAGAGCATGGACGTCAATTCACATAAATGCCATGGGTAGCGAAGGTCACATCATATGCCCCTTTACCTCCACTTTCACTCACACACATATAGTTAAACATTATTCTCTATGAGTGTAAGAGATATTCATAGAAAACAGAAAGTGAAGCCATAATTGACATCCATAACTATAAGGACGCAGTGTCACTGTGTTCCTGGCACTGAATTTGTCACCTCTGAGGCCAGGGGTCGCAAAGGCAGTACCGGGGTCGCAAAATGCAAGCCAGAGGTCGCAGCTGCGACCCTAAATGACATCCATGGAAGAGGGTGCGAATTTGGGGGAAAGCAAGTAAAAAAATAACACAAAGCTGTAGGAGAGAGATTAAGCTTGAGGAAAAGTATACAAAAGCTAGTTTTCAATACGAGAGAGACAGCAACACCCAGCGGGGGTGGTCGATATTTGGTGAGGGAAGCACACAAGGTAGTGAGCTGAAAAACACATGCACTCTCATGAAGTGCTCCAGCAAAAAGAAAAAAAACAGTTCCCTGGAAATAAGCATAGGAAAAATAGAAGAGAGCCAATTGGAGTGATGGTAAATCAGCTATGCTCCAGGAGAGAAATAAACACCTTGAAACAGGGAAACAAATTAAATCCCAGCATCCGCTCAACATCCTGAGATTCTGTGCAAAACACTTAAGGTATGTTGTACAAAGCGTTTTTGAGGTCAAAAGCTCTCCAATCTGCATAATTACAGGCTTTGCGACTGGAAAAAAGCCTTGTAATGTATCAAGGCCCTTTACGAGCCAGAAATGTTTTACAACTCAAAAGTTTTTTGCCATCCTTTCCGAATTGTAAGTAGGAGAGGTTGTGAAAGGGGCATTCCTCTCGTATTTCTGATTCAGAAAGGTATGTACTAATGGTTTGTGACTGCAAATTGAGTCTCAAACCATTGAGAGATTACTAACCCTGAAATTAGGGAGGTAACTCGTTCTTAAAAGGGAATCCTTTCTGTGAATCATGTATGAGGCTTCAGGGGAGCAGACAATGTTCCACAGACAGTGTACCCCAAAACGCAGCTGTTCCTTTAATGGCCTACTTTAAAAACAATGTCCCATTTTGGAAAGCAAATGCAGGAACTGAGGCTGCTGTACCTTGCAGGGTTCCATCCCAGCACAGGCATCCAATTACAGGGGGTTATACATTTTGACCTGAATAACTAATTTTCATTGGGCACGTCGTCTTAAGACCCCCAGGGAACAGACTGTTTGCAATGTGACCTCTTAGTGCATAAGCTGCATTGCAGGCTGACTTCTCATTTGCAAACTAGTCGGTGTGCAACTTGCGCATTACTGCTCTCCAAATGGAAAGGAAGTGTCAGCCCCTAACTCTCCCCATGCCTGAAAAAATGTAGAGTGAAGCATAATACCCTCGGGCCAAATTCACACCATAGAAAACTGCTCATCAGTTCAGGTCAGAACGTTTCATCAAGATTTTTAAATACGTTTCTTCCATTTTTAGGTCACTTGTGGATGTATGTGCTGTTCTATTTACTCTTGCTTTTCTATACTTTGTTGCTACTTACTTCCTGTAGTTTGTAAATAGTGTCTAGGGGCCAGATGTAGGAAAGCATCTGCGAGTCGCAAACGGCAAAAATTGCCATTTGCGACTCGCAAATCGCATTTTCCTATTCAGAAATGCATATTGCGAGTCGGGACCGACTCGCAAAATGCATTTCAGAATCGCAAATAGGAAGGGGTGTTCCCTTCCTATTTGCGATTCGGAGTGGTATGCAATACCATTTGCGACCGCATATGCGGTCGCAAATGGTGTCGCAGTTACCATCCACTTGAAGTGGATGGTAACCCACTCGCAAATTGGAACCCCTTCCCCTTTGTGAATGGACCCAAAACTATTTTTTCAGGGCAGGTAGTGGTCCAAGGGACCACTACCTGCCCTGAAAAAATACCGAAACAAAAGGTTTCGTTTTTTTTTTTAAGTGCAGCTCGTTTTCCTTTACTTAAAAAAAAAAAAAATGCTTTATTTAAAAGCAGTCACAAACATGGAGGTCTGCTGACTACAGCTGCTACTCCATGTTTGCGAGTGCCTATAGTCGGTATGGGGCCGCAATTTGCGACCCACCTCATTAATATTAATGAGGTGGGTCTCTGCGACCCCATACGGACTGCAAGACGGTGTCTGAGACACCGTTCTGCATTGCAAATTGCGACTTGCAATTTGCGAGTCGGAAGGACTCGCAAATTGCAAGTCGCAATTTGCAATTTTCCTACATCTGGCCCTAAGTTCCATACCTCTTGTTTTAAGCCTCGTAGATAAACCTAGGGTGACATCTGAAGTACATGTCATTCGACGAGTAACCTGCACCGCAGGCAGTAGCAACCAGAGAAAGAGAGAGCTAGGGAAAGTTTCTCAGGTACCTGCCGACAACACATTCAAGCAGAAACAAAACGCATGAGAAGGGCAGCATACTGAGTCACATACGGGTACTCGGCAAGCTCAAGTGTATTGTCTGATGCGATCATCACCTAGAAGTTCAGTGTGCACTTCCCTGATTACCCGGGTTTAGGCCACAGACACTCATAAAGCCACTTATGTATGTATTGCCTGCTGCCCCCCATGCATGGGACTTGCTTCTTGTGCTGATACATGACATATTTTAAACAGCAGCGCAGCCACAGAAACCCTGGTTAAAGACAGTAATGTATGGTTAGTATGCCAGGAAGAGTATAACACTCTCGTATCCTGACGCACATCAGGGACCTTTGTTGGGCTATAGCTCTACAAACACCTGTCCTGCAGAGGTGGTTGCGATGGCAACCGCAGTATACATTAGTCATAAAAAAACAAACAATGCAAGCAAGTATTCAAAATATACAACAGTACACACTTATAAAAGCTTCATTCGCATGCAGAGAGCAGTTACAGCACATCCAACAGTAGAGAACGTATCTGTCATACAACAGTTATGCCACCGGTGGCAGCAGTGTAACAGTATAAACAAAATGGCACGGTTTTTTAAAGGTACGCTTGTTTAAATTGGATGTCACCGCAGAGTAGAAGGCTGAAGCTGTATCAACGCAATACTACTGAACGGTATATCTTCTGGAAGTCGGGCTTTATCTAAGATCCCGGCATGATAAGAAAAAGCCACTGTTATCACAGATATCATTATGTAAAGTACGAACACAACACCAGACCACAAATTATGGTCAGGTATGTACGGTTGAATAAAAATCATAGCTTTTTTTCA
The DNA here is from genome assembly GCF_031143425.1 of Pleurodeles waltl. Lineage (NCBI taxonomy): Eukaryota > Metazoa > Chordata > Amphibia > Caudata > Salamandridae > Pleurodeles > Pleurodeles waltl. The sequence continues at coordinate 773,867,761 of NC_090449.1, read as the reverse complement.
TCACTTAGTAATTGGGATAGCCGTTTCTGTAAGAGCTATTAGTAACAGATATATGAACTTAAAGCGCAAGTAAATAAAATTATTTGGCCAGGCACTCAAGATGTTGTCAGTGAAGATGTTCCAGGATTTGATCGTAGATATACAGATTAAAAAACCAGCAAGTTAATCATGAGATGTACTTTCTTTTATTTGCTCTTGAGGACCAGGATGTCCAAGGGGGCTTGGAAAGGCTAACCAAGCAATATCAAGATGGGCTGACTGCGCCAGTGTGCTAAAGGGCAGTTTGAGGAGACTTTCTAGCAAGAAATCAGACTATAGCGGTGAGAGAGAAAAAGCGGGACTTTATGGGGCAGAACCTGGGGATGGGCATTTCTAGCAGTCACACCCTGATGACCCTTCGAGGGCCATTGGAGGAGATGGGCCTTCAAAATGGGACAAGGTTTTAAGCAATCACAGCTGAAAAGCCTATGAAAGAACAAGGGAGGGAAGGGGCCTCTTAATGGTGCGGCCACTAATACTGAAGCCAAAAACACAAAAGGCTTCTTTCTGAAGCCACCTACCACGTGTGTCACATCAAGGTTTTGAAATGTGTTGTTTGCCCCTAGTTTTAAAAATACACTTTGGTACAGGTACTGCAGTTTTGGACAGCAATATTCTCATTAACAATAACAATAATGTATTAAATCATGTTGTTATTTAAAAAGTATAGAACCGTTGCCATGTATCCACTTTCTGGACTTAGAAACACAGTTTTAAAAATTGTGATACTAATATATGTATTGACTCCTTTTAGTCATCCTTTTTTAAAAAAATTTTTATTGTTTTTTTTTAATTTGACAGCTGCAATTAGATCAGATTACAAAAGAAAACAAGCAGTATCTGTTAGATACATTTCTATGTCATTAGCAGAAACAAAACAATATAAAAATCAGTAACTTTTCCGACACTACAAAAGGGAAAATTACAAATATCATCTGGCATACATTTGCAGGTTGTGCATAGAGGCTGAGGATGTGTGTATTGAATCGGTGTACTTGTTTTCGTGTAGTATGGCGTCGTAGCTTAACCCCTTCACTGCCAGGCCTTTTCCCCTCAGGTGACAGGCCTTTTTTTGGCTATTTGAGACAGTTCGCTCTTAGGCCCTCATAACGTTTTGTCCACATAAGCTACCCATGCCAATTTGCGTCCTTTTTTCCAACATTCTAGGGATTCTAGCGGTACCCAGACTTTGTGGGTTCCCTTGAGGAGACCAAGAAATTATCCAAAATACAGTGAAAATTTCGCGTTTTTTTTCAAAAATGGGAAAAAAGGGCTGCAGAAGATGGCTTGTGTTTTTTCCCTGAAAATGGCATCAACAAAGGTTTTGCAGTGCTAAAATTACCAGCTTCCCAATTTTTCAACACAATTTTGGCATTTACTGGGACATACCCCATTTTTACTATTTTTAGTGCTTTCAGCCTCCTTCCAGTTAGTGACAGAAATGGGTGTGAAACCAATGCTGGATCCCAGAAAGCTAAACATTTCTGAAAAGTAGACAAAATACTTATACAAGGTTTTACTACAGAAAATAACAGCTGAAATAAAACAATATTGAAATTGAGGTAAAGAAACAGCCATTTTTCTCAATGTTTTGCTCTGTAACGTTTTCCTCCAATGTCTGATTTTTTAAAGCAATATACCATTACATCTGCTGGACTCTTCTGGTTGCAGAGATATATAGGGCTTGTAGGTTCATCAAGAACGCTAGATACCCTAGGTACCCAGAGCCAATAAATGAGCTGCACCTTGCAATGGGTTTTCATTCTATACTGGGTATACAGAAATTCATTTGCTGAAATATAAAGAGTGAAAAGTAGGTATCAAGAAAACCTTTGTATTTCCAAAATGGGTACAAGATAAGGTATTGAGAAGCAGTGGTTATTTGCACATCTCTGAATTCCAGGGTGCCCATACTAGCATGTGAATTACAGGGCATTTCTCAAATAGACTTATTTTTTACACAATGTCTTACATTTGGAAGGAAAAATATAGAGAGAGACAAGGGGCAATAACACTTGTTTTGCTATTTTGTGTTCCCCCAGTCTTCTGATAAAAATGGTACCTCACTTGCGTGGGTAGGCCTAATGCTCGCGACAGGAAACACAACATGGACACATCACATTTTTACATTGAAATCTGAAGTGCTTTTTGCAAAGTGCCTAGCTGTAGATTTTGGCCTATAGCTCAGCCGGCACCCACGGAAACCTACCAAACCTGTGCATTTTTGAAAAACAGACACCTAGGGGAATCCAAGACTGAGTGACTTGAAGGGGTCTCACCAGGTTCTGCTACCCAGAATCCTTTTCAAACCTCAAAATGTGGCTAAAAAAACACCTTTTCCTCACATTTCGGTGACACAAAGTTCTGGTCTCTGAGAGGAGCCACAAATTTCCTCCTACCCAGCGTTCCCTCAAGTCTCCCAAAAAAATGGTACCTCACTTGTGTGGGTAGGCCTAGCGCCCGCGAAAAGAAATGCCCCAAAACACAACTTGGACACATCACATTCTCTCCAAAGAAAACAGACCTGTTTTTTGCAAAGTGCCTAGCTGTGGATTTTGGCCTCTAGCTCAGCCGGCACCAAGGGAAAGCTACCAAACCTGCACATATTTAAAAACTAGACACCTGGGGAAATCCAAGATGGGGTGACTTGTGGGGCCCCATTTATTTGGCCACCCCCCACCTTCTTATTTTGGAAAGAAAATCTTCCTTGGTCTCAGGTGGGCTTTCTGCCCCCCTTGGGGGCAGATGGGCCTTCCAAAAATAGGCTGATCTGCAGATATGGCCAACAGTAATGTGCCCCCCATGGGGAAGATCGGCCTTGAGTGACCCTTGTCCCAGGGGCTGCCCCCCGAAACAAAACACACACACACACCAATCCCTGGTGCCTAAGTGGTTTCACCCCCCACCCCCCGGGGCAGATCGGCCTAATAGAAATAGGCCGATCTGCCCCCAAGGGGAGCAGAAATGGCCTAAAATAAATTCACTCCCCCCCCCAGGTGAGCGACCCTTGCCTAAGGGGTTGCTCCCCTTGCGTGAAATTGGCGCAAGAAAATAAAATCCCTGGTGCCTAATGGTTTCTGCCCGCTCCCCTTGCATGAAACTGACGCAAAAAAAGAAAAATCCCTGGTGTTTAGTGGTTTCTGCCCCCCTTGGGGGCAGGTTGGCCTAACAAAAATAGGCCTTTCTGCCCCCAAGGGGGGCAGAAATGGCCTAAATACAATTTGACCCCCAGGGGAGCGATCATTACCTAAGTGGTCACTCCCGATTTATAAACAAAAGTAAAAATAATAAAAATATATCCCTGGTGTCTAGGGGTTTCTGCCCCCCGGGAAGAAAAGGCCTACAAATATTTTGCCCCCCTGGGGAGCGGCCTTTGCCCAAGGGGCCTCTCCCCTTATTATAAACATAAATAAAAAACAAAACTCCCTGGTGTCTGGTGGTTTCTGCCCCCCTTGCGGGCAGATTGGCCTAATAAAAATAGGCCAATCTTCCGTCAAGGGGGGCAGAAATGGCCTAAAAGTAAATTTGCCCCCAAGGGAGCGACCTTTTTGCCTAAGGGGTCGCTCCCCACATACATAAAACAAAAATAAACAAAAAATTATCCCTGGTGTCTAGCGGTTTCTGCCCCCCCGGGGGCAGAAATGGCCCAAAAGTAAATTGCCCCCCTGTTGAGCGGCCCTTGCCCAAGGGGCCGTTCCCCTTATGACATACACAGAAACCAAAACAAATTCCCTGGTGTCTAGTGGTTTCTGCCCCCCTTGGGGGCAGAGTGGTCTAATAAAAATAGGCCGATCTGCCCACAAGAGGGGCAGAAATGGGCTAAAATAAATTTGCCCCCCCAGGGGAATGACCCTTGCCTAAGGAGTCACCCCCCTTGCGTGAAACTGACGCAAAAAAAAAAGATCCCTGGTGTCTAGCGGTTTCTGCCCCCAGGGGCAGATTGGCCTAACAAAAATAGGCCGATCTGCCCCCAAGGGGGACAGAAATGGCCTAAATACAGTGTTCCGCCCAGGGGAGGGACCCTTGCCCAAGGGGACACTCCCCTCATGGCATAAACAACAACAACAACAAAACGTCCCTGGTGTCTAGTGGCATTTCTGCTGCCCAATCGCTTTGCAATTGGGCAGCAGAAATGCTGGGAGAGACAAGAAAGGAGAGGAAAGGCCTTTCCTCTCCTTTCATTCCTCTCTCGCCCCCTTCACGTGACTGGAGGAGAAATGCTTTTGCATTTCTCCTACGATCCACGCTGGAAGCTGGGCGCAGCCTCTGATGAGGTCAGCGTGGGATCACAAGCTGACGTCATCAGACGCCACGGGGGTAGGGGGGCGGGGGGTGGAAGGGGAAGTGATTCCCCTTCCATCCCTGCCCAGGGGAGGGGGTGCCAGGCCCCCGGGGGGAGCGTTAGCACTTCCCCCGTGGGCCCCTAGCTGAACGTAACGGTTATGTCCTGGGCACCTGAGCGGGGCAACCAGGGCACCCGAGGGGTTAATGTTCCAGTATATGTCTTTGTAAGAACGAAGGGACCCAAGAGGAAGCAACCTATGAGGCCTCTGGCAACGAGCACAAAAGGCTAGGAATGGGGATGGGTTCTCGGGAGAGGGTGACTCGGGGGGGCATCAGCAGTGATGTGGAAATGATACTGATACAACGTAGGGGGGTTGCGGGACAGGAGATACTATGCAAGAAGGCGGAGGCGATCATGGGAACAGTCTCTGTGGTGGTATTCCTGTTGGCATGTTACAATACTACCTGGTGGAGGGGGGTGGGGGCCCTGGAGCTTGGGTGGGAGGGGCCCTGAAGCTGCCTTGGAGCCTGTGGATCGGAGGCCGTATAGTTTAGGAAGGTATGGGTCTTCCTTGATAATTTCCTTAACCTGTGTAAGCATAGTGTCCCATGCTGCAGCTAAAGGGCATGGGTGTAAGCATCTGGCTTCTGAGTGCAGTGCAGAGCTTTCAGCCTCTCCCCAGTAAATCAGCACCCTGTGCCACTAGGGGAGAGCTGGGGGATGTTGGGCTCTAAAGTATATGGTCAGGAGACGTTTGGTCAGAAGAATGGTGAGGTTGGCAAAGCGCACCCGTACCTTGTGGCTTTTCTGCCTGGGGTAAATACTTAGGGCTGTAGCTTCCCAGGAATAGTGTTGTGAGCTCTGTGACAGTGGCCAGTGAGGTGTGTATAGTGTGCTGGTAGCTTGTTATGCTGGGGCAGGACCAAAGCATGTGTTAGAGATCAGCCACCTGAGCAGAACATCTGGGGCAAGTGAGAATAGCTGTGGGGAACATGCGGTTTAACAAGAGGGTGTAAGATGGAGGAGCATGTTTTGGATGTTTTTAAAATGGGTGCTTCTGGAGACAGTCTGTGGGGACTGCAGAGCTCTGGACCACTTAGCATTGTGAAGAGGTCTTGCGAGATTTTTCTCCCAAAGGTGTTGAAGGTGTGCCAATGAGGCCCCTGTATGCTCCCTGATAGCTTTATATAACTATGTGATGAGATGCTGACCACCTCCCAGGAGGTATAAGGTATGTATCTCCGCATGGGTGGATGGTTCTTCTCCTAGCGCTTCCCACAATGAACGAAGTGTCACCAGTAGCTGCCCGTGTGTTAAAAACTGACCTGGAGAGATAGTGTAGTTTTGACGGATTTGATCGAACTTAAGGAGCTAGGCGTCTTGGAAGAGGTCTCCCTCAGTGTCTAAGGAGTGGGAGTGCCATTCAGACAACTGGTCAGCTTCAAAGGGTCCTGAGGGTCCTTTTAGTCACCCTTTACATTTACTATTTACCTCAAAAATTTCATAACGACTTACAGTTGAAATGTTATATTTAACTATTTGACATGCAAACATATATTGTCATTGCTATCTATTTTACCATAAGTACACTTGGACCATTTTCCACTGCTGTACCCTATTTCACAAACATGCTGTAAACCCCTTTATATTAACACTCTATTCTCTAAAGGAAGTGTAATCCTACTAATATACAGCCTTACACAGTCTGTTATTAGATACAGAAGCCAATTTTTTATAAGAGTACTGTACATGAAGCACTTTCAGTATAACTGCACCCATGGAACCACATTTGAGCTAGTGTTGTGCAATGATTTCATACAGTAAGGCCCATATTTATACTCGGTGTGCGCCGGATTTGCATAATTTTCTTTTATGCAAATTCAGCGCAAACTTAACTCCATATTTATACTTTGGCGCTAGACCCATCCAGCGCCAAAGTTATGGAGTTTGAGTCATTTTTGGGACGTGAAAACCTACCTTGCGCTAATGACATGCAAGGTAGGCGTTCCCGTGCAAAAAATTACTCTAAGGCATGTGCACCTTATTTATCCTCCAGTGTCAAAATGACGCACAGGAGGAGGCGGGCCTTAAAACATGGCGCCCAGCGAGATTTGCACCGTTTTTTAACGCCTGGGTCAGGGCAGGCGTTAAGGGACCTGTGGGCTCAACTCCATGGTGGGAGACCATGGAAGCAGTCCACGAGTGCCCTTCCCTGCACCCAGGGAAACCCCCTGCCACCCTAGCCCACCCCGGGAGGACACCCATGGATGGGTGGACCCATCCATGGTGAGTGCAGGTAAGTGCAGGTAAGTATAATTTTTTTGTTTTTAAAGTGGCATGGGGGGCCTAACTTGGACCCCCCTACATGCCACTGTGCCCAATGGCCATGCCCACGGGACAGAAGTCCCCTGGGCATGGCCATTGGGCATGGGGGCATGACTCCTGTCTTTGCTAAGACAGGAGTCATTTCCATGGGGGTTGTGCATCAAAATTTGGCGCAAGTCAGTTTAGAGCCAATATTTTTTACTCTAACCTGACTTGCACCATTCTTTGGCGCACAACCCTCAGTCTTCCCTTCACCTTCGCTGCCCGGTTACCGTAATTTATTTTGATGCTAACCAGGCCGTAGCGCCAGCTAATGTCATTCCATAAATAAGGCGCCCGGCTGGCGCATTGGAATAGCGTTAGCTGGTGGTAAACTTTTTGACGCAAATCTGCCCTGTCGCTGATTTGCATAAAAAAGTATAAATATGGGCCATATTGTTTTCAGCATGGATTGTTACTGCTATTATAGACAGGACCAAGTAGATAGTATTCTCAATTCTCAATCGTGAAATACTAAAACAAATTTACAATTATGCTACTCTAACCAATCAATCAATTCTCTTATTATATTGTACTATTATAGACTTGAGCAACTAAACCAAAAAGTATTCTTAATTTTACCTCTACTTCACTACTGACTTCTGGCCACATTGCGCCACATTGAGTGAGAGTCTCAAACCATTTATTGCCAGCAATTTATAATTGTATGAACTGTGGTTGTTCAAACATAAAGTTAACACATATGCACATCTGACAGAGCAATTAATTCGCTTAATAGATATCACCATTAATCACTAAACCTGCTGCAGCTGTAGAGGTATAGTCCATTTTTTCAAGATGCCAGTAATGTGGTTTTGAAAAAATGGAGTATACCTTTTTTCAAAACCACATTACTGGCATCTTGAAAAAAACATCTTCTTGTCAGCCACTTTTAGGAATTTAACCATGTGGGATTTCAATATTGTATCATTTGGTTTAAGTCATACAGTTACTGCTTGTTTACATGTCCGTATGCCTCGTTGATTGAAAAGAGATTTTAACAAAAATGTACTTTCCTGCGCAAAGTCTAGGCAGATACATAATAAGTGTACTAGGTTCCTCATTCTATCTATACATATTCTACAACTCTCCGTCAGTCTCTCCTTATCCCTTACGTTCTTACATGTTTCACCAGGCAGCTTCCCCATCGGAAATATCGGAAATACAAAAAGGCTATTTGTAAAACAAAGGACCATACAGTCTCAAAACATGGTTCGTACCAAAGGAGCTTATCATCATTCAGGATCCCCCATGCATTTGACGTTTTCGATAATAATTATTTATCATTCAACAGTGACAATGTCTTCATATTACCATTTACCACTCTCTTCTTAAAACATCCTATAGGTGGATCACTTTCCCAAATGTCATGCAACCACAAATCATTTATTGCCAGATCCAGATAATGGCATGCGGCAACCCCGTGACTTCTTTGAAGTTCTTGACATAACGCCAGGCATAATTTGTTCTCCTTAGCCATTTTAATTCTGTACCAAGTCTTCACACCCGACCTCTTTCCTGGCTATTACCTGGTTGAGTTGCCCAAACTCCAAGCATATTTGTGTCGGATATGCCTTTTGCGGGTGGCAAAAAAGATGCCTGTACACTTTTGTTATTATTGCATTTAAGTATAATGTATCCCTTCCACGAAGGGCTTCACTACCATAGGTTAAGCTTGGTACCAGCAGCATATGAGTCATTTTTCCAAGGATTACAAAACCCTAAAGCATATATTTACCAAGCTGGAGGAAGAAGAGTCATCAAGTTCTATAAACCTTATTCATTTTATTTTGAATAATGCTTGATATTATGGAATTCCCAAATGCGAGGAAGAGAATGTATATTGTCAGGAGAAGAAGCACAATACTAATGTTTATTAATTATGTTACTGCTAATGAAGTATTACAAACTCTATTGCATTTATTTACCAAACTAGAGGAAGAAGAGGAATTCTCAAGTTCTACAGACATATTAATTTTATTTTGAATCACGCTTGATATTAAGGTATTCTTAGTGATGGGGAAGTGAAAGTGCATTGTCAAGAAAAGAAGCACATTACTAAAGCGCATCATTATGTTACAGCTGATTAATCTGTTACATTAAGAATAATTCAGATCACAGACTAGATTTACAAACCATACAAGGTAGTTGTCTATGTAGAAAATATATTATAACTAATAACTATTTATACTGGAGGCAAAGCTAGGAAGGGACTAAGATGCGTGCTCCCTACTGAGGCTCTGTCACTCTGTCAGTGCTACCTGATCCCCCTTCTTGCCAATGGGGCACTCTGTGACACCGGGCTCGTGGTGAGGGAGGCGAGGATCTCATAGTGGTCTGAAGGTCCGAGATCGGGCTAGAAGTGCAGGCAATTTGGTGGGACCAACGAGGTGGCGCAGGCAGCGGTCAGCCTTGGAGAGCTAACTGATGCTTGGGCTAATGCTTAGATCACACGGCTGTGGCCGGAGAGAGAAGGGCAGGTTGACTATCTTGCTCGGCTCCAGAGAGCAGCAGTGATCGTGCCAGCAGCAATGGCTGGTGGAGACATCGGTGGTTGCATGTCTTCCCCTGCCGGGTGGAAGGAGTGTAGCCCACGGAACGACTGGGGAGGGGCCTCATTGCCTAATCTGGAGCCCGCTACAGTTACACTTACTCATGGACCATACCTCTCATGACTGCAGGCAAGTTCATGGGTCTTTGGTGCGTAAGTTACCAGGGCCTTCCATCCGGACTCTTCTGGGAAGCAGCAGAGCAGTAATGCGTATATGGCGTGAGTAGCTTCTCTGCATGTGGGGTTACTGATTCCCCATAGCAGTATGGGCATCTAATCAGCCTGGAAGTGAGGGCATCGGGTTTGTCTTCTCCACTACTGTACAGCACATCTTCTGTTGCTTTCCCTTACAGCTCCCATATCTGTTGAATATGGCACAGCGACTTTATCCTTCTCACTGGGTTCTTTCCTGGCAGAATAGGGGTTAACTTCATGGCACAGTGGCGGCAGGGAAAGAAGCCCTTCTGAGGGACTGCAAAGTTCGTGCAAAGTACTTTTATATTCCTGCTGGAGCCCCAGCTGCTGAAGGTGTGGAATATGCTGCCAGACTGCTTCAGAAACGTGCTGTGAAGATCTCCCATTGCCCGGCTCCCTATCTATCACTACAGAAACTGGCGTCACATCCACTCCATTTCTCTGAGGCAGTAGGCTGCTCTAAATCCCGCCTGACCCCAGATGCAGAAGCCCGAATGAACCCAGCCATCGAGTCCCTATTGAAAGAAATCACAGACACTGGATACGAAAATGTCTGACTTCACAACAGGCTGTACCAACTGCCCAGAATAGACTGGATACAATGGATCAGCGATTGGAATGTGTGGAATCCCAATGGGAGGCCCTTTCAGACTGGAGTGGAGATATCGAATTCTTGAGGCATAAATTGACAGACTTGGAGGACAGGTAACACCAGGATAACCTCTCGATTTACGGCATACGGGATGATGTGGAAAAGAGGGACATACTGCAATTTTTGAGGGACATGCTACCGAAAATACTGGATATTCAGTTTACTGAACCTCTAGAAGTTCATAGGGTGCACCACATTCAGAGCAACACATCAGCCCCATCATCATCCCCTTTCCCAATCACAGACTGTGTGTTGCACCACCAACATGCTCAGGCTAATTTACAAGCCGCTCGGCAAGCCAAGGAACCTTTGCTCTCATGGGCCAGTGGGCCTAATTTTCAGCTGTCTATTCTTCAGCCTCCAACATCAGATACAAAAGGTTTCTGGCGCTCCTTCCCATTTCTGATGCAGGGACCTTAAATATGGTCTTTTGGAAATGGCCCAAGTGATTGTGACCAGGGATGGTGAGACCAAGGATTTTTTTGACCCAGACTGCCTGGAAGCCTTTCTGGGCTCGTTGGATGACTCTACTATGGATACAGTTTCATCAACTGCCCTGCCTGTGCCCCTTGGGAAGGAGGACAATGTTCTGCAGCTGAAACACCAATGGAAGACTCACCACCAGCCAGAATCATCCCATCGAGCCTCAGATCAAGTGGGACTCAGCCAAGTAATGGAGGCCCTCCACAGAGGCTGAGACAAATTGAGGTTGCCTCTCTAACCACACTCGGAGAAGACCCAGGCAGTGGGTTGAAATAACTGATGGCCATTGGACTATCTTACACAATACTGACTATCCTTAATGTTGTTCCTCTTTTCCTTTTGTGCTGTTGAGTTTCATATTGCTCTGTTGTCCATGCCCACCATCATACGTTTTCTTGATATGCTCCTGAGTTTGCTGAGCTATGGTTCTGCCGAGAAGGCAGAGACTCTGCCTTGCTTGGCCACTGACGAGCAGGGCGGGGGAGGGGCACTGTTTGTTACCAGGTTCTCCATTATACTCCTGAGGGAAGATGGTTACACATGAGAATTTTACAAAACCGGTAAATCACTTCTGACCGCTCTCTTGACAAAAACCTACCAACAAGCGGTTGAGGCAGGCTTGTTGGGGCCTTTTCTAACAAGGCTACCATAACTCTTTGTCCAAAGGACAATAAAGAACCTTTTGGCTACTGCAAAGCTACTGGCCTAGCTCTTTAAGTTACCTGGATCTTAAATGCATTGCAAAGATATTGGCTTCACGACTGAGGAAGGCTGTACCCCAACTGATTCATCAGAAGCAGGTGGGGTTTCTGCCAGGCTGTAGCTCCCATAATCACTTGTGGACTGTTAGAAATGGTGTCTTTAGTTGGCAGTCAGTTTACACCCTGTCCAAGTAGGGACCCTGACTCTAGTCAGGGTAAGGGAGTTACACAGCTCAGTTAACCCCTGCTCACCCTCTGGGTAGCTTGGCACAAGCAGTCAGGGTTATCTCAGAGGCAATGTGTAAAGTATTTGTACAAACACACACAGTATTACAGTGAAAACACCACAAAAGGACTCCACACTAGTTTAGAAAAATATCCAATATTTATCTAAATCAAAAACAAAATGACAAAAATCCAACATATACAAGCAAAGATATGAATTTTTAAAGTATAAAGGGCCAGATGTACGAAATTCCTGAATTGCGACTCGCAAATTGCAAATCAGAAAGACTCGCAATTTGCGACTCGCGATTCAGTGTGCAGGATGGTGTCCCTGACACCATCTGCGACTCGCAAGGGGGTCGTAAAGGCCCACCTCATTAATATTAATGAGGTGGGTCACAATTTGCAACCCCCTTGCGACTCGCAGTACTCACAGCGATGGTGGCCTGCTGGAGACAGCCGACCACCATGTCTGTGACTGCTTTTAAATAAAGCAGGTTTTTTTTTTTTTGTAATGCAGCCCATTTTCCTTCTAGGAAAACGAGGTATATTACAAAATGAAAAAATGAAACATTTTAGTTTTATTTTTTCAGATCAGGCAGTGGTCCATAGGATCACTGCCTGCTCTGAAAAAATGTTTTCCATGCCATTCACAAAGGGGAAGGGGTCCCCACCAGTGTGACACTGGTGGTAACTGCGATTGCTTTGCGACCGCGTTCGCGGTCACAAAGCAAAGCAGCATTGCGCTGCGACTCGCAATTAGGAAGGGGAACACCCCTTCCTAATTGCGACTCACAGTCCCGTTTTGCGAGTTGGTAACCAGGTTACCGACTCGCAAAACAGGGATTGGGCAGCGTGATGTGGTTTTTGCACGTCGCAAACAGCGAAATTAGCTGTTTGCGAAGTGCAAAAACTTTGCACATCTGGCCCAAAGAGTCTTATTCCATACAAATCAATGCATGCGTTGTTTTAGCACAAAGTAAATGGTAAGCGTAAAAAATCAAGCTGCACGGGCGGGTGTGCGTCAGAAAAGCAAGCAATTGATTCCTTACTCGCAAGAGAAGCTGTGCATTGATTCTTTCTCTGCTGTGCATGCGATGCGTCTATTCTTTCCTCACAGGGAAGAGATTCATCAATTTCCAGACAAGTAGCCTCAGGTTGGTACGGTGATGTTGCACGTTTTGACTCCCAGGGACGATGCGTGGAAAATCTAAATGCACAGCAGCGATGAATCTGCACTGAGCAGACGATGCATTGATTTTACCAGCGATGCATTGATTTTCAGCTGCACAGCAGGCAGTGCAGCAATTTTTCTGTTTCTCGCCTCCAGTGCATGGATTTTCACATTAGGTTCGCCAGCTTCACTTTTCAAAGGCACAGGGACTGGATGTGACATCACTTTACAGGGTTGGGTTCCCAGCAAGAGAACCCAGGTGCTGGCACAGGAAGTCTTTGATGTCCCTGAGACTTCAGAACAGGGGGCAAGCTCAGTCGAAGTCCTTGAAGAAACTTCACAAGAAGGTTTTCAGGAAGCAAAGTACAGTTCTTTCCCTCTTCAGGCAGAAGCAGCGGCAGACCAGCACATCAAAGCAACAGGCAGAGTAGCAAGTCCTCCTCAAGCATCAAGGTCTTCTCCTTGGCAGAGGTCCCTCTTGATCCAGAAATAATCTAAAAGTCTGGGGTTTTGGGTCCACTACTTATACTAATTTCTGACTTTGAGGTAGGCAAAGTTCAAAGGAAAGTCTGTGTTGTTCACAAGATTCTGCCTTGCCCAGGCCTGGCCCCAGATACACAACAGGGGGTCAGAGGCTACATTGTGTGAGGACAGGCACAGTCCTTTCAGGTGTAAGTGTCAGCTCCGCCCTCCCCACTCTAGCCCAGGAGACTCATCAGGATATGCCAGTCTGACCCAGACGTGGATTCCACTGGCGGGCAGAGGCACAGAATGGTTAAGCAAGAAAATCTCCACTTTCTAAAAGTGGCATTTTCAAACAGACAATCTAAAAACAAACTCTACTAAAATATGTATTTTTAAATTGTGAGTTCAGAGACCCCAAACTCCATACCTCTATCTGCTTCCAATGGGAAACTGCACTTAAAAGATATTTAAAGGCAGCCCCCAGGTTAACCTATGGGAAAGAAAGGCCTTGCAATAGTAAAACATGAACTTAGCAGTATTTCACTACCAGGACATGAAAAACACACGAGTACATGTCCTATCTTTTAAAAACACTGTACCCTGCCCGTGGGGCTACCTAGGGCCTATCTTAGGGGTGATGTACATTGTAATTGTAATTGTAATAGTCTTTCTATAGTGCTTACTACCCCTGGCGAGGCATCAAAGCGCTTTTCGGTGAGTAGCACACTACTCCTGAACCCAAGAGAAATTAGTGGTGGATAAGTATAGGGAAATATGAGTTCAGTTTTAGTATTTTTATAAGTTAATTTGAACAGCGGATATGTGAGTTTATTAGTTGGATTGACTAGAGTAATAAGGGATAGAGAAGGGAAGAATCCAGAAGTGTTAATAGGGAGTTTATAGTAATAGGATGAGGCTTGGGATGAGTGAAGGATAGATGGAGGAGGGAAGAGTCTGTGGAAAGGGTTAGGGGAATCATAGTAGCAGGAGGGGTTTTGGATGAGTCAAGGTGAGATAAATGAGGGAGAATTTATTAGGGTTGTTTGGTAGATCATGGTAGTAAAATGAGGTTTGGTTGAGCTAGATGTGGAAGAGGAGGGAAGAGATTAGGCAGGGTTATTTTGGAGATGAAAGTAATAGAATGGGTTTGGGATGAGTCAGAGTAGGGATGGAGGACATACTGATAGAGACATGACCTATGCTGATGGGTTGACACAGTAAAGCTTACAAGAGAGTACATTTATATTATGTTTATTTATTTATAATTTTATTTATGTATTTACTTTTTATCATTATTTTATTTTTCTTTAATTTATTTATTCATTATTATTATTATTTATTTATAAAACATTTTTTACTTTCATTTACTTATTTATAATGTGAGCTTTATTTATAGAGTTTATTTTATTTATGTTTATTTATACACACATATACACACACATATATACATGTACACATACATATATATATATATATATATATTCACATACACATTTAATTGTGAGTAAATATATATTTGTTAAACAGGTTTAAAGAGTATGTGTGTAATTTATAGTTATGACATAGTAGCGATACATATTTCCTAAAGAACTATGCATTTCTAGAATATACACATATTCAGATTAAAAATATTTATCGACACAGGCATACGCAGTCCATTGCTGTTTGAATATGGTGGTTATGAAGGAAAGAGCCAACTCTTGAGTAGTCTTCTGAAGACAAGATAGTGATCCGTGGATCTTATATATGGCGGTAATGAATTCCATAGTTTGGCTGCTTGAATGGTGAAGGATGTACCACCTATAGTCTTTTTCTTGGATAGTGGTGTTCTAAGGCGGGGTGCAAATCTTGAGCGGAGGTTTTTTTGTTGAATGTATTTGGTTGTTTTGTTTTTTATAAAAACCTGTCCTGTTCCATGTATAGCTTTGTGGGTAATACAAAGCGGCTTGAAGTGGATCTTCTGGCAACAGGTGACCAGTGTAGTGCTCTCAAGGCAGGGGACTTTACATGTAATTGTAGCCAGGCAGCGGAGTTTGAATACTTTGTAATTTTTTCATAATAGATAGAGATGATCCATGGTAGAGGCCATTGGCATAATCCAGTTTAGATAGTACAAGAGGGATAGTAGCCTGCACCTTGTGTGGAAATCTGAGGTGGGGGAAGATGCGTCGCAGATTCTCCAAGTTGATGAAGCTTGTTTGTGCTAATTTGTTCACAGGGTCATTCATAGTTATCTTGGAGTCCATCGTAATTCTGAGGTTTTCAACTTCCTTTGATAATTGAGGAGGTGGTCCGAGATCGTCAGGCCAGGCGCACAGTGGGTCATAATTTTCCCAGTCACCACATATGAGTATTTCTGTTTTGGTGGCATTTAGTTTGAGATGGCTCCAAGTCATCCACTGATCAACAGCTCTGAGGCAACTGAAGATTTGTGAGTTTTCAATGTCTTTGGGGCATTCTAATTTAAGTAGTATTTGTGTGTCATCTGCATAGTTGTAGCATGCAAGTTGAAAATCATTGATCAGTTCTGGTAATGATATCATGTAGATGTTGAAAAGTACAAGTGAGATGATTGATGCTTGGGGGACCCCTGCTTTTGTGAGATAGGGTTTGGATGAGAAGGGGGGAGAATAGATAATATTAGTTCTGTTTTGAAGGTAGGATGTAATACAGTTGTGAGCAGTCCCGTCTATGCCGGCTTCGTGGAGTCTTTGAATTAGGATGTCATGGTCAACCGTATCAAAGGCAGACGATAGGTCCAAGAGAAGTAGTGCAGCATCTCCATTGTGGTTGACTGTGTTTTTAAGATCATCCCAGATTGCTATGAGTGCCGATTCAGTACCTCTTCATGGGCGGAATCTAGTTTGGTAGTCTGAAAGTATGGAATTGTCTTCAATGAATTGTGACATCTGGGCGAACGCTGCTCTTTCTATCAGTTTGCCCAGGAAAGGTCCATTTGTGATTGGTCTGTAGTTGTTGGGGTCCTGCGGGTCTAGGTTTGTTTTCTTTAATAACAGACGTACGTATGCCTTTTTCAAGTCTTCAGGAAAAGTTCCTGTAGTTAAAGAGTTGTTGATGATTCTTCTTACAGCTGTATCAGCAGAATTAGATAAAATAATGTTCTTGAAGATGTGTGGTGGACAAGGATCCGAAGGGCAACCGGAAGGCCTGCTTGTTTGACCAAATCCTTAAATTCACCGTGTGATATTTGTTTGAAGGACTGTAGAGGCTTGGTTGGTTTATTCTTACAGGAGATGTTGTAGTAAAAGGGAAGGTTTGGGCCACTTGCCAGGTCGAATTGGCAGTACAAAACTGCACACACAGGCACTTCAGTGGCAGGTCTGAGACATGTTTACAGGACTACTCATGTAAGTGGCACAATCTGTGCTGCAGGCCTACTAGTAGCATTTGATGTTTAGGCCCTGGGCACCCATAGTGCACTTTACTAAGGACTTACCAGTAAATCAAATGTGCCAGTCTTGGAAAACTAATTACCAATATCTTTTAGACAAAGTGCACTTGCACTTTAGCACTGGTTAGCACTTGTAAAGTGTCCAGAGTATCAAAACCAGCAAAAACAAATTACATCACAGGGTCCAAAAACAGGGGGTCAGAAGCAAAAATTACAGGGAAGAAATGCCAAGAGCTGCCAGGTCTAACATGGACCTTGGCCCATGTGCTGTGGCAGACTACAGATGATCCTGAGGAAAAGATAGCCTTGTCCCTGGATGCCCAGAAGGCATTTGACCAAGTAGAACAGCTTTACTTTTTCTGGGTCATTGAAAAGATGGGTCTGGGAGAAGACTTTATAAAGAAAAGTATACCTTCTTTATGACTCTATGACTTCCTCGTAGCTGACATCAGTTGTGGGGGTTAGAGGTCAGACCCCTTCTGGATCCATCCAATGAAGGCAGGAATGTCTGCTGTCACCTCTCTTCTTTCTGTTGATTTTGGAGCCCTTGGCTATAGCCATACACCACTTGCCTGCGATAGGAGGAAGGGGGTCAGGAAGTAAAGGCTTTGTTATAAGCAGATGGCATCTTACTCCTGCTGTTTAGTCCTGTTTACTCTCTAGAGGCTGTTAAGTCTATCATTAATACATTCTCCTCACTCTATGGTTAAAAGATTAATTGAGCCAAATGTGAAGCATTACCCATATCAATAGCTATAACATAACTAACATAGGGATCTAAGGGAGTGCGATATCTGGGGCAACCTCCTCCCTCTGATAGAGTGCTTGAGGCAAGATTTTCTTTAATGGCGGTACTTGAATCTTTCGCTTTGGCGAGGGTGCAGATGATAAAAATGACGGTGGCCCCCAGAGTTAATTAATTTGGGGATGCTATTCTTATAGATACCTTGTACACTACTGCTGAGGAGTGAGGCTGACATATGTTCCCACAATTGGAGCAGACGTAGACCATGCCTTCAAGCCTCTCGCCTTTGGGCAGACACTGTGTCTGGATGCCTTTGTTTACCGCACATGACATCAAACAGCTTGGCGTTACACCTTTCACAATTAGCTGCCTAATTCAACTGACCAGAGACTCCAAAATGGGTTTGCATAGAACACAACTTACAGTGATTTATCTTATACCTGCAAAAGTGACCAGTGCCAGGAATCCAATTCTATCCATGACTGAACTTGCATGGCACACAGCACACACATGCTACTGGTAATTGCCCCAGTCCTTCACAGTAAAGTCTAAATATGGTATAATACAGCATTGATCACAGGGAATAAACCGTTTCACTGCCCTTCCTGTGTCTAGGAAGGGATTTAAGCACATTGATCAAATGATCCTCAGAGTCCCTCAAACCATTCCCAACTTTCCAAGAGGAATTTGGACTTCCCCAGCCGGACATGTGGAACTATATCCCTATTGCCCACTGCATTACAACAATGCAGAGGAATAGTCTTGGGGCTTTATGGCATCCGCATTAGAGTTCCATGCTCATGGTGAATAGACTGACGTGGCAGGTGCTTCTGGGAAAAGAATACATACAAAAAGACTGGACAGCTTTGCTCTATGATCAAGGCAGGGTCCGTACTTAGAAAATCCAAGTTGAAATTTCTATACTTTTTATTTTTTTTATAAATTTGTTTCTTAGTGTTTTTTGGTTTTGACAATAGAGCAACATAAACAAATAAACGAATAACAACCAGTGCATATCGATAAGTCAATGGAGGGACGATTTCAAAGTTATGATCATGGTAGCATATTCACAAAAGATAAAAAAGGCAGTACATACATCCAGGGCCAGATTGTTGACTGAGCAGGGCCCCCAGCAGTTCAAGGCACTCCAAAGCCAAGTCTACCTGTTGGCTTACATGGGAGGGGACCCCATAATAACACAGTTGGCCGTCAGAATCACAGTGCTAAAAATATAGAAGAGCCCTACATCACTCCCCCTCACTAGAGCCTTCAGTTGAATCGTGTTCATCCTCCTCTGTAAAATTATGAAGAACAACATGATCACCTCCAAGGCCTCCCTGTCTCTGCAAATAATACGCATGTGTACCTCCTTCACCACTCCCCATTCAAGGAGATCGCTCTGCCATGCAGACACTAGGGGAACCCGGGTGCTCATCCAACAAATTGCCACTATTCTCTTGGCCAGCAGCAAAGCCAGTTGGGCCGTTCTGGGATGCATCTGTCATCCCCTGGGTCTTGACACCACTCCCAGAAGGCACAGCAACAGGGTCAAAGGGAATCTCAATGCTAGTTTCTTCACCAACATTCATGCTTGTGCCCATTCTGCATCTGTAACTGGCTTCCCCAACTCCCCCGCCCACGCATCTCGTGCAGCACAGTGTGGAAACACCGTATACCTCTGATGGCCTTATAGAATAATGAAATGAGATGCCCCTCCTCTCCGCATCGAAGCAGGCCACCCAGCACTCGAGAGGGCTGCGGGCGGCTGGAAACCCAACACAGACCTCCTGTGTGACACTTTCCAGTTTGGCATATTGCAGGACTTGGCCTGGTCCCACTTCAAAAGTTTCCTGAGCCTCCGGGAATGTGATAACCACCTCCCCTGGGTACAAGTCCAAACCGGTCTGGCAAACCCCAGCTCTCCAACGGTCCATAGACACGTCGGCATCAATGGCCCTAAATGGGGTGAGGTCCCAGATACGCAGCTCTCTGTCGAATGGTGCTCTGCGTAGCACCCTACCCACAAATGCCTCCCAGATTGCCACGGTCTGCTTCACCAAGTAGGGAATCCTCTCCCTAGACTGCCCTCCCTTCATCAAAAGTTGCACCACTGTATCACCGCCCGACATACCTAGGTACAGCCTCTTCTCACAGTTGTCTGACTCAGTCAGCCAACGTGCAGCATGTTGTAAATTGGTAGTGTAATAGTAGTGTTGTACATCGGGTATGGCAAGACCACCATCCTCCAAATCGCGTTTAAGAGCCGATAAAGCCACTCTACTTCGGCGTCTGGCCCAGACCAGGGAAATAAGCAAACTGTCCAACTTACGGAAAAAAGGGGAACGGAGTGGAAACAAGGCATTCTAAACCAGCATGGAAGAAAAACCATCTTAGCCACAGCTGCCCTGCCTATCACAGACAAGGGGAGTCTACTCCAAAATACCACGGAGCATTCAAGGTTTGTCATAACTCTATTTTCATTTAAGCATTTATACATGTCCTCAGTAAGGGCCACCCAGATACCCAGGTATCTAAAGCCTTCTGTTACCCAGCGGAGGCCAAACTCAGGCAATCGATCAGCGGGGACCCCCATTAGGCCGCCCAGTAGGAACAAAAGCGACTTCTCAGTGTTGACATGGAGGCCAGAAATCCTGCTGAACTCTCAAGGAGCCCCATCAAGATCAGCAGCACCTAAACAGGTGTAACGACATACACCAATGCATCATCGGCATAAAGAGAAAGAACATGTGTGGAGTTACCGATCTTAATCCCCCACTGCCCCAACTCTCTACGCAGGAGGATTGCCAAGGGCTCATTGGCAAGGGCAAACAGTAGTGCCGAGAGGGGGCATCCCTGCCTGGTACCCCTCTCCACCTCCCATTTCCTGAGAGGTCTCCCCCAATCTGAACACGAACCAAAGGGCTAATATACAAGAGTCGCACCCATCCACAAAAGATAGGGCAAAATCTTGTTCCCCGCAACACAGCCATGAAGTATGGCCACTCCACCGTATCAAACGCGTTTTCCAGGCCGCCCCGGAGGGCCCACATCTCCGGCACTATATACTCCAGGGAGATGCTCCACTAATGCCCCTCGGATATCCTGATGATTAGTCACAAGATTCCCATCGGACGTACGAACCTGCAGTATCAGGGGAAGTTCCTGCTCCCGTTATAACATCCATGCTAGGAGTTTCCACAATTTGTCCCCATCCCTATGAAGTTGCTGGCAATACGCTCTTAATGTACACCTAGGGAGTCCCAAGTTGTTTGCACCTCCCTCTGAACCTGAAGCAATTCCTGTCGCACCTCCTGTGATGTCTCCCCAGAGCCTTGTAGCATGGCCAATCAGTGTTCCTTCGCCCCCCAAAGTGGCCTTCACCTGGGGTCGCACTCCATATGTCGCACTCATACAAGCCCCACGCATGAGAGCCTTAAGGGCCTCCCAGTCTAGCGCCTTGGTGGAGCAGATCCCCAATTGACCTCCAGATAATTTGTAAGGGTACTTGCCAGTGCGGTGCGACACACTGAGTCCATTAAAAATCTGGTGGCATGCACCAGCTGCATACACATTGCAAAGGCGGACCCCATTGTAGCCCCAATAACACCGCCGCATGATCAGAGAGGAACCGCCCCAGATAGTGAATGGCATGTGTATTTGTGACACTCCGGATACAGATCCCACCAGAAATCCCGGAACCCAAGATTACGCATAACTTCCATGAGAGAGGACGACATCAGTGGTTTAGTACCATGCCTTCCAGCTGTCCATCCAGGATGCAATTCTAATTCCTAGCCCAGATCATTGGTTTTCCGAGACTGCCCTCCAATAACTCCTGAATACCCATGAAGAATAATTTATCATCCACATTGGGTGGGTAAGTGTTGAGTAGTATAACCTCTCTACCATCTAACATACCCTGAACCAGTACATAGCGTCCATCTATATCCGCCTAGATATATATGTGTCTGAAGGGTACCCCTGGTGCGATCCAGATGGCAACCCCCGCTCATAAGAGGAGTAAGTAAGCGGAAAACAATTGTCCCCTCCATTTCTTCCCCAACCGCTAAACCTCATCTCCAAGGAGATGGGTTTCCTGCAAGTAGGCTATTTGTATCTTATTGTGGTGGAGGAACGAATGTACCCTGCAGCTCTTGGAGTGTCCCTTTAAACCCCTGACATTCCAGGTTAAGGTATTCATATGTTCAGTCATGACAAGCTGCAACCTTTTCCCAGCCCTTGTAGGCCATACCGCTCCCCTGACCAGCTTCCCCCACGAGCCCTCCCATCTATCCGGTGGGTGTAATATGAAATCACGTATGCACTGCATGAATCCAACCCCCTTCTAAAACAAGTAGTGATATAGAACAATTCAAAACCCCCAACACCCCCCACCCCGGACACGCAGTATAAGAACTGTAACAACAACCACTGCACGTCCATTAATTACCATGCTGCCAGGACCCACAGCCTAACCCCAGCCCTCTGAAACATAGCCTACCACGTAAAGTGGAAGAGGCGTTCCCATCCCTGTAGCAGATAGTGTCCCAAACCAGTGAACAAATACATCCCAAATCAGAGCACCCATGCTGCTCCGAACCCATCTTTCAGACATGATCAGTACCCCACAGCCGCAGAGCCAAACCAGGCAGGGAGAGAGGGGATAGAGAAGAACATCAGAAATGGGGTGTACACAGCACATCTAAAGAGAATACAATAAAGTGGCAGTGCCGTCCATGTTCACTTCCGCTTCAACATCTGTCTCCGTTCCAGTTGGAATAAGTGTCACATCCCGGTGCATCTGTGCCATCATGCCATCCTCCTGGATCTCGATCCTAGTTGGGCTCTCCCCCTCCTCCGACGATGACTCCTGCGGCCCCTCTAGACCTCCAGTTCAAGTAGTGGGTCCCCCGAGCAGTCCCGGACCCCTACCTCTGGTATCCTGCACCTTCCCGAAGCACCTTGTCCCATACCTCCAGCCATCTCCACACATCTTCCGGTGTATCAAAGTAATGGGACTTGCCGCCAAATAAGACCTTCAGAAGCACTTGGTACAGCAACATGTATCAGATGCCCAGTGAACGCAGCTTAGCCTTGACCTCCTTTCTGAGACCCTTGTACTTTGTTAGTATAGTCTGGGTATATTGAGATCCTATGACTGTGAAAGTGGACCAAATCCATTTCCCGACTAGCCCAAAGGATGCAGTCTCTGTCTTTATAGTTAAGTATTCGGGCAATGGCAGCTCTTGGAGGCACCCCGGGCTGAGGGGGGGCACCAATGCTCGGTGCCCCTATTCAATTTCAAATAATGGGGACAGTCCGACGGGCCTTAACACTTCTCGAGTCCAGTGCTCAAAGAATGCTTTGGCAGCAGACTCCTCTGCTCACTCCGGGAACACAATGAAGCAGACATTGTTGCAATAGGACCTGCCTTCCTCATCTTCCACTCTTGCCTCGAGGGTCCCTGCTCTGGAGGTGACCTCCGCAGTGTGGTAACCTACACCCGGAGCTCGGAAATTGGACACTCTGTGATTTGCACCCTGTCAGATACCTTCTGAAGGTCCACCTGGAGGAGATTTACCTTGATTGTCACTGACTCAATTTTCCCCTCGAGGGCCTCTCTGGATACATGAATCGCAGCAAGCAGTTGCGCCCTAGAGGGCTCCTCGGCAGGCACGTCTGACCCCATATCTTCTCTGGGCCCAGTCAGGCATGTCGCATGCTGCACAAACAGAGCCGGGTGGTATACAGCTCCATCGTATTGCCCTGCAGCGGGGCCGATCACTTACTCTTACCCATCAGTGGGGTCTGGGAAGGACCACTCAGAATCCCCCTCCAGTCACAACAGCACAGTAGGAGTCTGCCAACAGGATCTGTCATGGGGGGTGAAAGGGACAACCCCCGTTATCCAAAAATCGCCAAGCGACCACCAACTGTCTCTGGTCCCTCAAATCCACACCTCCGACCTCAGTCCAACAAGGGGGACCCCCCCTTGCCCAAGGGGGTCCAGAGGAGACTCAGAACCCACGTGTCACTCCCCTGCTGCCAATCTCACCATACCTCCGGGGAGGCCTTCTGGAATGTGCGTGCGCATCAGGCCCTTGCACTCAAAAGCGTAGCCCCCTCTGGGCCTTACAGGCCAGCCCAGCACCAGGATAAGGCCTCCAGGCAGTCTCCAGGCTGCGTAGCTGGGGACGATCACTCAGCAATCACTCCAGGCCCTCTATGCCTCCTCACTGCATTGTCTCTCCGGGGCTCCCGCCACTCCGATCCGCGTGGCACAGGCGGCACGCAGCACAATGCCGGCATGCCAAGCCCTGGTGTCTCCGGGCCAATGCGCTGCTCTCTTCTGCCTCGCGGTCTAACTGCCCACGGCCATGTCAGGCAGATAAGGATGTCCTCCAACTGTCCCCTTGCTCTTCTCCAGCCACTCTCCTCTGCTCCGTCTCTCCCTGGCCACCCGGCGCCAGCAGCGATTGGAGTGACCAGGTCTGCTGCCCAGCTACTCGAGGCCCAGGTCGTCGCCTCCAATCTAGGCCGCGGTCTCCCTTGGTGCCGCTCGCACTCCTCAGCAGCTGGGAAACAAACCTGCCGAATCCCTTGTCACCGGGGGTTCTCGGCTACTAGTGGACCTGGCCACTAGTCCCGGTTGGCCACGCCCTCTGAAATTTCTATACTGTAAGACCCTATCCGATTGGTACTGAACCCTGTGGAAGCTGAAACATCTCTATTTGTTGCCCATGATAGCTGTTGCCGATGTGCTGGGGCCTCTTGAACCTGCATCATGTTCTCTGCTCTTGATCATCACAATAGTACTGCTGCACGAAGGTGTAGCTGTGTGTGTGTCACTGCAGTTTCTTTGGGGATTCCCTGCTAGACCCACTCGCACTTCTCCATGACACCGCTGTACCAGGAGCCCTGGATGTTCACTTGCATTGATGACTTGCCACATCTCTAGTTTCAGCTAAGCTATGACTAGTCTTCCATTACAAGTAAGCTGCAATTCCCATGGTGCATGAAGGGGAGCAATCTTGGCACTGGAGAGTGCCGGTCACTGCCTGTGCTGTATGCTGCATGATCTCTGTACTTCTTTTAGTTGCTATGCATAGAGTCTAAGTAGTAAGGAGGGTCAATGGGTAGCCTGAGTAGGCTTCTGGCACAGCTACTGCTGGGAGCTCTGCATTGTAACTGTAATTGGGTAGGATGGTTGATTATCAACAGACAATATGTTGCAGTTATCTACCATTATTTAGTTTGGATGTATGCTGAGCAGCCACTTAGGCATACACACCCTGCATTATCATTATCGTTGTTGTTGTACTTCTCTATCTGCTCCTTTAATACTTGTTTTCCCCCTTGCCCTCTTCCTTCCCTTCCCACCCCTTTTGCTGGTGGTTTTTTGAGGTTGCTGGTCCTTCTGCTCAAATGTATTCAATAGCGTGAAGGCGATACAAGCAGGGGCGAGGATCTTTATGAGAAGTTCTGTTCGTCCTGTTCTTCTTTCCCTGATTCATTGGCTGCCACCAGTGTTGACAGTTGTCTGATTAGCTTTTTTCATTGCCTTCTGCTGATGTATGGAGAAGTTTTATTTTACTGTACTTGAGTGCATCCATATACGTTCTGTTTGCACTAAATGAAAACTAATAAACAAATGTTGCAAATGTTGCAAAGCAACTATTTCGACATCTGTTCTGAAGGTTTCATTTATATTTCTGCTCTAGGATATCAGAGTTCCAACCTGCAATAGAGAGCTGGTTATACTGAGATTGTCACAAGGTATATTATACGTCATATTAGTAACAGCAAATTGGAATGCAAATGTTACACTACTAAAAATGTTCTTTCTAGTTGCAGACATCAACGCTTCTGCATTGCAGGTTGAGTACAGCTGCAAGAACAGGCAAAGTGAAGATAGTACATGTCTCTATTTCTCACACTCTTGGCACATTCCCCTTTCCCTGAATCTAATCCTGACCAGCATAAATAGCCTTTGCATAGTTGTCAGTTGGATGAGTAAGGTGTATATATTAGTATGCCACCTGTTGGATCTGGATTACTGGATTAGTGCAAACCTGACAACAAAGAACCTAGCTATACAAGAAAAGGAAGTGAAGTGACTGCCATAATCACCATTAACATTAACTTGTGTTATATATATATATATATATATATTCCACAATGACCTGAAAGGCAATTTTTCCCCTACCCAAGACACAAAGAAGGTCAGAAAGTGTTATAATAGAGTCCAGGCACAAGGGCCATCAATGATCACACTGTATTTATTCATAGACACATCAAAAGGAACAGAGATCACCCTGTCCCCAGGAAAACTTCAGAAGACCTTGTAGTTTTCCCAGAAGACTGTAACACAAATAATGAGGTCTGTTTGAAACAGACCCTGGCGGAACCATCTGTTGAGTCTGATACAGTAAGACTAGAATAAGCATTTCCTCCAATATCAAATCTTACAACATTCAGTGAGAATTACTTATTTATTCAAAGTGTATAACCAAGATAAAACAAACAGTTTCCAGTGTCCTGGGGGAAAGAGATCCTATTCAGCAGAACCCCCAATGGATAACATTTCAGAAGGGAGCATTTAAACCCATTCATTATGAACCCTTGGTGTAAGGTATGGGTAGCCAAAGTGGAAATACACTTAGGGTCTTATTAAGAGTTGAGCAGTTGAACTGCCACAACTCCAGTACAGCGGTAGTGAAATGTCCATCAAGCCGGCGGCCTGACCCCGTCGTATTAGAATGTTTCCACCGGGCTGACCGCCGGAAACCATTGTATTATGATGTTTCTGTCAGTCAGGCCGGTTGAAACAGTGTGGAGACATTGGCCTCAGCTCCTTTAGGGAACTGAGGCCAATGTCGTCACACACAGCACCTTTGGAATGCACACTGTCTGCAACAGCAGACATTGCACATTCTGAGGGTGCTGGCAAGGGGGCCTCCTACACTGCCCACAACATGTTCTCTGGCAGTGCAGGTGCCCCTCTCATTAGCCCCCCCAACTGTCTTTCCACCAGCCTTTTCATGGCGGGGACCCCACCATGAAAAGGCTGGCGAAATCAAACTTGTGATCAGCATGGTGGTGCCGAGCTCAGCACAGCCATGGCTGACCACAACTTTGTCTGCCGCCAACCCATTGGGATTCCTGATCCTGGCAGAGGTGGCAGTCTCCTGGCAGTCCGACCACCAGGATCATAAACAGGTGGTTGGACCACCAGGAGTGTGGTGGTCTGACCGCCACCACGAGTTTGGCGGTCCGTGGACCACCAAACTTGTAATTAGACCCTTACACTTTGAAAGAAGGTAAAGCGTAGGAGTTGTGTCAACAGCATATCGAGTGACTGATAACCTTATAGCAACTGTTTTGTTGCTGCTAACTACAGAGATGTCATGTATGCATTCATTTCACATAAGTGTCTGAATATGGTTGTCCAAGAAGTTACAAAGTTAAATCAAGAAATACATACTCTGGCATCCATCGGGTCCAGTAAGGCATGAGAACTTGCAGTGCATCTAAGTTTCAGGGAATTATCAGAAATTGGTAATTACTTCATTTTATTATGAACGTGTTTCAAATGAAAGTGCCAGAGTCTGGTAAAGAAAGAAAAGTGGTCCTCCAAAAGCATCAGTCCTTCATCAGAGCTGTAAGATTAAGCATCCTGATGTGTGAGACTGTCAACATGGTAAAGAATGTTGCTTGTGGGCTGCTCTTATCCACACCCAGGTACTGATTCTCTGTAAGGGCACCTCTTTGTGAGTAAAAAAATAACGACCTGCTAAACAGTGAGCAGGGTCATCACTATGCTGACGAGTGTTCTTCCAGTTAGTGGTGCAGATGGATCCTAGCAGGCAGACCTCTACTAAAATGCAAATATTGTAGCTACATATGGGGCCAATGCTATGGTGAAGAATATGTATTAGACTCGGTGTTCAAGAAAATTCTGGAAGTGTTTCTTGCAGTGGGGTCATGATGAATACTATGGAAGTCGTGGTGAACATAACACAGGCACTTGTGGCAGATATAAACAGAACTGCTGTATTGGCTTGCTTACCTTTGACTAACGTGACTAACCTGACACACCAACACATGTGACCTTTAGCAAGTCACTAATCCTTGTACTAGCCAGGAAAAGGCTGTGAACAAAAACTGCTGATTACACTAGATGTGCTGAAATTTGCATCAACATAGTTATAAATACATCTTCTGGTTTAATACATTTAAGTTTATGCTTCAAGGTATACTTGGAACAAAAGCAACAGTCAAGAGATTGATGGAAAAAAACAAAGTGTAACGTGAATATTCTGAAGGTTCTGGTTTACGTCCAATAACATAAAGTTTTTCAGAAAGGATATCAAAGAGCATTAAAACAGTGCAATTTCTGATGCTATGAAAAATATGGGTCTCTTTTTCTGAGAAAAATGGTCTCTGGTTACCACAAAAAAGGTTAATAAGTTAATAACCCAGACGAAACCAAAAGCTTTAAACAAGTTATGTAGTTTTCTTCCACTCTATAAATGCCACAGAAAAGGTGTGCCAGGACTTGAATTGATTGACAAAGTATTGATGTACCTCCCCCAATGAGAAAAGGAAACAAAACAAGACTAGTTGAAAACCTGATTGACCAGTTAGGTCATCAGAAATTCATGAAGATTGAAAACACAATAAAAGCTCAAAAACGAGTTGAATGGTTCTAACAGATTGATCTAACCAATCAAGAAGCAGATGTGCACTATTTGTTGACAGCTGTTGCACTATATAGAGGAGAACTCATTAACTGCACTAGTCTGTTGAAATTGCCAACTGTCACCAACACAAGCACTCTTTAAAGAAATAACTAGGGTTAGGGGAAATATTACATTCTACCCCTGGAATTGGCAAAATTGTTGCTATGCCACGTTACTCTTTAACATGAAGTTCTGGCCAAATTCCGCCAATCACCAAGTGGAGGAATTTTTCTCCTGCAAGGCTCCAACATATGTGAGCGAGATTTGGCGTCCTCTAGCGCGATTTTCTAATGCAGGTGATCACTGGCGATCACAAGAGGTTGCAGTCAGAGGGCTGCCATTCCAATAGATTTGCTGCCCCTCAAGTAGATTTTCTACTCGAGCAGCAGCAAAATCAACTCAAATGGCCATGTGGTGTTGTGCGATGCATGGTGCCTTTCGCACTGAGTTTCAGTGCTGCTCACACTACTTGCACTAAATTGCAGCGCAAGCTGCATATTTTCTGCCGATTGGTGGAATTCTGCAGAATCTCTCAGAGTTTTTGTTTAACTTCACGGAATTCCGCGGAGTAAACTCCTAGAGATAACAACAATTGTCCTTGTACACATATTGTAGCAACAGGAATTTTAACTGGTGCATGAAGCCCATCAAGTTGTAGTCAAAATGAAGGATCCTCTAGGGTGGGGCCCCCAACTATTCATGAGAGGCCCCATTAAGCCCAACGCCAATGAATATCTGTGAGATATGGGGGTGATTCATCACTTTCTGCGGGGCAGGGGGGTGTCAGTTTGAGTTACACCACTGGCACTATGACTAAGACCACGCCTGAAGGCCAATGCCTCATACTTGCCTCCTGACTGCTCGAGAAATGGCCCTAAACACGATAATAAGAAAAAGCATAATGTCTCTAGTTTCACCTGGAATCTATCAGTGAAAAGCTGGAGAGTATGGGAAACAAGTGCCTCATTGTGCACCGAAGAATGGATAGCCTAGAAAGACTGAAGAAACCCTCAAGATAAGATGCAAAGAAAAGTAGGTCTGACTCTTCGTAGAACCCCAAATCATGAGGCAGGAATGGCATTTCTTTTATATTACAGTGCAAAAACAACTCTATGTGTTTCAATTGCCATGAAGTCACTTTTTGCTTGTACACTACGGAAACGCCCACGTGGTGACGGGGTGAGGAAGGGCCGTAATGAATGAATAAAGCCGTAGACCTGTGCCCCTATGTAAAATCATCTACCAGGCTGATGCCTCCTGGGTGATTAGGGGCTGCAGGAGCGAGAAGCGTAACACACAACTTACAGTGTCTGAGAGACGCTAATATTGGCTCTGAACAAATACCTTCTCCTGCACTGTGCTTCAGAAAACAACAAGAAAAGCAAAAATATGTTATGTGTATGCTCAAGGACCATTATCATCTGCACATACTATCCAGTGATACGGAAGTCACAGAAATTAAAAGGTCAAGGATCTTCAGATTTAATATGTCTGACCACTCCTAAAATACTACATGGCTTCACTCAACAATGCCTACTATTGACTCAGCAAGGGCACAAATATACATCTGACATTAGAGATTAAAGGTAAACCTGCTATGAGTGGCCCTATATCTTGTTATGCAAAGGCCAAATTAAAAGAACATTTTCACTTCTGCTTATTACTAATGTGTAATGTATACGACTAAAACATACAGAAAATAGTACATTTTCTACGCCTTCCTTAGAGCAAAATATATTTTTGCCAACTCTTGGTCTCAGGTTAAACGATTACCTCAATGGGAATGGTCAACCTGAAAACAAAATGGTCAGCGTCACAAGAGTGTTGCAACTTCTTCGTTCAGTTGAATGAAAATCAATGGTGAAAACAATTACTAAAGTCGACATTTTCACAGCCGATGCCACTAGCTTTCCGGGCCTTGTTACTAATACCGAAATAAAAACACAACTTTAAGAACAACATGTTCCAAAATAAATAAATGTCAAGCACAAGCATACCTATTTTATCCAAGATAGTTAAGCTTCAGGTACAGTTTTTTTTTTTAATCCATACAATTTCTATATCTCGAAAATAGTAGTGCCTAGTAAACTGCAAGCCTAGCAAACCAGCAAATATAATAGTGGTCAATTTCCTGAACCGTTTAGTGTACAACATATATAAAACATCATACTTGTATAGCACATGTAAGTATTAGGAAAAATCCTACTTTAATTGTAGCACACATTATACATTGAAATTGTCGCAGACAGACCTAGGAGACAAGCTTATCACCACATGTGTTGGGTTCCCACCACCTGTCATGGGTTTTCAAAAATAAGTATCATTAAAAAGATAGGATTAGGCAACTATTTAATAAACACAACTTCAAAACAATTAAGGCGATTCATACATAGATTTTGATATAACACCTGAGTATTTACCTTCTTGCCATTTGAGCAACGTTGGCGGCTGACGTTTTAAAAAAGATAGCAAGTATAAGTCAACACAAGCCACTGTTTGAGAAAGATAACTGAAGAAAGCACATTTGGCTCTAAACGGCACATTTTTTGCATGTTGCATAAAATAGAAAACAAAATGGGACTAAGTGAAAGATATTATTACAGAAACAACTTAGAATGAAACGAGTAACCATTTTTAGGCCATATCGAGGGTAATTTAGAACTGCTTGACCTTACCAAAATGAAAATACATTAAGAAGAAAACGAGGAGTAGTAGCTAGAAAAATGTTTGTGGAAGATGCAGCATAAACCCTAAAGTTTGAGAATGGCTAAATTCAAACAAGGTGACAAGTGAAAAATTGACAAAGGAATTTCTGACAAATTGGAATCTTACACTTATTAGTCAATAAAGCAGGTGTTATTTGTTTCAGATTTTCAAAATCTAGCAGTAAGATTTATTACAATAAGAAACGTCTAAATTCAAGTGTATCGTGACTAGTTTTTCAATAAAAAAAACAAAAAAAACAAATAGGAGTATCCCACAAATACATAAAATGTTTGGTTTGTGACCTGCCATAGAAATTGTGCTGCACAATGATAAGCATCAGAAGAGATCGCGTTAGATATGTTATAAGCCTGTCTTTGAAGTAGCATAAAATAATCCATCTCTACATACCACAGAAGGCATATTCCAATTCCATGAGATCTCTTCCAGTTACCTGCTTTCTCTGTGTTTTTAGGTCTGGCTACAAGGCTCCAGTGAGTACAATAACAGAGCAGTAATATAAAGAAATGGTTTGCCTGCTAACCCCTTTCAGGCATTATCTTGTTGGGTGTGCTCCATTTAGCATTTCATCAATGATGTGTCCACCGAGTTCTGGATCAGCCCACTGCATACCGCAGATGTTTACATTGTCCCCGTGTGCATTTTGGATTAGTGGTCTGCCAAAGGAAATTGTTCATCTATGGGGGATGCATGCTGTTTTTTCCAGCTCCACTTTACTCGCTTAGTATGACCATGCACAGCCCAGGGCTGAAGCCTTTACACTGGAGTTCGCAGTCACGTGAGGCGTCTTTCTGTTTTGTGGCCGTGGTTTGTTTGTCTCGTATGCTCCATTGTCTCCCTGGCGTAGATTCATCACGCTATCTGTTGCAGAGTCACTGTGTTCCTACGGTGGGCATACTCCTTTATGTGATGCAACCTGGCTTTCATCCATCCCTGCTAGATGATGTAAGGGACTGAATTATTTGTTGAGAGGGGCGGAAGCCCCATTCAAATAAACACAATCCTTGTTAGGGTGAACCACAAAAGTCAATAAATAAACCTGCGCTTTACTCTCTGGTAGCTTGACACAAAAGAAGTAAATTAGTAATGCAATTATGCAGCACTCATATAGCAATCAAGTGAAAACACACTTGGAAACCCAAAACCCATTTACAAAAATGGTTAATTTTAATTTATAAAATGCCACAAAAATGACACAATTCCAGCCAGTAACAATGAATTCTTACAGTTCTAGCTGAAATATTGCCAAAAAGCACAAGGCAGCGTTCGAGGATATCTGGTTGCGTTAGAACGGGTCAAAGTCACAAATTAGGACTGACCGCACTGAACTATATTTGTCCCCATGATGAGTTCTACCTTCTTTCCTTGGTGCAAGGTTTGCGTCGCTCTGCGTCGATTCCAGTGAAACTTTCAGCTGCATGGTAAGGTGTTGTGGGGCATTGCATCACTTGGTGTTGGATCTTATGAAGCCTTTGAGTAGAAGCTGTGGGGCTCTGCGAGACTTGGAGTTGCTCTACATTGGAACCGGCACAGCTCTCAAATAGGGTTTGCTCAGCATGGCCCTGCGAGGCTTTGCATCACTCGTCGTCAGTTCTGGCGAAGCCTTCATTTTGGAACTGCAAGGATTTGCTGGCCCCTGCATCACTTTGTGCTGCATCCGATGAAAGGCACAAAGTACACTTTAACTACACCCAAGAGAGCAGGAACTAGAGGGCAGCACTTGCAGGGTCAGAGTTCACCCTTAAATAAATCAGAAGAGGGGAGAAGGTCAGGTCCAGTGGGTCTGGTCAGCTGGAAAGCAGAAAAGGCCTCTTTAAGTTTGTTGTGCCATTGTAGCTCAAACAGGAGGTCAGTTAACTGAAGTTACTTCTGAAGAGTTTGGGATCAAGGCAAGCAGGCCTAATCTCCCTTCTTCAGAGAGCAGGGCGGTTCTTCTGAATCTTCTACAGGTGCAGGAGTGTTCTGATGAGGGATTCTGAAGGTGCCGTTTTTATCCCCAGTGCAGCCTATGGGTGGTGGATGTATTCTTTGTCTAGCTTTCTGTCTTTCATGGGTATGGCTCCAAACTGTCTAGGGTGGCAAAGGGCAAGCAACCCTTAGAAGTCAGGAAGGGGGTGGCAAGCCCTTAGGCTATCCTTGGAAGCTCAAGAAAGGCTGAGTATAACCCCCCAGGATATCCTGCTGAAGAAAGCAACATCCTGACCACACCCAAGTCTGTTTTGTCCCTCTGTCTGGAAGCAATAAAGAAGATACCACAGGTAAGCTATTCCCTATTAAGGGATCCAGAACACTGACAGAAAGTCACACTTGGATTAGATGGAAAAATGCCAACTTTATAGAAGTAGCATTTTTAGAATAGCAACTTAAAATTCAACTTTACCAGTAAAGAGGTTTTTAAATCACAATTAATTTGAATGCATACAGCATTTCTGTATCTGATCCCAAACTGAAGTTATCACTTACTAAGTGTAATTAGATAACCCAGTATTAGTCCATGGGAGAGATAGCCTTTTACAACAGTGAAAAATTACTTTAGGAGTGTTTTACTTACAGGACATGTAACACGCAAGTACATATGTCCTACTTTTTAAATATCATGCACTCTGCCCTATGAGTGATTAGGGTTTACCATAGGAGTGACTTAGAAGTAATAAAAAGAAAGGTTAAGCTTTGCAAAATGTTTATTTTGTCCGGTTGAAAATCAGTTTGAATCTGCCCTACAGCTTGCTGTAGCAGGCTTGAGACATGTTTTACAGTGATTTTTTAATAGGTAGCAAAATGAGTGCTGACCCATTGTAGCATGGTGCATGTAGTACCATTTACTAGTGCCTTATAAGTATATTAAGTATGCCAATTGGGTGTACAACAATGTTATCATGTTTAAAGGAGAGAGCATAAGCACTTTGTCACTGCTTAGCAGGTGGAAAGAGTATAGAGTCCTAATTCCAACAAAAACGAGTTCAGCAAAAATAGGGAAGTGAAGGCAAAAAGTCTAGGGGAATACAACACCAAAGATGTCAGGTCTAATCAATACTTATTCCTCTAACTAGTGCCCACTTCTTCTCTCCAATGGTTTCCTTTTCTCTCTTCACTGTACCCAGTTACTCCATTTTCTTAAGTACAGCGTGTCTGTGTGCTCTCTGCCTCCTTTCCACGTGTAATGTTGTCTTTAATCACCTTTGCAGTGCTGACAAAGATTATTTACGAGCAACCGCTCTCCCCGGACACTGCACCACTGGTCTGAGATCACTGATGAGGCTGTTGATGATGCAGGGGCCAAACAGTTAGAAACTGATCCATTCAGAGAGAGACTGTCGACAAGGAACTGTCTACTTCAGGGTACCTAGTCTATACTGTTACCCAGTGGATGTAGCCAAAGAAAATGATAGAGTCTCTGCAGTAATGATATAACTGTATGACCAGTGCTGTTTTCACGTTATTGAGCTCATTAAGGCATGTCTTCCAAAACAAAACCAATAATGTTACCTTCATCATGATAGGTAAACGCTTATACACAATGGTGTTAATTCACACCACCTGTCCGGGAGACTTCGGTTTCCCAATCCAATTCTGCCGAAGAAGCGAGCACTGGATGTGCGTCTCTTTCGAACATGGACGTCACAATCTTCCTATGAAGTCCATGAAAGGTGCAGAAGGAATGAGGTTGAGAGGCGCTAAGGAATACGAAAATTGGGTTTAAATACTTTTCCCAAATACAAATAGTACCCACATCTGTGGTGCTGAAGTTTGCGTTAATAGAGAGGCAACTGTGCTTGCACCGTCTCAGAGCCCGAGGTTTCAATGAGGAAGGTGAGGTTTTATTTCCACAGCTTCGCCTCTCCTGGTGTTATGCCGTCACTTAAACTCTTTCAGGCTTTCGTTTTTTTGTTATTTTGCACTAACCCCGCCGCCTCAGCCCTCTCGCTAACTCCAGGAGTAAGAGGTGGTGAGTGTCCTCATGTGCCTAAGCGTGTTGAACTTGATACTGTCTCTTAAATCTACACACTCAAGTAAAAGGTCCGACTACCATGACACCATGTGGGCTCCCCTCTCTCTCTAATGCAGACTCCTAGCTCTCTCCCAGGTGCAGGCACACAACTCTCACAACTCTCCCTGGTGTAATCCTTTTCTCTGTCTAGTGAATGCTCCACAGTTTCCCCTTCTCTGGGGCAGGCAATCTCTCCTAGCTTCTTGCTTTCTTTTCATAATGCAGACTTCGTACGCTCCATGTGCACGCACCTTCCTTTCTACCCTGAAGGATTTTCTTCTATCCAACCCCACACTTCATTCTTCCGTCCTGCAGCCTCATTTCTCTTTCTTGTATGACATTTGCCTGGACAAAATACACAATCCTTTTACATTGCATGTTTCTTTCTGTCCATTCTGCAGTCTCTTTTCCCCTCCAAATATAGTCCTTTTCCTGTCTCTGGCACGCACTTAATATAACGTTTATAGGCTGACTGCCTTCTCTCCATGGTGCACCCTACTTTGCCTAATGAAAGCTCCATTCTCTCTCCCTTACTGTTGGAATTTGCCCTTTTGCAGGGTCATCCCCAATCTTTTTGCCTCCCGCCTCCTCTTTTTTCTGACCTATTTCTGTTGGCTTTTGAACTCTGAGCACTTTACCACTGCTAACCAGTGCTAAAGTGCATATGCTCTTTGTGTAAATTATATGGTTGATTGATTTATCCATGATTGGCATATTTGATTTACGTATGTCCCTAGTAAAGTTCACTAGAGGTGCCCAGGGTCTGTAAATCAAATGCTACTAGAGGGCCTGCAGCACTGGTTGCACCACCCACATAATTAGCTTTGTAATCATGTCTCAGAGCTGCCACTGCAGTGTCTGTGTGTGCAGTGTTAAACTGTAAATTCGACTTGGCAAGTGTACCCATTTGCCAGGCCTAAACCTTCCCTTTTCATACATATAAGACACCCCTAAGGTAGGCCCTAGGTAGCCCCAAGGGCAGGATACAGTGTTTGGTTAAGGTAGGACACATAGAGGGTCATTCTGACCCTGGCGGGCGGCGGGAGCCGCCCGCCTGGCGGGAACTGCCAAATGGCCGCTCCGCGGTCAGAAGACCGCGGATGCCATTCTGGCTTTCCCGCTGGGCCGGCGGGCGACTGCCAAAAGAGAGCCCGCCGGCCCAGCGGGAAAGGCCCTGCAACAAGGAAGCCGGCTCCAAATGGAGCCGGCGGAGTTGCAGGGGTGCGACGGGTGCAGTTGCACCCGTCACGATTTTCACTGTCTGCTAAGCAGACAGTGAAAATCTTTATGGGGCCTTGTTAGGGGGCCCCTGCACTGCCCATGGCATGGGCCCCTGCACTGCCGGTGGCATGGGCAGTGCAGGGGCCCCCAGGGGCCCCACAACACCTGTTCCCGCCATCCTGTTTCTGGCGGTGAAAACCGCCAGAAACAGGCTGGCGGGAAGGGGGTCGGAATCCCCATGGCGGCGCTGCAAGCAGCGCCGCCATGGAGGATTCCCCCAGCCGGGGGAAATCCGGCGGAAAACCGCCGGACCCGGCTGGGCGACAGCCGCAGTCGGAATACTAAATGAAGCACCGCCAGCCTGTTGGCGGTGCTTCAGCCGGCCTCCACCCTGGCGGTCATAGACCGCCAGGGTCAGAATGAGGCCCATAGTGATGTGTTTTATATGTCCTGACAGTGAAATATTGCAAAATTCGTTTTTCACTATTGCAAGGCCTGTCCCTCTCATAGGTTAACATGGGGGCTATCTTTAAATATAATTAAAGTGTAGATTCCCTTTGGGAGCAGATAGACATGTGGAGTTTGGAGTCTCTGAGCTCACAATTTAAAAATAAATCTTTTAGTAAAGTTGGTTTTAAGATTGTGTGTTTAAAAATGCCAGTTTTAGAATGTGGGCATTATCTTGCTGACACCATTTCTGTGACTCTGCCTGTTTGTGGATTTCCTGTCTGGGTCAGTTTGACAGTTGGGCTGGTTGCACCTCTCACTAGACAGTGGCACAAAGGGAGCTGGGGTGTAGACTGCATTTCCTGATGAGCCATCTGTGCTAGGAGGGAGGAGAGAAGTGGTCACTAACACCTGAAAGGGCTGTGCCTGCCCTCCCACAATGCAGTCTCCAACCCCCTGGTGTGTGTCTGGGGCCTGGCCTGGGCAAGGCAGGATTTCACAAACAAGAGAGACTTTTCTTTGAAGTAGGCCTACTTCAAAGGGCACAATGGGTATAAGAAGGGCACCCAAAGGCCGTTGATAATGGCGGACGCGAGCTGAAGAAGCTCTGCGTTGCGCCCAGCTTATCTGGCGCCATCTGGGGTTGCAGAGGGCCAGAGACGCCTTACAGGTGACTGGGCGGGCGCCCGGGCGACACCGGGTCACTTTGGTGCTGCACGCTGACTCGTCAGAGCGGTGCACAGAGGAGTTGGGCCGGAGCCGCGTGGGCCGGCGGCCTGCGGTGCTGGGCCGAGCGGCGGTGCAGCAGTGCTGTGTGGCGCAGTGTGCGCGGTGGTAGCGAGACCTGCGCACGGGGATGGCCTTGCGGCAAGGCTCACCTGCAGCCGCTGTTGCCCCAGTGGAGGTGAGGACACGGCAGGAGAGTGAGGTGAGGAGTGTGGGCGGACGGCCAGCGGGTGCCTCCCGGGAGCAGGACAAGGATCCAGACTGGGCCTGCGGGGCCCCCTGGGGCCTGGCTGGGTTGTGGTCGCACCTGGACCGGGCCTGACAGAGGAGGTCGGCGGGAAGAAGGCACCCTGAGGAACGGGTGCCTCGTTTGGGGCACAACATTAATTTTTGTGGACGAGCCGTAAGTGGGGCCGCGTGGGGCCCCGCTGGAACTGCAGACTAGCGCACGTGTTTGCCCCTGGCCTAGCTGACCACCTGAGGAACTTGGAGGCTGCTGGTGGAACCCGTGGAGCTGGTGAACAGCAGTGGGAGCCCAGCGGTGCAGTGATTAGGGGCTGGGCTGCTCATGCTGCCATGCGGTAGTGGACTGGTAGCGCCGGCCAGCGGGCCTGGCCCGATTCAAGATCTGGATCAGCGGTGAGAGAGGCGGAGCTGTAGGAGTCTGAGTGGTGGACCATTTATTGACAGCGAGGACAGCATTGAGTGGAGGATCCTCTTTGGTGCCTGTTACTGTGGAACCAGAAGCTAGCAGGCACTGGTGGTGTGGAGTTGGGAGTGGGCCCTGGGTGTTCCACTCGGCATCGGACTGTTGTACTGTCGGTGGCAATCTTTTGGCTTGGCTCCTCTGCACCAACTGCGATCAATTAAAGGAGCGGAGCCGGTGCAGTTGGCGGAGTGACGGCAGGTGTCAGATTGGGAACAGGTTGGAATCCCTTGCGGCCTGGAACATGGCGGGGACAGGACGTCTGCGCTCGGGTACTGGAGCCGGGAGGACGCAGGACACAGTGGTGCAGGACAGCCAGACATTAGATGCAGTTCTTGCTGCAGTGGAGCGCATTGGAGACTCGCTGGAGCGGGCCCGCACATCGTTAGAAGCCAAAATAGATAAGGTGACCAGCGACCTTGTTCTTCTACATGTTGACCATCGCAAGTTGGTGGACAAAGCTGGCGCAATTGAGGCGAGGGTAGATGAGCTGACGCCGATGGCTTCCTGTTTGAAGTCGGAGATGAGGACGTGCTGGCCCATGTAGAGGAACTGGAGCGTCGGGTGGAGGATGAGGAGGGGCGCTCCAGGAGGAACAATATTCTGGTGGTTGGCTTGCCGGAAGGCACTGAGGTCCAAGATGCAGTGGCCTACTCGGAGAACTGGCTGCGGGGGCTGCTGCCGGCGGGCACGCTAACTCCCTTTTTTTCTGTGGAGCGAGCACATCGGATTCCCACGCGACCGAGACCACCAGGGAGTGGTCCTCGTCCTTTCATCATCCGCCTCCTCCATTATGCAGACAGAGACGTTATACTCAGAATTGTGAGATCCTCCCCGCCCCCTCAGGTGGATGATGCACAGGTCCTGCTGTTTCCGGACTACACCCTGGCGGTGCAGAGGGATCGGGCCTCCTACCTGCCTTTGAAGCGTAGACTCAGAACTCTCGGCCTAAACTACTCACTGTTATTTCCCGCCAAGCTTCGCATTGTGGCTGAGAACAAATCGCACTTTTTTACTACACCGGAGGTGGCGTGGGAGTGGCTTGGGTCAACGGGCCGTGCCTCGGGCTGTGCGGTGGAGCGAAATGTGCCGGTGTTGTGAAGCAAGCGCAATCGGGCCAGGTGCGCCCGGAAGAGAGGTGAAGTCTGTGTGGGGCCCGTGGCGCGTGCCTCAGACTTGGAGCAGCTCATACAGGAGAGGAGGGAGGTGATTCATTCTGCTGCGGCTATTGGCGCCTCCCCGGTGGCATCAGAGTGGGAGACTGAAATCTCGCAGCCACCTAGTGATCGACCTATCACGCCGGACCGACTTTCGGAGTTGGGCCTTGTTGAGGGCCCACCCATAAAGCCTGCCATGGCGGATGAACGTTTCTAAGGGCTGCGCGAGTTGTGCTGAATGACTGTTTATTGCTGTGGTTGCCCATCTGGAATGTTGTGCGAAATTGACTCCAATAAGTATGTTTGATGATGCGAGTGGATGGTGGGTCTGGTTGTCGGA
Source organism: Pleurodeles waltl (assembly GCF_031143425.1). Classification (NCBI taxonomy): domain Eukaryota; kingdom Metazoa; phylum Chordata; class Amphibia; order Caudata; family Salamandridae; genus Pleurodeles; species Pleurodeles waltl. Next base: position 773,828,419 of record NC_090449.1, on the reverse strand, counting down.
TGCGGGCTCTTGGCCTTGGAGAGTTGAGTGGGCTGCCGCTGGTACTGTGCCTGTCTTTGTTTGCTGTTAATTCTTGTGGTCGGCTGTTGAGGCCTTCATTTTCTGCCCCCTTCTCTGTTATCCACTATGGGCGGGCTGTATGGTTTGTGTGGGGATTGCTTCCTCGTGGGATTGGCCTACCCCCATACTCCTACTAGTGGAGATTCATAATGTGTGGTTGCGATGTTGCACGCTACTGTTTTTGTTGTTGGGTTTTGGCGGCGACCTTTTGTTTATCCGCTCTGATGGTATTGGTTATGTTTTGGCTATGCTGGAAGTCATACACAGTGCATCTGATCGGAGGTTGGGAATCTGTTAATGCTAGTGTGGCGCTATGCGGAGGGGTAGTGTGGTTGTGGGTGAGGGGTAGCTGGCTCTCTGTGACATGTCTTCATACACTGCGATTACTTGGATTGTGAGGGGAATACATACCCCCAAGGGCCGGTATGCTATATATTCCTATCTTAGAAGGCACTCAGTCCATTTGGCTTTTCTGCAAGAGACGCACTTGGCCAGCTCGGAGTTCCCCCGATTGCAGCAGCGCTGGAGAGGGCAGTTATACGCGTCAGGTCACTCAGCGTATGCTAGGGGTGCTCTGGTCTGGGTTAGGGCGGGCGTTCCCTTTGCGGTGGAAGAGCAGATCATAGGCCCACAGGGTAGATTTGTCCTGATTCGAGGGAGGTTGGTGGGTCATGCTGTGGTGCTGGGTTCCATCTATGCTCCGAATGTAGACCAGACCTCCTTTCTGCACGGGTTGTCACAACACTTTGTGGGTTGGAGTGATTTTCCATGGTTGTTGGGTGGAGACTTCAACAGTGTACTTGATATCGACTTGGACCGTTCCTTTCCTCCGCTGCCTATGTCCCCGGTTGTGGCAGCTGCACGTGGTTTAGTGACTTGGATGCAACGCTGGGAGTTGGTAGATATATGGCGGCAGTGGCACGCTGGGGACAGGGTTTATTCGTTCTACTCTGCCCCACACTCCCTGCATGTGTGTTTAGACAGGATGCTTTGCACTCGGAACCTGACTTCAGTGATTGTTGACACAGATTATTTGGGGTGTACGCACTCGGATCACAACCCGCTGCTTGTGAGCCTGAACTGGGACTCCTCTCCTCCAGCTGTCCCTTAGGCTGGAGCTATTAGAAGACGCTGCTTTTAGAGCATCGCTGAGCACACTGATCCTGAAGTACTTCGAGCATAATGATGGCACGGCATCGTCGGGTTTGTTGGAATGGGATGCGTTTAAAGTTTTCATCCGTGGGCATTGCCTGGGGACTCAGTGCAATTTGCGTTGCTCCGTTGAACGCGACCTGGCTTGGGTGGAGCGTGTCATGCTGCGCCCGGAAAGGGAGGTGGCTGGTAGCTCGAAGGAGGATTCGCTGTTATCTGCGGCTCGTGCTGAGCATCTGTTGTTACTTGAGCGCTTGCGCTGTTTGAATTATGCTGCGCACTCTGCGAGAACCCATGCTTCGGCCAATAAGACGGGCAAGCTACTGCCCTGGTTGATTCTACGTGACTGTGAGAAGGGACCGATCGTGGAGATTCGTTCGCAGGCGGGGGGAATGGTGCATACCCCCAGGGAGATACACGCTGTGTTCACGAGGCATTATGAGACGCTCTATGCCTCAGGTGCGCCTCCCATGGAGAGTCTCTGTAGCGACTTTCTCGCTGGTGTGGACCTTCCGTGCCTGGAGGAGGAGCAGATGGAAGTGCTTCAGGAGCCTCTTGATCTTGAGTAGATAAAGTCCAATATTGGTGAGCTTGCATCAGATGGTTTACCGGCTGACTTCTACAAGGTCTTTGCGTCTCAGCTGGCGCCCCGGTTGCTCTGTTTGTATGAAGAGGCAGTTCAAAGGGGCTGTTTGTCAGCGTCTCAGAGGGAGGCATTACTGGTGTCTCTTCCCAAGCCTGGGAGGGACCCAGCAGAGATGGGTTCGTACCAGCCACTAGCGATGCTGAACACCGACTACAAAATCCTGGCCAAGGTGCTGGCAGTGCGCCTTGCGCAGAGAGTGCCGAATCTGGTCCACTCGGAGCAGAACGGGTTTGTGCTGGCTAGAGATACATCGCATAATATCAGAATGCTGTTTCGCGTCATGCAATACGCGAGGCGGGATTGGCTGAGGGCGGGATGTCTCGTCCTGGACTAGGAAAAGGCTTTTGACTCTCTGGAATGGTCTTACCTGTTCATGGTATTGCAGTGGTTTGGTATGAGACCCTCGTTCACTCGACTGGTTAAACTGTTATATACTCGACCGCAGGTTCGAGTAAAGCTAGGGGTCGTGATATTGGAGGTGGTCCATGTGTACAGGGGCACGAGGCGCTGTTGTTTTCTCTCGCCATGGAGCCCCTGGCAGCGGCCTTGCGTGGAGAGGGGACTGAATGGGGCATTACCCTAGGGGACGGCCTGCACATGGTATCGCTGAATGCCGACGACCTCCTCCTGTATTTTAGGGATGTTACGCGGATCCCTTCGGAGGTCGGGATGCTGTTGCATCGATTTGTGATGATATCTGGCCTCAGGATCAATTGGCCCAAATCGTGCCTTTTCCCTTTTGATCCTGTGCTCCTGGATCCAGGGCTCTGTCTGGCTGGGGGTCCTGTTACATGGCAGCCACACACTATCCGGTATTTGGGTATCCAAAGTTGATGGCAATCTTACGAGAGCGGTGTCCTTGATTAAATCTCAGATGACATTCTGGAGGACGCTGCCGCTGTCGGTGGCCGGTAGAATAGCACTTTTGAAGATGGTAGTCCTGCCGCGTCTATTGTATTTCTTTTCAAACCTTCCGCACTATGTTTCCCCTAGCTTCTTTAGGACTTTGGAGTCAGAGTTGAGGGAATTTATCTGGAATGGAGGCTGTTGCAGGGTAGCCCTGAAAAAACTGTACTTACCGTCAGAGAAGGGCGGGTTGGCGGTCCCTAACCTAGAGCACTACTACTCCAGCTGACTGATACGGCATCTGAGCAGGGTCCTTGGTCTCTGCTGCAGGTTTTGCACTTATTTCATCCGCTTGCGCGCGTGCCGGCTCCGTGACAGCTGTTCCTCAGGGTGGCGTATAGCTGTTTTTGTAGATCCCTCCGGCTCAGTGGGCGGGTGGTCCCGTTTGCGCCGGCCTTAGTGCTGTTGGGCACACCACGAGGCCCCAGGATTAAGTCAGACTCAGAGCTGCACGCGTGGCATGAAGTGGAGTTGTGTACGCTGGGTGATCTTTATGAGGATGGCCAACTGCTTTCATTCCCTAGGCTTCAGGAATTCGGGCTACCATCAGGGCAGTTTCTGCTATATAATTCATTGTTGAGGGCCCTGAGATCCAAGTGGGGAGAAGTGTCGGTGGCTCCCCCCATGCATTTGCTGATTCTATACTTGCAGGTGATGGGCCGGGTCGGCGCTTGATTAGCTGGTTTGCAGACGCGTTGCGGACGCATACTGTTCTGGAGTGTGGTGCGTTGCGTGCGGCCTGGGAGGAGGATGCAGGCAACTCAATTTCAGAGGCACATTGGAGGTCAGCTCTTTATGGCCACCTTACCATATCCCGTAACTCCAGATTTCGTTTAATTCAATTTTATATTGTTCATAGAGCCTACCTCACTCCGGCTCGAGTGTACAGATATTTTGCTCGTCAGGATGCCGCTTGTCCCCGGTGTTTTTGTGTAGACGTGGATTTGCTCCACATGCTATGGTCTTGCCCTTCTTTGTGCTGCTATTGGAAAGCAGTGGTCGACTGCCTGTCAGAGTGCACAACTCAGTAAGTTCCGTCCACCTGGGAAGCGTGTATACTGGGACTTTTTCCCATAGGCAAGCAGCATAGAGCTGAGGTGCGATTTACGGATCTGGGACTGATCATGGCGAAGCATCTGGTAACTCGTAGGTGGAAGTCGTCGGACCCTCTGTCGGTGCAGGCTTGGAAATGCTCCTTTGAGGTGTGGGCAGGGGCCGAGGGAGTGGCGTTGAAGAGAGAAGGGGTGTTGGTGCTGCGTAAGTTTCCGTTGTTGGCTGGCTGGGAGGAGTTGCTATTGCGACTGCGGAGTATGAACGGGGGCTCTGCTGTGGAGGACTCGGTCTAGTGTGGATGGTTGTCCACTGGGGGAATAGTGTGGTGTGATGGGGTGGTGTGTGTCAGTTGGTTTGATTTGATGCAGTGCTAGTGTGCTGAAGGGTACTGTTGGCTGGGTTCCGCGATTGGCTCTGCCCCTCCGCCAGTATGCTGGATTGATGTGGATTAGTTCTCAAGCCGGTCAGGATACTTTCGAATGGTAATTTGTTGCCTGTATGACTAGTAACCAGCAGTTGTTATTGTTTGTACTGTTTGCTTGTAACCTGTTTACATTATTTGCCTACCAGCTAGAAATACTCATGTTCTATTATGGGTGGGGGTGTAGTGGCACTGCGGTCTGATTCATTAAATAATGCATTTGTTTAACATTTCTCCATGGACGCTCATGCTTTGAGTCCATAGCGTAAGCACATTTTGCACTTGTGTTGTATTTTTGTTAATAATATGCTATGGGAACTCTGGCTTGACATGGCTTAATGGAAGGATTAGATGTCTGGCTACAACTTGTTATGCCACCTGACTTTTCTCCTCTTCTTTTTATTTCGTTTGGATATCCAGGTACATTGTAATTGCACAACGTTACTTATCCGCATGTCAGTGGTTCCTATTTTGTTTTATGATGTGAAAAAATGCTAATAAACAGATTCATGAAAAAGTCTCAGGGACAGCAAAGACTTCTCTCTGCCAGCACCTGGAGCCTCGCTGAGCCTCCTACTCTGCCAACTGGTGCCCATCCAGTTCCTGGGACCCTGAAAGGAGAAGCTGGCAGCCCAAGAGTGAGAAATCCACGCACCGATCCGCCGTGCGGGGAAAAGATCGACACAACTCTGATCTGCGGCTGAAAATCGACGTGCTGCCGGCTTCGTGGCTGAAAATCGACACCCGTGGCTTGAGAAGCGATGCTGACGGAGGCTGGTGAGATCGCAACCCTCGCTGCGTGGTTTTCGATCATCGTGCGGCAGGATTTCTGATGCAAACATCACTGGGCGTGCAAAAACGATGCAAGGCCTGCCCAGATCCGAGAGTGCAGTTCGAATCGATGCATCGTTCACCTGTGGAGAGAATAAACTACGCATGCAGACTCGACTGAAGGAGAAACGACACGGTCTCGCTTGTGAGTGATATAGACGCATCGCAAGCCCTTTTTAATGCACCCCCCAGTGCGGGGTTATTTTTGACGCACCCAGGTACATTTTCACGCTAACAGCGTTAGCGTTGTGTTTAAAATTACATGAAGACTCTTTTTGCATTTTTATTGATAACTTGACTTATGTATTGTGGATTTTTGTCATTTTGGTCTTGTTTTGTTTAGATAAATATGTTCTATTGTTCTAAACCTGTGTTGTGTCATTTTGTAGTGTTTTCATTAAGTTACTGTGTGTGTTGGTACAAATACTTTACACCTAGCACTCTGAAGTTAAGCCTTCCTGCTCGTGCCAAGCTACCAAGGGGGAGAGCAGGGGTTAGCTGAGGGCGATTCTCTTTTACCCTAACTATAGTGAGGGTCCTTGCTTGGACAAGGGGTAACCTGACTGCCAACCAAAGACCCCATTTCTAACATTGGTAATCTGCGGATGGGATTGGACTTGTGTAGGAAGTTGGCTCTGTATGTACTATTTCAAAGTAAGAAATAGCATGCACAGAGTCCAAGGGTTCCCCTTAGATGTAAGATAGTGGCAAAAAGAGATAATTCTAATGCTCTATTTTGTGGTAGTGTGGTCGAGCAGTAGGCTTATCAGAGGGTAGTGTTAAGCATTTGTTGTACACACACAGGCAATAAATGAGGAACACACACTCAAAGACTTAACTCCAGGCAAATAGGTTTTTATATAGAAAAACATATTTTCTTAGTTTATTTTAAGAACCGTAGGTTCAAGATTTACAAGTAATACTTCAAATGAAAGGTATTTCACTCAGGTATCTTAGGAACTTTGAATCAACACAACAGAATGTACAGTTTTGGCAAAAATGGCAATAAGCTATTTTAAAATTGGACACTGTGCAAAATTCAACAGTTCCTGTGGGAGGTAAGTTTTGGTTAGTTTTTTCAGGTAAGTAAAATACCTACAGGGTTCACAGTTGGGTCCAAGGTAGCCCACCGTTGGGGGTTCAGGGCAACCCCAAAATTACCACACCAGCAGCTCAGGGCCGGTCAGGTGCAGAGGTCAAAGTGGTGCCCAAAACGCATAGGCTTCAATGCAGAAGGGGGTGCCCCGGTTCCAGTCTGCCAACAGGTAGGTACCCGCGACTTCAGAGGGCAGACCAGGGGGGTTTTGTAGGGCTCCGGGGGACACACAAGTCAGCACAAAAAGTACACCCTCAGCGGCACAGGGGCGGCCGGGTGCAGAGTGCAAACAGGCGTCTGGTTTGCATTTGGTTTCAATGTGAGACCCAGGGGTCTCTTCAGCGAAGCAGGCAGGCAAGGGGGGGCTCCTCTGGGTAGCCACCACCTGGGCAAGGGAGAGGGCCACCTGGGGGTCGCTTCTGCACTGGAGGTCGGATCCTTCAGGTCCTGGGGGCTGCAGGTGCAGTGTCTTTACCAGGCGTCGGGTTCTCTGAAGCAGGCAGTTGCGGTCAGGAGGAGCCTCTGGATTCCCTCTGCAGGCGTCACTGTGGGGGCTCAGGGGGGTCAACTCTGGCTACTCACGGGCTCGCAGTCGCTGGGGAGTCCTCCCTGTAGTGTTGTTTCTCTGCAGGTCAAGCCGGGGGCGTCGGGTGCAGAGTGGAAAGTCTCACGCTTCCGCTGGGAAACGTGGAGTCCTTTAAAAGTTGTTTCTTTGTTGCAAGTTTCAGTCTTTGTGGAACAGGGCCGCTGTCCTCAGGAGTTCTTGGTTCTTTTAGATGCAGGGTAGTCCTCTGAGGCTTCAGAGGTCGCTGCACCATGGGGGACGCGTCGCTGTTGCAGTTTTTCTCGAAGTGGGGAGACAATCCAGTAGGGCTGGGGCCAAAGCAGTTGGTGTCTCCGTCTTCTCTGCAGGGCTTCAGGTCAGCAGTCCTTCTTCGTCTCAGGTTGCAGGAATCTATCTTTCTCGGTTCTGGGAGCCCCTAAATACTCAATTTAGGGGTGTGTTTAGGTCTGGGGGGTTAGTAGCCAATGGCTACTAGCCCTGAGGGTTGCTACACCCTCTTTGTGCCTCCTCCCTGAGGGGAGGGGGGCACATCCCTAATCCTATTGGGGGAATCCTCCATCTGCAAGATGGAGGATTTCTAAAAGTCAGAGTCACCTCAGCTCAGGACACCTTAGGGGTTGTCCTGACTGGCCAGTGACTCCTCCTTGTTTTTCTCATTATCTCCTCCAGCCTTGCTGCCAAAAGTGGGTGCGTGGCCGGAGGGGGCGGGAATCTCCACTAGCTGGGATGCCCTGTGGCGCTGTAACAAAGGGGGTGAGCCTTTGAGGCTCACCACCAGGTGTTACAGTTCCTGCAGGGGAGGTGAGAAGCACATCCACCCAGTACAGGTTTTGTTCCTGGCCACAGAGTGACAAAGGCACTCTCCCCATGTGGCCAGCAACATGTCTGGTGTGTGGCAGGCTGGTAAAACTAGTCAGCCCACACTGGAAGTCGGGTATGTTTTCAGGGGGCATCTCTAAGATGCCCTCTTGGTGTATTTCACAATAAAATGTACACTGGCATCAGTGTGCATTTATTGTGCTGAGAAGTTTGATACCAAACTTCCCAGTTTTCAATGTAGACATTATGGTGCTGTGGAGTTCGTGTATGACAGACTCCCAGACCAAATACTCTCATGGCTACCCTGCACTTACAATGTCTAAGGTTTTGCTTAGACACTGTAGGGGCATAGTGCTTATGCACCTATGCCCTCACCTATGGTATAGTGCACCCTGCCTTAGGGCTGTAAGGCCTGCTAGAGGGGTGACTTATCTATGCCATGGGCAGTGTGAGGTTGGCATGGCACCCTAAGGGGAGTGCCATGTCCGCGTAGTCATTTTCTCCCCACCAGCACACACAAGCTGGCAAGCAGTGTGTCTGTGCTGAGTGAGGGGTCCCCAGGGTGGTATAAGACATGCTGCAGCCCTTAGAGACCTTCCCTGGCATCAGGGCCCTTGGTACCAGGGGTGCCAGTTACAAGGGACTTACCTGGGTGCCAGGGTGTGGCAATTGTGGAGACAAAGGTACAGTTTTAGGGAAAGAACACTGGTACTGGGGCCTGTTTAGCAGGCCTCAGCACACTTTCAAATAATAACTTGGCATCAGCAAAGGCAAAAAGTCAGGGGGTAACCATGCCAAGGAGGCATTTCCTTACACAACCCCCCCCAAACGAAAGAGGATGAAACTAATCTTTCCCAAGAGAGTCTTCATTTTCTAATTGGAAGAACCTGGAAAGGCCATCTGCATTGGCATGGGCAGTCCCAGGTCTGTGTTCCACCACAAAGTCCATTCCCTGTAGGGAGATGGACCACCTCAACAGTTTTGGATTTTCACCTTTCATTTGCATTAGCCATCTGAGAGGTCTGTGGTCAGTTTGAACTACAAAGTGAGTACCAAAGAGGTATGGTCTCAGCTTCTTCAGGGACCAAACCACAACAAAGGCCTCCCTCTCAACGGCACTCCAACGCTGCTCCCTGGGGAGTAACCTCTTGCTAATGAAAGCAGCAGGCTGGTCAAGGCCATCATCATTTGTTTGGGACAAAACTGCCCCTATCTCATGTTCAGAGGCATCAGTCTGCACAATGAACTGTTTGGAGTAATCTGGAGCTTTTAGAACTGGTGCTGTGCACATAGCTTGTTTCAGGGTGTCAAAGGCCTGTTGGCATTATATAGTCCAGTTTACCTTCTTAGGCATTTTCTCGGAGGTAAGTTCTGTGAGGGGTGTTACTATTGATCCATATCCCTTCACAAACCTCCTGTAGTAGCAAGTCAAGCCAAGGAATGCCCTGACTTGAGTCTGGGTTTTTGGAGCTACCCAGTCCAGAATAGTCTGGATCTTGGGTTGGAGTGGCTGAACTTGGCCTCCACCTACAAGGTGTCCCAAGTAAACCACAGTTCCCTGCCCTATCTGACATTTGGATGCCTTGTTAGAGAGGCCTGCTGCTTGCAGGGCCTTCAAAACCTTCTTCAGGTGGACCAGATGATCCTGCCAGCTGGAGCTAAAGACAGCAATATTGTCAAGATAAGCTGCACTAAAGGACTCCAAGCCAGCAAGGACTTGATTCACCAACCTTTGGAAGGTGGCAGGGGCATTCCTTAATCCAAAGGGCATAACAGTAAACTGATAATGCCCATCAGGTGTGGAGAATGCTGTATTTTCTTTTGCTCCTGGTGCCATTTTGATTTGCCAGTACCCTGCTGTCAAGTCAAAGGTACTTAAGTATCTGGCAGCACCTAATTTGTCAATTAATTCATCTGCCCTTGAAATGGGATGGGCATCTGTCTTGGTGACAGAATTAAGTCCTCTGTAGTCCACACAAAACCTCATCCCTCTCTTACCATCCTTGGTGTGAGGTTTGGAGACTAAGACCACTGGGCTAGCCCAGGGGCTGTCAGAGTGCCCAATGACTCCCAATTCCAGCATCTTGTGGACTTCCACTTTGATGCTTTCCTTAACTTGGTCAGACTGTCTGAAAATTTTGTTTTTGACAGGCATGCTGTCTCCTGTGTCCACATCATGGGTACACAGGTGTGTCTGACCAGGGGTTAGGGAAAAGAGCTCAGCAAACTGTTGTAAGACTTTCCTACAGTCAGATTGCTGTTGGCCAGAGAGGGTGTCTGAATAAATCACTCCATCTACTGAGCCATCTTTGTGGTCTGTGGAGAGGAGATCAGGGAGAGGTTCACTCTCAGCTTCCTGATCCTCATCTGTTACCATCAACAGATTCACATCTGCCCTGTCATGAAAGAGTTTGAGGCGATTCACATGGATCACCCTTTTGGGGGTCCTGCTAGTGCCTAGGTCTACCAGGTAGGTGACCTGACTCTTTCTCTCTAGCACTTGGTAAGGACCACTCCATCTGTCCTTAAGTGCCCTGGTAGCCACAGGCTCCAGAACCAATACTTTCTGTCCTGGCTGAAACTCAACCATAGCAGCCTTTTGGTCATACCACATCTTCTGGAGTTGTTGGCTGGCCTCAGGGTTTTGCTTGCCATTTCCATATACTCTGGAATCCTGAAACGTAGGCCTAGTACATAGTCCACTATATCTTGTTTAGGCTCATGAAGAGGTCTCTCCCAGCCTTCTTTTACAAGAGCTAGTGGTCCCCTTACAGGATGGCCAAACAGAAGTTCAAAGGGGGAAAACCCTACTCCCTTCTGAGGCACCTCTCTGTAGGCGAAAAGCAGACATGGCAAGAGGACATCCCATCTCCTTTTGAGCTTTTCAGGGAGCCCCATGGTCATGCCTTTCAATGTCTTGTTAAATCTTTCTTCAAGACCATTGGTTTGTGGATGGTATGGTGTGGTGAATTTGTAAGTCACCCCACAGTCATTCCACATATGCTTCAGGTATGCTGACATGAAGTTGGTACCCCTGTCAGACACCACCTCCTTAGGAAACACTCTGATAAAGATACCAATGAGTGCTTTAGCTACTGCAGGGGCAGTAGTGGACCTAAGGGGAATTGCTTCAGGGTATCTAGTAGCATGATCCACTACTACTAGTATGTATTGGTTCCCTGAGGCAGTGGGAGGTTCGAGTGGTCCCACTATTTCCACACCCACTCTTTCAAAGGGAACCACCACCACTGGAAGTGGAATGAGGGGGGCCTTTGGGTGTCCACCTGTCTTACCACTGGCTTGACAGGTGGCACAGGAGACACAAAACTCATTTACTTTCTGGGACATGTTGGGCTAATAGAAATGGTTGACTAACCTCTCCCAAGTCTTGGTTTGTCCCAAATGCCCAGCAAGTGGAATATCATGAGCTAAGTTGAGAATGAACTTCCTAAACTCCTGAGGCACTACCACTCTCCTAGTGGCACCAGGTTTGGGATCTCTTGCCTCAGTGTAGAGGAGTCCATCTTCCCAATAGACTCTATGTGTTCCAGTGATTTTTCCTTTGGTCTCTTCAGCAGCTTGCTGCGTAAGGTGTTCAAGAGAGGGACAGGTTTATTACCCCTTACACAACTGTTCCCTTGTGGGTCCCCCTGGGCCTAGGAGCTCAACCTGATAAGGTTCTAACTCCATGGGCTAGGTTCCCTCAGAGGGCAGAACTTATTCCTGGGAAGAAAGGTTCCCTTTCTTTTGTTGTGCTGAAGCTGGTTCCCCATTCTTCTTTCCTTTTCTCTTGGAGGGTGGGGCCATTATTCCAGGCTCCAACACCACTTTTTCACCCTGAGCCTTGCACTGTGCCCTTGTCTTGACACACACCAGTTCAGGGATACCCAGCATGGCTGCATGGGTTTTGAGTTCTACCTCAGCCCATGCTGAGGACTCCAGGTCATTTCATAACTACCAGTTTAATTCTATTGTTTATCCTAGCACTCGTTCGCGAATTCAAGGTTTTACACTGCACAATCGCTCATTGATAGCTGTCTATATTGATGAGAGGACACATATAGTAGTTCAGATGTGTCAGGCAACAAGCCCAGTTTCTCTTAGGAGATAAAAGTTACTTCTGGATAGTGCTTCCCTCATCACTTTCCTGTATAATGTTAAGGTTGTGTACAATTACAACATGTGATATAGGTCATAGTTGAGCTGTGTGCATCTCCAACACACAGAGTCTGTTGCAAGACCAGTTTTCTACAACTTGTGCAACGTGCAGTAAAAATGTTGAAGGATTTTAAAGTGGTTAAATATGGGTTGTTCTTCTAAGGCCTGATTTTTTTCACCTGAAAAACAAAGACTATTCCTCTTTGGTATTTTTATGAAGTAATATTGATTGTCATGTTTGTTGCAATGTGTCTTCTAAAGGGTTAGAGAAAAGGTCGGTCAATTCAGTTTTGTATTACTGAAAGGCATGCATATATGTGTTTAGCCCTCCTTGAGAGCACCGGCCAACTACTGAAAACATACGAGGCTCCATGTTTCCCATGGTTTCTGGACTACTTTTTATTTTTATTTTGTAGGCAGCGTGATCTTGCTGGGCAGTAATCAATAGCTTTTCATGACTACCAGTTTAATTCTATTGTTTATCCTAGCGCTCCTTCGCGAATTCAAGGTTTTACACAGCGCAATCACACTCATTAAAAAAAATATATATATATATATATATTTTTTTTTAATGAGATTTGTTTGCACCTGTGTGTGCTTTAGGGTTCTTAACAACAGTCGCTCTAACAGTCTGAGCAGCGTGAGCTGGGGCTTCTGGGGTGTACCTATGGCATCAAAGCTCTGCACTGATGAAGTTCTCTCCCAGTGAGGATGTTGGCATTATGGACAGCTCCATCTGAACACAAAACAGTGCTCCCCTTTCACTCATCGTTGCTGTTTTTGTTGGTTGCAGAATATTATACGTTCTGATTTTTTCAGTGAATTACTTGAAAGGGTACTACAAATCGCAAATCTTGTAAAAAACATTTATATTGTGAGTAATATTTTTAAGTGTTTTTCAAGTAAACATACATATTTTAGGCAGTTGAGTCTCTTGATCGACATATCACTGAAAACACTCAAATCTGAATTCCCCTTCCCTTTTTACACCCATCAGTCACTGGAATAACAGTCAGAGAACAACATTGATAATACTTATTTTACATAGCTTAGATCGCTGAGTGATGTGCTGTTTCTAGACGCTGATACAAATCCCTCTTGCCAGATTTAATGGTATTCAATTTACTGACCAAGGAAAATGGAAGTTGGAGGTGGACTTGCTAGGATTCAAACTTGTGCCCTACAGATGGTCGCATGTTTCTTGAGATGCAGAATATGTTAAGCAGGAATGGAGAAGGTAAAAACAGCATGATAAAATAAAATGCGTGTGATGAAACACTGAGGTTCCAAGTGCTGAACAATTTTGTTTTTGGTTAGCATGTGAAACTTGGCATCTCGCTGTCTCAGTTTTGGTAAATAAGTCTTATGTCTGTTTTAAGATCTAGAATTTGTGTGACAGTTTGCAGATCATGAGGAGATGCTCGGAAACTCCCATGCAGAGCTCTGCTGGGGTAAATCATTATTTTTTGTGGAATAAGCAGGGATGCAGTATTGCTGTAGTTATAGGTCCAATCGAAACCTAGAGATATTCGTCATTCAGTCGGCATTCTAAACTCACTGGCAATCAGACATGCTGAAGTCATTTTCAAGTTGTCACTTAAGGAATGGATTTAACGTTTGTCTTCATTGCAGTAGGCCTGCTAGCCCTAAAAATGTGTAATGCAAAATGTCGACTAGAGGCTAAATATATGATTACACTGCATTACTTTCTGCCATTTTCTTTTTATGTGGTTATGCCCCCTAGGGCCTAACTATATGGTTACATAACCATGTTTCTTAGAAACGCTATTTTCATTGTGGTGTCCTCTACGGGCTGTTCTGAGCATCACAGTCTAATGCCAAAAGTTAATTTCTGATAAAGGTTTTTATTGGGTTTATATGATAATTGTATGCTTTATGAATCTCTCCTTATTGCAATTATGACCATGATTCAGGCCACCTTAACATCTTTTTTACACTATGACTGTTTGAACACTCTTGATATGTTTGGGTGACCCTACTAGTTTATTTCTCTTGTTGCTCCTCCGTAGCTGTCTTGTGTTTTTTTTAGGGAATTGTGTTAGTCAGCCAGAAACTCGGATGGTGAGGTGGTGAAAGTGGTATTTTATTGGAATTAGCCTGGCGGATTTAAATTAGGGTGCTAAACGGCGACATTTTCATTTTTGGCTGCGGATAGAGAAAGAAGGTAAATGGAAGTGGTTTGGTTATATGCAGGGCCACTGGAATGATGTGGCAGGAAAAGACCAAATTATGAGGCAGGGTTGATTAATTTATGTGTCAAGAAAATTCCAGTTATGAATTTACAATACCAATAGCTCTAACTCAAGCAAATGCGAGACCCATTGCATTGCAAATGCTTATTTTGTATGCAGCCTCCAGATGAGATATAAATAGTGGACTCTCCTATTAAAAGCTCTGTTTAGTAGGTGAGTGTGGAGCCTGATTCTCTGCGCTTTACTAACTGGTAATAGGAATCAATTTTGGGATTCTTTCGTGTGGATGGCCACACAAAATGAAAGATTTAGATACGGCTGCCCAAGACCTTTGTTTAAAATGAGGGCAGGCCCTGAAACATCCTCAAACCCTCCCTCAGAGATTTCACTGTAGCTCGATTCTGGTAGCTGTGAGGTTGGGGTAGTGTGTTGTAGTGCCAAATGTAATATTTTTATCATAGGCAATTTTATTTTTCTTGGGCACGTTTTCGTTACACGCTATGAACAAGAATTTGTATGATACTATAAACTAATATCCCTCACAAGATATTTGTGTATGTAACTTTATAATTCTTTTAACAAAACCATCTTTTATACGAATAACAAAACCACTGTGTATTTTATCATCCACTTTAAGATCATAGCTCATGAATACCACATATCAGATTGAGGTCTCTTTGTACCCAATTTTTGTGAAAAAAACAACATTTACATATAATTTCTTGATCTCTTGTTGCTGTGCTTCACTTCATTGATGTTTCTCTTACCCTTCCAAGAAATTATTAATAAATAGAGTCTTTTCTTTCTAGTATATTGCAGATATAATTTCTCTTTTTTCTGATGCAGGGCCTTGTTTTGAATTTGGTGGACAGGGGACTCCATCTATTTCTGACGTATTATAAGTGCTACAGGATACAATGCACTTGTAATATGGCAGACGGAACATATGGCACGTTTGTGAGGGAGCATCCCACCAGACAAACTCTAAATAAGGGTCTTACTGCTGTTTCATCCATGTATTTGCACTTTTGATAAGGCTTTATTTATTAGTTAAGTACTCAGTACGACAGCAATCACGAGCTAAATCTGAAGCCTAACAAGTAATGAAGTAGGTTTAGTTGAGGAGAGCAGGGAGCACAGTCAAGATTATACCAAGGGCATTTTCAGGCATGACAATTCCAGTAGCAATTATAAACAGAAGGAGATAATCTTTTTTATTGCTTAGACTTCAAGCCTAGGCATCTACCCTACTAGTTCATTCTGTATTGGCATCTAGGCTACTCTAGTACAGTGAGGCAAATCTTGGAACCTTACTGAATTGAATAATCAGTTATTCCGCTAAAGTCAGGTCTCTAACCCACACTCCAAGCAAGTGGCTAGTATGTCCAGAAAAATGGCCACTTTGTCTTGTCAGCTCAATGCTATTTGTTCACAAGAATCCATCTTGTAGATTTCAATTAACTACTCCCCTCGGGTGGGTGTAGTGGGAGAACTCCATTGCCTGAGTGCATGCATATTTTAATACATACTTTAGCTGTTGTTAGCCCTATTGATAGCTTTCTATGTTGATGACAGTAAACATATGGTAGATCAGATGTGTCAGACAACAAGCCCAGTTTATCTTAGGGGGTAAAAGTTACTCCTGGATAGAGCTTCCCTCATCACTTTCCTGTATGATGTGAAGGTGGTGTACAATTACAACATGTGATATAGGTCATAGTTGAGCTGTGTGCATCTCCAACACACTGAGTCTGTTGCAAGTCCAGTTTTCTACAACTTGTGCAATGTGCAGTATAAATGTTGAAGGATTTTAAAGTGGTTAAAATGGGTTGTTCTTCTAAGGCCTGATTCTTGCACCTTAACAGCTAAGACAATTCCTTTTTGGTATTGGTTTAAAGTAATCTTGATTGCCATGTTTGTTGCAGTGTGTCTTCTAAAGGGTTAGAGAAAAGGTTGGTGAATTCAGTTTGGTATAGTTTACAAGCAACCCCCTTATGCTGGCCCCATCTAAGTAAATAGTCAAGTTCAAGAGAGACAGGCAGGACTGACAGTACAGGCAAAAGGCCCTAATCTTCTTTTAAGGCAGTGGGTCAACTGATTATATTTTATACATGGATGTGTTCTAAATTGAATACAAACTGTAAATTCTGGAAAATTTTAAATGTGCATCCTAGATTAGATGATCTAGCGTGCCACTCAATTTTCCCAGTATATCATTCCTCATTCAACTTGGAGAACTTCATTCTATCAAACAAGAGCTTGACTAGGTAGCCATGAATACAACTTCAATTGTATGTGACTGATTCTCTATGCTAAAATAACTGAATGTATGACAGGGCTGGATGCTATAGGTGTTGTGTTTTACTAGTAAAAAGGAAGGCTATATCTGGCAGGCTTTTTTAACTGATCCTGTTCTAGATCTATTAATAAAGACCTCTATAACTTATGCCAAAATATAAATATCAGTTGGAATGGGTGTAGGGCATTATAATGATATTCTATATGTGGCAATACCATCCCTCCCAAATGCTCTCCTGTTCTCAATTTGTGGGCTTTTGGTCTCAGTTTCTGGCTACGCCAGTGGAAGTATGCCTAGAACATGGTTGTCAAGGCAACTTGCAACCACCACCTTAACTAGATGAGCTCCACTCAATGGAGGCAATTGTAGTTGAGACCAACAGGCGTTCCAAATGTTTTGGATCAGAATGGGTTAGATTGTTCTCCACCATACATTTCGTTTCTCTGTTTTTAGGATGCTAATATACATATGTTTTTGGGACATATATATGTGTTTTTGGAGCACTGGAAAAAGTACTCCTCAAGGGTAGCTAGTGGTAATCCTAGACAAGAGTAGAGCCTCACTCTTCCTCCAATTCATCCTGTACCCAGGAAAGAGTAAAAAGTCAGACAAAGAACCTTTTTGGTTGTTAGGTGCCAGGGTTCTGTAGGGGTACTCTATACATCCTATTGTTATGTTATTAGGATCGTTTCCCAATCATGACTCAGTAGGTTCTTCTTGGCTGTACATCAATTACAGGTATAGCAACTAACCAGTTTGAGCAAGTCTCTCTAAACTCGGGAAAGAAAGTGTTCAGTCATGTAAAAAACATGCCAGAGATGAATCACTGACAGTATGATAATCAACAATATTGTGTAACACAAATATTGTATCAGAAATATCTTCTATAACACAGAGAATGTGGGGGGTATAAAGGAAAGGTCTCTCTGGCTTGTTCCAGAGGTGAGTAGGTTGCCAGTTAGGCGGTCTACTTCGTAGATGTGGAAAACGGTGTGTAGCAGTCAAAAATATCTTTTACAAAATTATCACGTCCCTATCAAAAACATATAACAAAATATCATTTCACACTAATATTGTTAAAAATGTACAAACAATATTGTTTAATATATATGTAGTTTAAATTAGTAAATCTTAAATATTTGAATAATAGCCATTTATATAATGTTAATTAAATCTCACTAACATTTAATACTATGTATAAATATATACTTATAGAAATGTGTATGTTGATATATATATATATATATAGTATTAAAAATTAATCTACATATTATTTTTTGTTTAATATTCTTCAAATTTACTACTATAAAAAGCACATTAGTTTTATATATATATATATATATGTATATACATATGTATATATTACCCCCTTCTGTGCCCAGGACGTAATGGTTACGTCCTGCGGCACAGTGCTCATGTGCCCAGGACGTAACCATTACGTCCTGGGCACAGAGCCCAGAGGGAGCGCTAGCACTCCCTCTGCGGGGTTCCCCCCCACCCCCCAAGGCAGGGATGGAAGGGGAAGCCCTTCCCCTTCCACCCCGACCCCCCCAACCCTCCTGTGAAGTCAGCGCACGATCGCGCGCTGACTATCACAGAGGCTTCCAACGCGATCGGAAGAGAAATGCAAAGCATTTCTCTTCCGATCACGTGGAGGAGGCCGGAGAGGCTTCAAAGGGAAGGAAATTAATTTCCTTCCCTTTGAAGTCTCTCTGAGCATTTTAGCAGCCGGATTGCAAAGCAATCCGGCTGCTAAAACGCCCACTAGACACCAGGGATTTATTTTTTTATAGGAAATTGGCATGAGGGAGCGACCCCTTGGGCAAGGGTCGCTCCCAGGGGGGGCATTTTTTTTAAGGCCTTTTCTGCCCCCCCCCGGGGGCAGAAACCTCTAGGCACAAGGGATCATTTATTTTTTATTTATTTTTTTCTTCTTTATTTCTTTTTTAGAGGTGGGGAGCGACCCCTTAGGCAAGGGTCGCTCCCCTAGGTTGCAAATTATATTTAGTCCTTTTCTGCTCCCCTTGAGGGCAGATTGGCCTATTTTTATGAGGCCAATCTGCCCCCAAGGGGGACAGAAACCACTTGACACCTGGGAGGTTTTTTTTTTTTCGTGAATTTCACGCAAGGGGAGCGACCCCTTAGGCAAGGGTCGCTCCCCGGGAGGCTGGGGGGTCGGGGGCAAATTTATTTTAGGCCATTTGTGTCCCCCCGGGGCAGATCGGCCTATTGTTCTTAGGCTGATCTGCCCCCAGGGGGGGGGGGGCAGAAACCTCTAGGCATCAGGGCTAAAAGAATTTTTTTGTTTGTTTTTTGTTTGTTTGTTTTTTTAGAGATGGGGAGCGACCCATTAGGCAAGGGTCGCTCCCCTGGGGGGCAAAATGTATTTAGACCATTTCTGCCCCCCTTGGGGGCAGATCGGCCAACTTTAGTGAGGCCAACCTGCCCCCATGGGGGCAGAAACCACTTAGGCACCAGGGATTGTTGTGTGTCTATGCGTGTGTTTTCTTTAGAGGGGCAGCCCCTTGGGTAAGGGTACCTCCCCATGGGGGCACATTACTGTTGGCCATATCTGCCCCCCATTAGGGGCAGATGGGCCTATTTTTGGAAGGCCCATCTGCCCCCAAGGGGGGGCAGAAAGCCCACCAGAGGCCAGGGAAGTTTTCTTTCAAAAATAAGAGGGTGGGGGTATGGCCATACCCCCTCCCCAAATAAATGGGGCCAAAGTTGCTCTGCCCACCAGTGGGCAGATGGGGCAATTATCCCTGATCCACACCCCGGAGAGGCAGAAAGTCTACTAGATGCAAGGGAATTTAAAAAAAACAAAAAATATTGGGGTGGTGGCTATCAACCAGTATGGGCCTGGTTACGCCCCCACCACAACTGAAGGGGGTAACAGTCTTTCAGCACTCCCCGCACTCTAAAACATCTTATCCCACAGCAAGCAAGAAGACATTTGATTATTTTGGGTTTTAGTTTTACATTTGGGCCATGAGAACTTGGCTTCCTCTCCTAAATCGTCCCACTTGGAATGGTGAGGGCTGCACTTTATGGACTTTGGGATGCTGCCATCTAGAAAAATCCACAAGACCTAGACACATCTGAAAACTAAACATCTGGGTGATTCCAGGGTGGTGTGTTTCACATGATCCCCACACCATTTTTGTACCCACAATCCCCTGCAAACCTCCAACTTTGCTGGAAATCACACATTTTTCCCATGTTTTTGTTATGGAACCTTCCGGAATCTGCAGGAATCCACAAAATTCCTACCACCCAGCATTGTCTCATCTATACCGATAAAAATGCTGCTGCACTTGTCAGCCTAAAATAGTTTTTTTGCAAACTGCCCTTTTGGACCCCCTTTGTTCCCCCTCAATATCGACATGTTTTTGGCTCTTCTCTTTCACAAGCACTTGGCCCACCTACACAAATGAGGTATCATTTTTACCGGGAGACTGAGGGGAACATTGGGTGGTATGAAATGTGTCCCAGTGCGGTGATCCCACACAGAAATGTGGGAAAAATTTGATTTTTTAGCTAAATTTGAGTTTGCTGAGGATTCTGGGTAAGAAAACATTGGGGGATCCACGCAAGTCACACCTCACTGGACTCCCTCGGGTGTCTAGTTTTCAGAAATGTCTGGGTTTGGTAGGTTTCCCTAGAAGGCTGCTGAGCCCAGGACCAAAAACGCAGGTGCCCCCCTGCAAAAACAGGTAGTTTTGTATTTGATAATTTTGATGTGTCCAGATAGTGTTTTGGGGCATTTCCTTTCGTGGGAGCTAGGCCTACCCACACAAGTGAGGTACCATTTTTATTGGGAGACTTGGGGGATCGCTGGGTGGAAGGAAATTTGTGGCTCCTCTCAGATTCCAGAACTTTCTGTCACCGAAATGCGAGGAAAAAGTGTTTTTTTGGTCAAATTTTGAGGTTTGCAAAGGATTCGGGGTAACAGAACCTGGTCAGAGCCCCACACGTCACCCCATTGTGGATTCCCCAAGGTGTCTAGTTTTAAAAAATGTGCTGGTTTGCTAGGTTTCCCCAGGTGCCGGCTGAGCTAGAGGCCAAAATCCACAGGTAGGCACTTTGTAAAAAACACCTCTGTTTTGTGTGAAAAAATGTGATGTGTCCACGTTGTGTTTTGGGACATTTCCTTTCGTGAGCGCTAGGCCTACCCACACAAGTGAGGTACCATTTTTATTGGGAGACTTGGGGAAACGCTGGGTGGAAGGAAATTTGTGGCTTCTCTCAGATTCCAGAACTTTCTGTCACCGAAATGAGAGGAAAAAGTGTTTTTTGGTCAAATTTTGAGGTTTGCAAAGGATTCTGGGTAACAGAATCTGGTCAGAGCCCCACAAGTCACCCCATCTTGGGTTCTCCTAGGTGTCTAGTTTTCAAAAATGCGCTGGTTTGCTAGGTTTCCCCAGGTGCCGGCTGAGGTAGAGGCCAAATTCCACAGGTAGGCACTTTGTAAAAAACGCCCTCTGTTTTCTGTGAAAAAATGTGGTGTGTCCACGTTGTGTTTTCAGCCATTTCCTTTTGTGGGCGCTAGGCCTACCCACACAAGTGAGGTACCATTTTTATCGGGAGACTTGAGGGAACGCTGGGTGGAAGGAAATTTGTGACTCCTCTCAGATTCCAGAACTTTCTGTCACTGACATGAGAGTTAAAGGTGTTTTTTTGGTCAAATTTTGAGGTTTGCAATGGATTCTGGGTAACAGAACCTGGTCAGATCCCCACAAGTCACCCCATCTTCGATTCCCCTAGGTGTCTAGTTTTAAAAAATGCACTGGTTTGCTAGGTTTCCCCAGGTGCTGACTGAGCTTGTGGCCAAAATCCACAGGTAGGCACTTTGCAAAAAACACCTTTGTTTTCTGTGAAAAAATGTGATGTGTCCACATTGTGTTTTGAGCCATTTCCTTTAGTGGGCGCTAGGCCTACCCACACAAGTGAGGTACCATTTGTATCGGGAGACTTGGGGGAACACAGAATAGCAAAACAAGTGTTATTCCCCCTTGTCTTTCTCTAAATTTTTTCCTTCCAAATGTAAGGCAGTGTGTAAAAAAGACGTCTATTTGAGAAATGCCCTGTAATTCACATGCTAGTACGGGCAAATAACCACTGCTTCTCAACACCTTATCTTGTGGCCATTTTGGAAATACAAAGGTTTTCTTGATACCTATTTTTCACTTTTTATATTTCAGCAAATGAATTGCTGTATACCTGGTATAGAATAAAAAACCATTGCAAGGTGCAGCTCATTTATTGGCACTGGGTTCCTAGAGTTCTTGATGAGCCTACAAGCCCTATATATCCCCGAAGAGTTCAGCTGACGTAACGGTATATTGCTTTAAAAAATCTGACATTGCAGGAAAAAGTTACAGAGTAAAACGTGGAGAAAAATGGCTGTTTTTTTCACCTCAATTTCAATATTGTTTTATTTCAGATGTTATTTTCTGTAGGAAACACTTGTAGGATCTACACAAATGACCCCTTGCTGAATTCAGAATTTTGTCTACTTTTCAGAAATGTTTAGCTTTCTGGGATCCAGCATTGGTTTCTCACCCATTTTGGTCACTAACTGGAAGGAGGCTGAAAGCACAAAAAATAGTAAAAATGGGGTATGTCCCAGTAAAATGTCAAAATTGTATTGAAAAAATGTGTTTTCCAATTCAAGTCTGCCTGTTCCTGAAAGCTGGGAAGATGGTGATCTTGCCACCGCAAACCCTTTGTTGATGCCATTTTCAGGGAAAAAAACATGAGCTGCCTTCTGCAGCCCTTTTTTTCCCATTTTTTTGAAAAAACTAAATTTTCACTGTATTTTGGCTAATTTCTTGGTCTCCTTCAGGGGAACCCACAAAGTCTGGGTACCTCTAGAATCCCTAGGATGTTGGAAAAAAAGGACACAAATTTGGTGTGGGTAGCTTATGTGAACAAAAAGTTATGAGGGCCTAAGCGCAAACTGCCCCAAATAGCCAAGGGGAAAAGGCCTGGCAGCGAAGGGGTTACATGAACACACAAAATATTAACAATTCAATCCCAAAACAACATTAAAGAAATTACGGAACAAATAAAATAACAAAATAAAAAAGATATTTACTAAAAATATTATAAAAATAAACAAATATATATAAACACATCCTATAAATTTAACATTATAAACAAATATTAATAATAATACATATATTTAATCAATATTGGGAGATGTATTGGAGTCTGGGAATAATACATTTACTATTCCCACTCCAGTAAGTGCAACAGTAGAGAAAGTGTAGTACTTTGGAGGGATAAGATTTAATACTCATTCCAGTCTGTGCATCAGAAGGGAAAATTGTTGGAATAAGAAGGAGGTTAAATTTACTATTTCCTCTTCAGTCTAAGCAACAGAAGATAAACTACTTGACTTCAAACCATAACATATTTGAAAACCCCTGGTTTAAAAAATATATATATAAAACTCTTAATACAAACATTGGTACTTACCATAATATATATATATTTAAATTAAAACTTAAAAAAATTAAAAATTTACAAAATCCATAACCAAAGTAATGATTAACTTTCAATTTAAAAATAATGGTTATATAATTATTACTTGCTTAACTTGCCACCCTATACCACTACAAACCTTGCAACCCACCCATAAAGTGTAACTATAATAAATAAATAGAACATGATTTACATAATTCATAATCAATTACAAACCAATTAACAACTGTAGCAAACTGGGCTTCTTTGCAGATGCCCCCCACTTTTTGCTGCTTGATGCCCTTGCTTTTTATTTGAAAGTGTACTGTGGCCTGTTAACCAGACCCCAGTACCTGTGCCTGTTCCCTCAAATTGTACTTAGGTTTTACGCACCTAATTGGCAAGGACTTTACCACCCCTGTAAGGCCCTAGTAAATGGTACCAGTGGTACCCAGGGCAGGAATGGTAAAGGGGTCACCAGGGCTGCAGCACTGATCATGCCACCCTATGTGACCCGAGAAAAAGCAAATCCTGCAGAATTGCCATGTCAGCCTGCATGAGCAGCTTGTCTGCTGAAGTTCGACTCTGCCCACACCAAGTGCAGGCAGAGTCCCTTCACTGCCCTTAGCACAGGTCAGTCACCCCTAAGGCAGGGCTCCTATAGTCCAGGAGGCAGGGTGCACTGTGTTTTGAGTGTGGACATATATGCACAAGCATATATGACTCTGTGATAGCATTTAAAACATAATGCTATCTCAAGTGACTGGCGGTCCACAGGATAACATGAGCTGGCACCTGGGCAGTCCCCAGATGTCTATTTCCATGATGGCCCTGCCGATTCCCCCTCTATTTGGTATCAAACTTTGTGCTTTTTTAACCCTGAGCACAATTCTCATGCCCAGGATTAGTTAGCATGTACCCTGGTGGCGTCCTTGGAGGATGCTCACCAAGATACTACCTTTCTCTTACCTTGGCCAGCTCTCCTGAGCTATTTGCCACCAAGAGAAGACTCTGCCTTCCTGTTGGTCATGCTAACACCTCCTCTAGTACAGAGACAAAGGACCTGGGCAGGAAGGAGGTCACACCTCCTCCCTCCCAGGATGGCTAGTGTTTACAGTAATCAAGGCAGTGAGCCTCAAAGGCTTTCACCGACCTTGATGGGCAATCTTTTGTCCTCCACTCGAGGACAAAGCCCTTCCCACCTTGTCCAAGCTGACAGGTGGGAAAATTAGTTATTCAGGATGTGTACACCTCTAAAAGCATAGCCACACCTTGAGGGTGGGCTAGGAGGTCTATACAGCCTAGGGAAGGTTCTGCCATGTAGGCAAACCTTAGAAATAGTGGGTAATGGGTAGGAAAGTGATGTACTCCCACAGAAAGTAGTCACTTCAGGGGCGGACCAGCCGCAGGGACCAGTAGCCCTTTGGCCACTGCCCCCCACACCCTTAATGCCCCCTAAATCAGGATTTAAAGGTCTCCCCTGGCGCCAGAACCTCAGTTCTGACTTTGAATCCAGGAAGAGGCACAAAGAAGACCCAGTCACTGACAACAGGACTTGGAACTCTACTGTGGTGCAAAGAGAGGGCCCTTAAGTGTCCTGAGGAGACCACATACTGGAATTGTGTGATCAACGCATGCCTGTGGTAAAAACTCATTTTCCCAACAAGAAGGACTCCAGTGGATACCAGAAACTACAGCAAACTCCCCTGACTGTTGGTACCAGTCACCTCCAATCTGCAGAAGAATCATTGTGCTGAAGTCCCAAGAAGTGCAACACATCAGGCCCCTCTTGAGTAAGCCAAAAGAAAGTCAGTGACCTGCACCCCAGGATTGGTACTGAGGTTCTCACCAAGTTTTGAGCTGCTATCCCCTTTGGGACGACCTCCAGCCAACAAAGTAACCGTGGACTACTTTTGCTACTGCCAAGGTTTCTCTGTCACCAGCCCGGCAACCAGCAGCTTCCCGGACATCACCGACTCCAGAGCAGTTCCTAGCATAGTGACCAACATCGGCAACAACTCCACTCCCGAGATCCTACATCCTGAAGGAGGTGACTTTGAGAGGTGAAGCATAGCATCTTTGGCACGACCAGTCTCATGATTGACAGCTGCAAGGCCACCTCTGCATCCAGAGCCGCTGGACGTGGTGGTGAAGTTCCAGCTGTGGAATCCAGGTCCTGGGACCCCAAAGGACTCTACTTTTCAAGGGTAGAGTGTGAGTGCTCCACAAAGTTTCCGTTTGTCAAGTGCTGCAATTTTGACAGCACCCATGGATCCCGTCAGCACCAAGAACAGCTGCCTCAGCAACCTCGGCACCCAGACTCCTTGGGCAAGGTAACTAGAAACTGACTGTTGAGGCTTGGCCTAGGGACCTACAAGACCGTGATTTTCTCCAATGACCTTAATGGTAGTCTTTTGACCATTGAAAGTACTCTATTTTTCAACGCTTTAAAAATTCACATCTCTAGTTGTATGTAGGATGCAAAGTTCATTTTGATGTCTAAATTAAGATACAACTCCGGTTTATTTTTCTGAATTGGTGGAAGATTTCTTTTGAGTTGTGTCATTCACTTATCGTCCATGTGGATGTTGTGAAATACTTTACACATGTTCCTCTAAGGAGCCGGACTGCTTTTTTCCACACTACAAGGACTGGGCAAAGTTTTACTATTGTTAACTCAAGGTCCACTTCTAGGTAATGTACTAGTATTATATGGTAAGACTCCCCAGTCATACAACATAGTACTGCCACCTTGCTACAACAATTAATTATTAATTAATTAATTAACTTCCCATCCAACAACCTTAAAAACACAGCACCCCACACCTAAAATATGACTAAGATATATAATAATTACACATTACTAATCATTATTTTTTAATTATTACTTGTGGTGAATTAATTTTAGTTTCCTACTGGGAGACAGTGTAGTTTAGCCTTCGGCTTGCAGGCTTGTGCTCCTGTCACCTAGTGACCTTTTACCTACTTAGCTTACTCTGTTTAATTTCATTTATTTTATTATTTCTTCTAGCTGGCTGCCATTGTTTATATTTTATAAGAAATGTTTTGATCTGCATTATCACTGCCACTCTGAGATGGCATCATTATCTGCATCATGATCATTGATGCATGTAGGTATTGTCATCATGTCCTTTTCTCACTTACGTGTGATAGGAACATAATGTGCACTTGTTGGAGATTGTTTATATGATTACTGCCACAAGCCTGCCGCCTTATCAGTTGTTTAGGAACATACCTGTGTCAGGGATCCTACAGGATCTGTATAAATACGTCTCACAACAACAAGGTCATTAGAGGGGTTGCTTCCAGATGGCATCTATGTTGCAAGTCACTTTGCTGCAGAACTCAGCTTTTGTGTCACCAGGGAGTCTGACCTAGAGACCTCATTCCAAAGTAACAAAGGTTGGGGGGAACTTCTCATGGACATGGTACTGGCAGATTAGGTTTACCATATCCAGCTCTCTTTAGGGTATGGAATTAGGCTTTTTTGGTTAGGAATTTGATATCTTGTGTTTATTGTAAGATGGTGGGGGGGTTTATATTCACAACTCGCATCTTCACAATTCTGCTTCTATTACTGTTCATAATCCTATTCATTGCAGCACATCCATTTCATCGTAGATTGCAGTCTTTTAAATAAATATATTGGAAACTCTCCTGCATCTCTTTCATTGCCTTTGTGTGTATGAAACTTGTTGCTAATGGGAGAAAAGGGTAACTTCCATTCCACCACAACTCCCCTGAGATGTGTTATATAGAATCCATGCATAAAGCAGCCAGAAATTACCTTTGCTTTCTGAGTTTGGTGAGGTACTGCTTGTGAGCCAAGAGTGTTGGGCCGACAGTTGCGACTTGTTGTAGGAGTGACTCAGTAGCCTACAAAGAAAAAGTGCTGTCATGCCTAAACCAGCAGTCTCGCTAGGGAGCGAGAGTCGAACTACGACAAGGCGCCACAAATGATGGTGTTTTGGCCCTAATTTACAGATATCCTGAGTATCTCTCTCACACACAGCAGGTACCCTAAGCACCATTATACGGAGATGTTAGAAATGGGGTTTTTGGTTGGCAGTCAGGTTACCCTCTGTCCAAGCAAAAACCCTCACTCTAGTCAGGGTAAGTCACACACAATCCAAGATTATCCTGTGCCCACCCTCTGGTAGCTTGGCACGAGCAGTCAGGCTTAACTTAGAAGGCAATGTGTAAAGTATTTGTGCAATAAATCATACAATACCACCATATAGCACCACAAAAATACACCACACAGTGTTTAGAATATATAATATTTATCAGGATAATTGTAGGTCAAAACGAATAGAGTTGCAATGTGAATTTGTAGAGATATCACTGAAAAGTGATATAAAGTGTCTTAAGTCTTTAAAAAGCAAACAAAGGCCCTCATTCTGACCTTGGCGGGCGGCGGAGGCCGCCCGCCAAAGTCCCGCCGTCAGGTTACCGTTCCGCGGTCGAAAGACCGCAGCGGTAATTCTGACTTTCCCGCTGGGCTGGCGGGCGGTCGCCTTCAGACCGCCCGCCAGCCCAGCGGGAAAGAGGCTTCCACGATGAAGCCGGCTCGGAATCGAGCCGGCGGAGTGGAAGCTGTGCGACGGGTGCAGTTGCACCCGTCGCGTATTTCACTGTCTGCGCAGCAGACAGTGAAATACATGTAGGGGCCCTCTTACGGGGGCCCCTGCAATGCCCATGCCAGTGGCATGGGCACTGCAGGGGCCCCCAGGGGCCCGCGACCCCCCCCTACCGCCATCCGGATCCCGGCGGTCGGACCGCCGGGATCTGGATGGCGGTAGGGGGGGTCGGAATCCCCTCGGCGGCGCAGCAAGCTGCGCCGCCTTGGAGGATTCAATGGGGCGGCGGTACACTGGCGGGAGCCCGCCAGTGGTGCCGGTCCGACCGCGGCTTTACCGCCGCGGTCGGAATCCCCATTGGAGCACCGCCGGCCTGTCGGCGGTGCTCCCGCGGTCCTCCGCCCTGGCGGTCTTTGACCGCCAGGGTCAGAATGACCGCCAAAGTCTCTTTCAAGTACAAAGTACCTGGTTTGGAGTGGAAAATCTCCTCAGAGGTCCACAGAAGAAGAGATACGTGGAAAAATGGTGTGCGCGTCAATTTCTCCCCAGCACACACGGACTTGCGTTGTTATTTTTTACGCGGGGAAGTCATGCGTCGTTTTCCGGCGCGCGGACAGTCTCTTTCTGTGGATCGCCAGGATTACCAGATGTCCCGGGTCTGTGCGTGGATTCTCCTGCTTGTTTTCCGACTGCGCGTCGTTCTGCGGGGCTGCGCGTCGAAGTTTCGCTCTCACGGCAGGAGTCGCGTCGATTTCTCCTCTGGAGGTCGGGCGGCGTTGTCCTTGCGAGGCCGTGCATTGAAGTTCCGATTGTCCCGAAGGCGTCGCATCGATCAGCGTCGGTGTGCGGCATAAGCTGTGCGTCGAACATTTCGGCGCACAAAGCGTCCAAGTGAAAAAGAGAAGTCTTTTTGGTCCTGAGACTTCAGGGAACAGGAGGCAAGCTCTATCCAAGCCCTTGGAGAGAACTTTCACAGCCAGACAAGAGTTCAGCAAGGCAGCAGGCCAACAGCAAGGCAGCAGTCCTTTGTAGAAAGCAGACAGGTGAGTCCTTTGAGCAGCCAGGCAGTTCTTCTTGGCAGGATGTAGTTTCTGGTTCAGGTTTCTTCTCCAGCAAGTGTCTGATAAGGTGGGGCAGAGGCCCTGTTTTGTACCCAAATGTGCCTTTGAAGTGGGGGAGACTTCAAAGAGTGGCTAAGAAGTGCACCAGGTCCCCTTTCAATTCAATCCTGTCTGCCAGGGTCCCAGTAGGGGGTGTGGCAGTCCTTTGTGTGAGAGCAGGCCCTCCACCCTCCCAGCTCAGGAAGACCCATTCAAAATGCAGATGTATGCAAGTGAGGCTGAGTACCCTGTGTTTGGGGTGTGTCTGAGTGAATGCACAAGGAGCTGTCAACCAAGCCCAGCCAGGCATGGATTGTAAGGCACAGAAAGATTTAAGTGCAAAGAAAGGCTCACTTTCTAAAAGTGGCATTTCTAGAATAGTAATATTAAATGCAACTTCACCAGTCAGTAGGATTTGGTATTACCATTCTGGCCATACTAAATATGACCTTCCTACTCCTTTCAGATCAGCAGCTACCACTTCAATACTGTATGAGGGCAGCCCCACTGTTAGCCTATGAAGGGAGCAGGCCTCACAGTAGTGCAAAAACGATTTTAGGAGTTTTACACTACCAGGACATGTAAACTACACAGGTACATGTCCTGCCTTTCCCTCACACAGCACCCTGCTCTATGGGTTACCTAGGGCACACATTAGAGGTGACTTATATGTGGAGAAAGGGGAGGTTTAGGCTTGGCAAGTACTTTTAAATGCCAAGTCGAGGTGACAGTGAACTGCACCCATAGGCCTTGCAATGGCAGGCCTAAGACAAGAAAAAGGGGCTACTTAAGTGGGTGGCACAACCAGTGCTGCAGGTCCACTAGTAGCATTTAATCTACAGGCCCTAGGTACATATAGTGCACCTTACTAGAGACTTATAAGTAAATTAAATAGTCCAATCAGGTATGATTCAAGGTTACCATGTTTAAAGGGAGAGAGCATATGCCCTTTAGCACTGGTTAGCAGTGGTAAAGTGCGCAGAGTCTAAAAGCCAGCAAAAAAATTGTCCAAAAAGTGGAGGGAGGCAGGCAAAAAGTTAGGGGTGACCACCCTAAGGATGTCAGGTCTAACAGGAGATATTCGTGGTCTTGGGGGCACTCCTCCTCAGCTGAATAGGGAGTACCTAATTAGGCTATAGGTTGTTCAAGCTTGAACTCTTTAAAATGATTTTTCCCCATTTGCTGTTCCTTCTCTGTACCTGCTATTCAACATGGCTAACATAATAGAAATTTTAGAAAATGTCAGACACGCATTAAAACAACACTTAGGGCCTGATTGTGAGTTTGGCTGACAGTTTTGCCCATCCGCCAAACTTCTGAAGGGTAGGTTGCCTCCATAGTGGCTACCTCCCCGCCAGGCCCATTACAAGTTTCCCGCTAGGTTGGATGGTGGAAACCAGAGTTTCTGCCCGCTGACCTAGAGGAAAACACCCTACAGCATTGTCTCTGGCTCATAATCGAGCCAGCGGCAATGCTGTAGGATGCAGGGTGCACTAGCACCCTCGCAATGTTCACTGTCTGCAAAGCAGACAGTGAACATTGCAAGTGTTCTGCCCAGGGGGGCCCCTGCACTGCCCATGCCATGTGCATGGGCAGTGCAGGGACACCCCTGGGGCCCCCTGCACTAGTTCTCCACCACCCTTTTGCCATGAAATCACTGGCAGAGAATGAGGTTGTAATCCCCATGGCAGCAATGCCTGCAGCGCCGCCAGGCAGATTAGGACTGCTACAACCACCAGACTGCTGGGATAACTAATCCTGTCAGTACTGGCAGTCCGGCCGTGGCACGACCGCTGTGGTCATAATGTGGCACTTGGACAGCTGCACTGGTGGCGGTCCGACCACCACCGTGAGTTTGGAGGTCAAGTGACCGCCAGAGTCGTAATGACCACCTTACTAGCCCATGGCTTAACAGAAGAGGGCAGGTATGTCACATTTATAGTGGAAGCTCAGGAAGCTTACCAAACAGAAACATTCTATTCCTGGGTCACTTTTCCTGAAGAAGATGACACAACAAATACATTTCACACATATAAAATTGCAAACGTACCACAGCGGTACCAAGCCTAATGGTATCTAGAGATAATAATCGAGCCAGCGGCAATGCTGTAGGATGCAGAGTGCACCAGCACCCTCGCAATGTTCACTGTCTGCAAAGCTCATAATCGAGCCAGCGGCAATGCTGTAGGATGCAGGGTGCACTAGCACCCTTGCAATGTTCACTGTCTGCACAGCAGACAGTGAACATTGCAAGTGTTCTGCCCAGGGGGGCCCCTGCACTGCCCATGCCATGTGCATGGGCAGTGCAGGGACACCCCAGGGGCCCCTGCACTAGTTCCTATCAAGAACATCAAAATTGGTTCAATGGTGCCCTACCACATGTAATACAACCTGTGAGATTAGGTCCTTTAAGTAATGCAGTACAGGTAATAGAAATAGCTGAATTTTGTGCACTTTATAATGAGCTAGTTCAAATTTACAGATTATTGGTACAATTCGCTATGCAGACTTTGAATAATGTCCCAGCATGGGATGCACCAGCTGGTCATCAATTGGCTGTTACTGGTATGAACCTACAAACAGTACATTCTATCATGGGCAAGGTACCCACGAAACATGAGAAGATTCCGTTCTGGATAGCACAAAAAACGAATCAGCTGGAAGCAGTGTTTCCTCATATGGGAGCCCAAGATAAACATAGGATTCTCACAATGTGATTGCCATTCAGAATGATTCCCTCAGTGGACAACTGCACCAAATGGGGTACAGTCTTCGCTGCAATTTATACTACTACCATGGTACCCCGACACTTGCTGATTTACCGGAAGTGTTAAAACAAATTCAAAATGAGCATTGTGCTGCTCCAGCCATGGATTTAGGGATAAAGCTGATGCGTAACTTCGACATTGTCTCCTCAATAATACTTAATAACATTAAAGGGGAAGCTGTAGTGTTGACTATACGCCAGTGGCTCCGGGAGATTCCACAGTTGGAACAGGAGCGTAAACTACTGAAACCTATTTGAGTATAGGATGGGACAGTTTGGGAGTCAAGCCGAAGGAGCCTGAAATTCAGAGTACCACCCCTAAGGACGGTACTAAACAAGCACAAAAGGGTTTTTAAAAATGCCAGGATAAACAAACAAAATAAAGACAGAAGAAGTCAGAGAGCAGGCTCTCTGCATCCGGAGAGCTCTGAAAGGAGATATAATCTCAGAAATAGAGAAACTTAAAAGGCTCCTGACAGATATACTGATACACATCCCTTTTGTTCCTTTCAGGACACGCCAGATAGAAGGAGTGAGAGAGTGGGCCGTTCAGAAGAAAACACCTGACTACGTGAAACAGAATAAAGACTCACAGCAGTCTTCAGACAGGAAAGAAGACAAACACCCACAGCAAAGCCAAAATTTAAAAAGAAAAAGGTGGCAACAATTTCAATAAAACATGCCAACAATCTTGAGAACATTCCTGAGGAACAATATGTGTGCAGTGACCCTGCTGTACAGTGAGGCAGAAGTCATGATATGTCGCTAAAGTCTGAAAGATCATCAGGATTTGGCAGCAACTAATTACTTTCTTGTAGTAGAGACAGCGGACGAGCACGTTCTCTTACCCAACAGGTTTTATGATTTAAATATCCAAATTGAGGGAGACATAGAGTGCACTATTAGTTTAATTTTATTGGAAGAACTTAGGGCCAGATGTATGAATCTGGCCCATTGCGATTCGGTAATAAATCGCAATTACATACTCGCAAAGGGCCATGTATCACATTTGCGATTCGGTAATTGCGATTTCTTAAAAATTGCAAATGCAATTACCGAATCGCAAATTGCGATACTGGCCCCATTCGCAGCTATGGGCCTGTTGGCCCATAGCTGCGAATTTTTTGTATTTCGCAAATTGCGATTTCTGAAACAGAAATTGCAATTTGTGAAAAGCAAAGGGCCAGGGTGCTGGGGGCCTAAGGCCCCCTCTCCTGCACCCCATTTTTTTTTTATACACATGTAAAGTACACACATGCCAAAAGGGCATGTGTGCTTTACATTTCAAATTTAAAAATGCAGTTTTACTGCATTTTTAAATTTTGCACCAGGTTACCACCTGGTTGCAGGTCATGTTATTTTGCACTTGCAAAATACCATTCTGAGAAAAATCGCAATTTGCGATTTTTTGCAGAATTGCTTTGCGACCTGGATTTTGCGAATCGCAAATTGCGATTCGCAAAATCCAGGTCGCAACGCAGAAAATCGAAATGTTTGCGATTTTCGGTTTTTGGTCTGCGAATGCAGTTGATGCATTGCAGACCCCGATTTTGCACTCGCAAACGGCCGATTTCGCTGTTTGCGAGTGCAAAATCAGATGATACATCTGGCCCTTAGTTATGATATCCTATTGGCAGAAAGAGACTGGCCACATGAGTATATCCACAACCTCCCACATGGAGAAGATGTAATTTTGCCTTCTTTCTCAGATCTTGTTCCGGATGCGGTAAAAGAAACCTATGCTGTTGAATGGGCTTTGCTGCAGGCACCTGCGCTATACTGCAGCCATGTAGGGTGGGATAAGTTTCCCCCCTAAAATGTAATACCTATCAGGTCTACACCACAACCTCAGCCCCAATATCCTGTTTAACACAAGGCAAAAGCTCCAGTGGGAGAGATCCTCACTCAGCTCACGTACCAAGGAGTAATAGAATTCAAAGGGAACAGATTTGTTTCCATTGACAACATCAAATTGCATCATGTGGCCGATCCTGCACAGCAGACCCTGAGGTCCCTTGGGTAGTTCCTGATCCTCTATCACTACCCAACAGGATATACCTCTTCAAAGAACCTACAACAACACTTCTGAATGCACCAGCGTGTACAACATTACTATAAATGCCTCCTCGAGCATGGGGAGGGTGGAGAATGAGCTTCTGCTAATTCCTGTTCCTCTTCACTGAAAAGAACTGTCCAAGATGTGGCTGACTATCACTCCAATGCAATGCAAACTGACAATATCATCAGAACGAAATACTTGGGGTCAGAATGGTACCTTTAGTTCCACACTTTCAAGTCCTGGTGGGTGGGTATTGTGGTATTTGGACAGAAATGGGTGTCAGGCACATTTTGTTAATTTGTCAGGGGGTTTCAAGTTAGCCAGCCGGACCCTCACTGTGTCTAGAGTCAACACTCTGGTATGGTTAATACATAGCGTGTAGGTATTCTGTGCCAAAAATGGTTGGGCACCAACAACTTAGCAGCAGTTAAAGGACATCTAAGCCTCCTATCAGAGGAAGTAGACTTGCAGGATTTTTTGCTGGGTCCAAGAAAACCCACTCTAAATGATTCTTGTATGCTAACTACAGTAAGATCTGGAAGGTTGCTCAAATGGAAGCAGCTGCACGTTTAAGGCAGATAGATAAGGAAAATAAGGAAAAAGCAATAGCTCTTGTAAATAATGGCATGAATACTCAGTCCAGCAGAACATGCACACTTAATAGTATTGGGTCTTCTGCAACTGATATCATTCAGAATGACATGTCCCTCTTACAACATGGGCAAAGTCAGCAGTGTTCCATCATGCAGTTGGGTTGGACATTGCAGATTCTGAAAAACTGGCAGCATCCCTTGGGAACACAGAAACAGTAGTGACTTGTTTGCCGTTTTTAATTTGTCCAGGTAGCAATAGATAATGGCTAAAAAGGAAGCAAGTTACACCATGCTTAACATAGAAAAGCTGCCTTTCACCAAAGCCATCAACAGTATGGCTCGTACATTGTGTTATAAATCTGCCAATATCCACCTTCCACCTTTCGTTCCACAAAATGCTTGAAGCATTTTGCTGTGAGCAGATATGTGCGGTTAGGAGATAGCTACATACACAAAGAGTGGGAGATGCCCTTTTCATTCAAATGTCTGAACAGTGAAACAGAGGTCTTTTCGAGCAGGAGCATATGTGAGACTACTGTTAGTCGCTCAATGATCTGCAAGCAGATGTCACTTCACGGGTTCTGGAATGCAGGGATCGCGAACTGGCTTGCTTTCTGAAGGGTACTCCTGTGCCTTTGATTTGTCCAGCATTTCATATATTTGCAAATGGAAGTTATGTGGCCCTGAACAATCAGAGTTGCGGTGGAATAAGACCAGGAATTGCCTATGCAATTTTGTTTTTCCAAATTATAACTTGTTGTGGACATGTTTTATTCCCCCCCCCACACGAGAGATAAGAGTAGCAAAAATGTGACCTCCCATTCAGACTACTAATGTAAACTTTGGCAAACTGAGCAGACTAAGGCGGTCATTCTGACCGCGGCGGGCGGCGGTCGCCGGCCGCCATGCGGTTACCGCCGAATGACCGCACTGCGGTCATTCCAACTTTCCCGCTGGGCCGGCGGGCGACCGCCAAAGGCCGTCCGCCGGCCCAGCGGGAAAGCTCCTGCAACGAGGAAGCCGGCTCCGAATGGAGCCGGCGGAGTTGCAGGGGTGCGACGGGTGCAGTGGCACCCGTCGCGATTTTCACTGTCTGCGAAGCAGACAGTGAAAATCTTTGTGGGGCCCTGT
Organism: Pleurodeles waltl; assembly: GCF_031143425.1. Classification (NCBI taxonomy): domain Eukaryota; kingdom Metazoa; phylum Chordata; class Amphibia; order Caudata; family Salamandridae; genus Pleurodeles; species Pleurodeles waltl. The sequence continues at coordinate 773,793,481 of NC_090449.1, read as the reverse complement.
TAGGGGGCCCCTGCACTGCCCATGCCAGTGGCATGGGCAATGCAGGGGCCCCCAGGGGCCCCACGGCACCCGTTCCCGCCATCCTGGTTCTGGCGGTGGACACCGCCAGAAACAGGCTGGCGGGAAGGGGGTCGGAATCCCCATGGCGGTGCTGCAAGCAGCGCCGCCATGGCGGATTCCTTGGGCCAGGGGAAAACCGTCGGGAAACCGCCGGTTCCCCTTTTCTGACTGCGGCTTTACCGCCGCGGTCAGAATAGCCCAGGAAGCACCGCCAGGCTGTTGGCGGTGCTTCCGCCGCCCTCCGCCATGGCGGTCATGGACCGCCAGGGTCGGAATGACCCCCTAAATGCGCTACTGTTCCAAAAACAAGTGGTGTTGACATCAGCCAAAGAGACGTATGCTCTTGAGATAACGAGACCATCAGCAGAGATACAATCCTTATTAAATACCAACTTCCCCAAGCAGTTTGGAGAGCTGATCTGCAGCATTTGCAATGCCTGAAGCACTGCAGGGATTGTACACTTCTTTAAGGTCTAGGTTTGTTTCCACCTTCCAGACCGTCTTCGGAGTCATTCCTTCAACTATCCACTCACTCTTTTTGAGTGTGTTTGGTGGATTTCCTGTGACTTTGAGACTGATTGGCAGAATACTGCTGCTGCTATTTCTAATACGCAGTGGTTGTGATTTCTCAACTAAACGGAGTGATGGAGCTACCACCAGCACAGCTGTCTCGTGATCGCATGGTACAGTTCTTTGGTGCTCCGGTGCTGGAGGAATTGGAGCATGATTGGTCATTTTCATTCCGACCAGTCCTGTGGTGCTGGCATCCAGTCTTTTATTGCACTTGGTTCCTCTTCAAGTGTCTACCTTCGGTGTGTCTTGCTATTTATTCAGAGCCTCCTGTGGACAAGGAACTGCTGATGTTCCGGATGAGGGTTCACTCACGGTTGTGCCCCATGAGACTGAGGTTGATTTGCGAGGCCACTTATGAGCCACCACTTGTGAACTATTTGGCTCTGATAACAGCTGGCAGTATGGATGGTGCTGCCTATGGGGTGATCCTGCATCTGTGGTATCTGCGCACTCCTGCTCCGTGGATCCATCTGTGAAACCTGTGATTGATCTGACATCTGCTGATCTCCAGTTTGATGACTTCGGAGACATTCTTCAAGACCATGATTATTGCTGAATGATTTGACTATTGGTCAATTTTAATTTTAAATTTAACACCATATAGCCTTATTAATTTGGCTTGCATTTGGCCTGCTGTGCTTGTCATGGTTGACATTTTATCTTGTTGAATGCGTTCAGCTTAGTTTTCGGTCAGATTTTAGACTTTTTAGCTCAGAGCATTTTAGTTTTGGACTCATGCACCCTCGCTAGTGAGTTAGCATCCTTGTTTCGGTAATGGGGAGGGTGTGGTGAATCCATTTTAGTTTCCAAATGGGACACAGGAGTTTAGCTTAGCCTTTGGCTTGTAGGCCTGTGCCCCCGTCACCTAGTGACCTTACACCTACTTGGCTTGCTCTGTTTTATTTCATTTATTTTATTATTTCTTCTACCTGGCTGACGTTGTTTTGATTTCAGTGCCACTCTGAGAAGGCATCATTATCAGTGATGTACATAGGTACTGTCATCATGTCCCTTTCTCACTTAAGTGTGATAGAAATATTGGCCCATATTTATACTTTTTTAGCGCCGCATTTGCGTCATTTTTTGACGCAAAAGCAGCGCAAACGCACAAAATAAAATTGTATTTTGTAAGTTTGCATCGCTTTTGCGTTAAATAGTGGCGCAAATGGGGCGCTAAAAAAGTATAAATATGGGCCATAATGTGCACCTGTTGGGGATTGTTTATGTAATTGCCGCCACAAGTATGCCTCCTTATCCATTGTTTAGGAACATACCTGTGTCAGGGATCCTACATGATCTGTATAAATACAGCTCACACGGACAAGGTCATTAGAGGGGTTCCTGTCAGATGCCATCTATGCTGCATGTCACTTTGCTGCAGAACTCAGCCTTTATGTCACCAGGGAGTCTGACCTAGAGACTTCATTCCAAGGTAACGAGGGTTGGGGGGACGCTTCTCATGGTATAGTACTGACAGATTAGGTTTATCATAACTAGCTCTCTTTAGGGTAGAGAATTTGGCTTTTTTGGTTAGGAATTTTATATCTCATGTTTATTGTAAGATGGTGGGGGGTTTTATATTCACAGTTCTCATCTTCACAATTCTGCTTCTATTACTGTTCATTTTTCTAATCATTGCAGCACATCCATTTTATCGTAGATTGCAGTCTTTTCAATAAATATTTTGAAAGCTCTCCTGCATCTCTTTCATTGTCTTTGTTGTGTGAGAGTCGTTGCTAATGAGAGAAAAAGGTAACTTCCATTCCAACACGACTTCCCTGAGAGGTCTTATATTGAGTCCATGCGTAAGGCTGTCAGAAATCACCTCTGCTTTCTGAGTTATGGTGAGGTACTGCCTGTGAGCCGGAAGGGTTGGGCTGAGAGCTGCAACTTGTTGTAGTAACTCAGTCGCCTACAAACAAAAGTGCTGTCATCCCTAAACCAACAGTCTCGCTAGGGAGCAAAAGTCCAACTACAACAAACCTAGCAACCTGCAACTAAAATATAACTAAAATAAATCAGTATTACATAATTAAAAGTCAATCCAATAATTAATAATAAATTCATAATTAATTAATTATTTATTACTAACTTTACCTCCCTGTACCCCTATAAGCTGGGCATCCCTCTCACCTACAACATAATTAAAATATGATCATTACACAATTTTCATAATTAATAATCAAATAATAAATACAAAATGTACAAAATAATTGATAATTATAACTTAAATATTTTTCCACCCTAAACCCCTACAAACGCAGCAACCCACACCAAAAATTAAATCAGTATTACATAATCACATACCTACTTAAAAGTTATGAATAAATAATGATGACTTAATTAACTTCCCACTCTGTCCCTCTACAAACACAACAACCCCCGCGCTTCATCATTATGAATTACTATTAGCAATGTAATTCAAAATTCTAAATCACTTAAAATTACAAACTATATTTTTAAAAATTCATAAAAATTATACAAACAGTAGTAACACATAAATTATTATATGAACTAAAACACATTAAAATAATTTAACAATGATATTTTGACAGCTCTATTTTTGAAAACGATATTAACAACAATTATTTTCTTAACAATATTACTTACCTGAAAAAACGATATTCTTGAGAACGATATGTCTGCATCATGATATCTGTGTATCACAATATTGTTTCTGATATTTCTGTCTCCCAATATTTACAATTCGATATTTTGTCCAAATACCACCAGAGATTGTAAGGCATTTTGGTATATTGCTAAGTGTTACTGGCACCCTTTCACCCCCCAATGTGAAGACAAAAATTCACACTGTTATTTTAAGTTTTTATTTGAAACCCATTCTTGTGCAGAATAAACATGGATATAAGATAAGTCTAAATTGTGTCTCTCTAGCAACATTTGTTATTATATTATTCATGCGGGTCATAGTGTGTTTCACAAACACATATCACATTAAGTGATGTCCATGACATTAAATGGTGGCCTTGACTCACTACACGGAAGACCGCACTGCTCTGCTCATCCTGGAATCTAAAGCTCCTCATTCTCTCCCTGCAAGAGCTATAAAAATAATTTTACTTCATTCATGCCATTTATTATGGGAAATTATAATCTTGTGATTCATGATGTAAGGTGGGAAGTCTACTAGCTTTCCCTCCAAGTTCTTAGTTATGATAACCAAGGCAAGGAAGTGCATATTCTGCTTCGGAGGTGTACAGGGAGGTAAGTGCGAGTGTTGCTTTCTTTAAAGGTTTACAGTTAATGTCATTGAGGTTATGAACATTGTTCTGGTTTATGGTTCGAGCTACCGATGTTTCTGTTTATTTTATTTCTTGATGACGGCAACATATTGGATCCTTTGAACCAGCACGTCCGTCGGCTGCAAGACTGTAGCTGTCTACTAATATACGTGATAAAACATATAAACCGACACCCTGTGCAGTATGCCAAAGAAGTGAGGAGGGAGGACGCATATGGCCTTGATTAGAATATGATGAGTTACATTTTCCCACACCTCTGGGTATCATCAAACAAATCTATGGCGCAGTATAGGTGTCTAGGGAGTGCTAGGGTTTGCACCTGTGTTAACACAGTAATGCACAGTAAACGGTGAGGCTACCTCTTTAAGACAAAGGGTGGTGGCTCAAACACAGCATGGGTGAAAGATATGGAATTTAATATAATTCAAAGGATGTAATTAGTGATAAGGAGTGGTTTGTTATTCACTTCACTCGTACAGCATCTGTATGTTTCAGTGGTAATCTGAATTTGCCTCTATTCTCTGTCTCTCTCCAGATTTTCCATCGCACGATTTAGCATAATTGTCGTGTTGATATTTTCTGCACCGGGGGGAGGATAGGTGAGGGGGTGAGGCACTGGCTTGTTAGTTAAATTGGAGGTATTCCTGTCCTTTATGTTATTTCCAATTTTGTATAGTCTGATGATTTGCTACCCACAATGATGCACATTGATGAAGATTCTAAAAGGCCACATTTAATATTCCACTTACAGAGTTGAGGTGTTGGGGCTAGAAATGCTTTCCTCTTCCTATTGGTCTCAAAGAAAAACTTTGTTGCTGTACGGATAGTGAATATTCTAAGGTGTAAGGACCATTCTTGCGAGCTGCCAGGATGGCTTGCTAAATTTGTCCAGGTGTCAAGTAGCAGGGATGGTAGGCATGAGAGCTGAAGATTACTTTCGGTTCCTAAGGAGGTATCCTATGTACACTTTGCAACTGCAAGGATGGTGCAAACTCTATTTTAGGTAATTTAGGAAAAAGAGTAATTAAGAAGCAACTCAAATCGTTCTTTTTCAAATTTCTTCAGTGTGCCAGAAAATCAGACATTATCTCACTTTAAATGGTCTTCCAAATCTTTGACCTTTGGCCACGGGTTCTAGACCTCCTGATCCCATTCCTGGATCCTGTTCAGTCGGTCACTTCTGCCATTATCCCTCTTTTCCAGAAGTGTGACTTTATCATTACAGGATATCATATAATTCTGTCTCAATTTAATCTTGGATCCTATCAGTTATTTCCGTCATCTAGATTGCCATTGTAATATTCTGTGTTCAGTGGATTGTGGCATTGTTGGTTTACCACCACTAACCACTTTGGCAAAACAGGTCCTGGGTTGCTTTTGTTCCGGTTTAGGGAGGACCTGGCTTGGCAGTTCAGGCTGAACAGTTGCAACTGGAGCAGGGTCAAGACTGATTTGCATGTAGCTGAATCCAAACTGAGGTGACATGGTGTGCAAAATAAATGTTTGGGATGCAGCCCAAATAATTACCAGTTTCTGAGATTAATTCAAGCGTTTCATCGATCACTTTTTTTGTACACTTTGGCAAAGAGGAGATGTCTTGTTGGTTTAGCTGAAGACACTGAGTCAGTTTGATTAAGTCCTTTAGCAAGGACTACAAGTAAATAAAACACAGTTTGAGGGGGTGCAATCCAGACCAATTTAACCTGCAAACTTTGCAGATTAGTAGGATCTGCAGAGACCAGCTTTCCGACTACTCTCTGCAGTGGCAGATGGGTAATATGTTGGGTACAGTGTGACTCATCTACCCTTACAGTAGGTGACTTCTTTTTTATGTGAGAGGCCTGGCGAAGCAAACTACCTTTTTGAGTTTTAAAAATTCACTTCCATTTTCTTGATGGGCTCCGTGCAGTCCTGTGTACTGTTCACGTTAAGAAAATTACTTCATGTTACGCTCACTTTGAAATAATGCAGCTTTTCCTGAATGCCATAAACGTACATGTTTCACCTACCTGTTTTTAAAACAAAATAAGAATCCTATGACTTCTCAGTGTTTATCGAATAGGTGTGCTAGAGCAGGCGAATTGGTGTGCACGTTTCCGACTTATAAATAAGAAAGGTGGCCCCACGGATCTTTTGCCTTCACGTTTTACAATGAGTTGCTGACTGTTGTAGATACAACTGCTATTCTGACCTCTTTGTCCCTCTACAGTCCTAATGAACTGGTTCTACATTTGGTGAGGCTTATTGGGCATCACAGCATTCATGCTGCTGTGCACGCTTCAACTTTGCCCTCAGGAAACTCCTCCTGAGCCCCAGATACCTCTTTTCTGAGTCTTTGAGGAAAAAGTAATTCCCTTGCGCGGATGTTGGTATGGATGTGGGGACAGGTTGACATCGCTCAGCAAGTCCAAGACTTGAACACAGAAGGCTGCACGTGAAGCTGTTCCTTTTTGGTGTTTCTTGGGTTACATTGGCTCATTGTCAGCTGCATTTTTTCCGTTCCCAATCTGTAGTTCTGCAGCACACCATGAGCCCCAGTACATTGTCAGAGCACCCACTGTCGTCTGGTCCAGCAGAGCTTCAGAGCAGAGGTCTCCAACCTTTTCTATAAAGGGAGCTTCTTATATTCAGTGACAATCATCCCTAGCCTCTACTATTATTAGATTTATAACTGTGACTACATCAGAGAAGATTACATCAGCGGTTGCCATATGCATATTTACTTGCAGTGATTAACTCAGTGCATTAGAAAGGGTTGCCAGCAGTAATATAAAACAGGCTTTTTCAGTTTGGAATGCCTCTACATGGGTAATGCATAAATGGCATAGCAGCAATGTCCATCCAATCAAGCTAGCAAAATTGGTAGTATGTATTCCAAATGCCACTTGATTGACCACTCAACTATCAGTTCTAAACATAGTTTGGAAATTCAGCTATTTTTCAACAAAAATCATCTTCTGAATTCTTAAAATACATCTAAGTTCAACTTAAATACACACTGTAAATTTTGAGATGCATATATTAATATAAACCAAGCAAAAGCTACTAATAGTGGGCCTGATAACGAGTCTAGCGGTCACACAACCGATAGACTTGTGGTGGTGGTTGGACCGCCGCGGCTATATTACAAGTTTGCCAGGCAGACCCACCAACAGACTGCCATCTCCGCCAGGATCCAAGATCCCAACGGGCTGACGGCAGTCTTCGTTGTACCGCCTGGCTGATTACAACCTTGTTTTCCACCAAGATTTCCATGGCGGTTTTCCCACAATGAAAAGGCTGGCAGAAAACAAGTGCCAAGGGCCAAAGAGATGCCCCTGCCCAGTGCCATCGGAATGTGCACTGTCTGCTTTTCACACAGTGCGCATTCTAAGGGTGCTGGTTGGCCCCCTCTGTGCTACGGTATAGCACTCGGCTCCTTTAAAGGAGCTGAGTGCCATCTCATAGGACTGTTTCTGCCAGGCTGACTGGCAGAAACACCTTCTTTCGGACCACCAAACTCATAATCAGCCCCTTAGTAGGCTAGGCAGGCTGCTCATAGGAGAGCAACTTACGGGTAGCTACAGAGCTACCAGTAACTCACGAGCTACTTGTTGGTCAAGCCTACTCTAGAGGAAGGCAGCTATCTTGCTTATAGTGACAAACTCAAGTATTAATTTCTCTAAGATCTTCTTGATTTTTTATGTTTTATTTATAAACTGGGTGCCTTGTTGTCCAAGGAACCGCACAAGGCTCAGGTCTGGCAGAGAAGGCACAAATAATGAGGAGGTAGATTGTCATTACCCTCTCCTCCTACCTGATGCGACCAAGACCAGGTAAAAGTGGGTCAGGCCGGAGAGGAATGAGTAATGAGGGGGCAGCTTGTCATTGCTGCTTTCCGCTTCGGTTGAGTAAGTCCACATGAAGTTTACAAATAAAAAAATAATGTTATTTATAATCACAAAATGAAGCCACCCCATATCATGTGCCCAACTTCCATCTTCACAAAAATATATTGGAAAAAAAACAGAAAGCAGTTACATGTTTTGATTTATAAAAGGGGCTTCCTTACTCCAAAACAATGGCCAAGTACAAAGCAAAAGAAGATGTGTAAGTAGGTCATTCTTATAACAGCAACTGCTTTGCTCAAATATATGTTTTTAACTATCTCTCTTGCTTCAAAACTTTAGAACAGATGCTAAATTATATCTTTTATGAGACTTTAAATTCAAACTCAAGTCTTTTCAAAGGGATGCTTCACAAAATTTTAAACAGAGGCAAAATAGTAATGGAATTTGCCTCTTAACCTCATACCTAGTGTTTTAAAATAGTTGTGGAGAATGTCATATGGTTCACACAGAGACATTAGTAGATTTCCTAGTTTGGGTCACGAATCAGGTCACATGTGAAATTCCTGAGTAGGGGCCAGGGCCGACTTTAGGGCGGTGTGGGAGGTGCAGTTGCACCGGGTGCTGACCTGGATTGGGGGGCGCTGACCTCAGGGGGCTGCTTTGTTTAGCAATACTTAGAAACTTGCGATTGAAAAGTACCTGCCGAAAAGTTCATTGTGCATCCAGCCTTCAGGAAGCAATTAAAATGTCAAGATACCTCTTGTGCTTAATGTTCCTGCTAGGGAGAGAGATCAGAGTTTAGTCCACCAGCAGCTTTGACTTGCCATAAAGGGTTAATATGCCTTGTGCAAAGAACAGAACTATATTTTATGTGTATAGCTGAATGGATTAGTAAAGCCAGCCTTTACAAACTTTCAAACAAATAAATGTATGTGAAAGGGTGGTTATGGAGGGATGTGGGTGGCATTTGCTTGGTGGTAGTGAGGGAATCCGAGGAGGTGGTCATGGGGTGAGGGGTGCCAAAAAAAGTCTGTCGCCCAGGGCGCCATCAGCGCTAAAGCCGGCCCTGGTAGGGGCCAATGTATTCAAAGATTAGTTTCAAGTGAAAACTGCTCCAAAAGTACACTAGCGAAACATAACGAGTACAACAACGTTTGTGGTGACATCACATACTTCATACACCTCTCACTCACACAGGGTAACTGACACATACGATACTTGTAACTTGTATATGGGTGACACGATGTGCATCAAACAGTCTGCTGTACGTTTGTGGGAAATTTAACCCAAAAAAAAGATGGACCAGGAAAAAAATGTTTGTTTAGGTGTAAGTATAAGGAAAACTGGAGCCTTTAAATACCTAACGAAGGGCAGAAGCAGGAGCGTTGTACAACTCCTAAACCATTTAATAATACTTTAGGTCTCCAAGCATACATCAAAAACCGATCAGTCATCGATAACATATGTGCATACGTTTAAAATTATTTGGGCACATGACATTAGTAACTCCTACAGTAAACTTACAGTAAAAAAAAATTTTAAACTAGTCCTGTCAAGCTAACGTTAATAGTGCTAAGTCCATTTTCTCATCTAAATTTCTTATCAAGAAACAAAGAACATGCAGGTTCAAGATGGCGTGGCGCAGAATTTTCTTGAGTTTGCCTGCCAAAGTGCGGGACGCCGGCAAATGATCCATCACAAAACATTTTTGACTTGTGCTCTTCAATGTCCTAGGTATATTAAGGCCGTCCTTACTCCAAACACCTTTTATCACTGCATTAGGAAAACAGTATTCTATGTGAGGTAAGAACATTTTATGCATATTTATTATGTGGCATTGTGTTGTGGTGGTGATGTATTCTGTTGTTTTATGTGCTGCTGTCTATTTGTACTACATTATTTCAGTGTGATTTTGTTGTGCTGTACTGCCCTTGTCTTGTTGCCTTTTGCTTTGACTGTTTTGACTGTTTTGTTGTGGTATGCCCTGTTACATTTCCATTGTGTTGTTATATTGTGTTGTGTATGTTATTGTGTTATGTTCTGTTGATTACTGTAGGTATGTCTACAAATTCTGCTATATTTCCAGTCAAATGCAGAACACACCTTGAAAGTTCCTGTGACAAGCAACAATTTACCACTATCTAAGGTGGTAAGAGTGCTGCTTCAGTTCTTCAACTACTAAAGGTACCAGTAAGGTCAAAGCTGTGGCAGAAACTTAATTTAGCACTCCCATTTCTCACTTTATGTCACACATCCTTTAACACCCCGCATGCTGAGGACGGAATGGTTCTGTCCTCAGCTGTGGTGGGCGTGTGCTGAAGACAGTGCTGTTCTGTCCCTGCACCGACCCATGGGTGGGGACTGGGGCGCACAGGCGCGCACTGGTGCTACCCCTATTGGGGCCAGCCCCCCCATCAGGGATGCAATGGACGAGCTTCCTCTGCCACCCTGACCCTTCCCCGCTCGGCGTCTGATGACGTCAGTGCATGCGCTGCGTCCATGTATCTGTGGTTTGGCCCCTGGGGGCTAGTTCAGCCTTAGGAAATGGTCACTCCCCTGGGGGCAATACCTATCTGTGTTCTGCCCCCTCTGGGACAAGTTCGGCCAATTTCTTTCAGCAAATCTGTCCCCCCCGGCAGGGGGCAGGGTGGTCAGAACCCACTAGACACCAGGTATCTTTTTATTTTGCTCAATATCCCTAGGAAAGGCTTGTTCCCCTGGAGGCATTAACTCTCTGTGTTTTGCCCCCCAACCCCTAGTTGGCTGTTTTTTAAGCCGATTTGGCCCCCGACAGGTTTGGGGGGGATCAAAACCAACTAGACACCAGGAATTGTTTAATTTTGGTCAGTTTTGGAGAGCGACCTCTTAGGAAAGTGTTGCTCCTCTGGGGGCATTAACTATTGGTGTTTTGGCTACCCCACCCTGCCCTGAGGGCTAGCTCAACCATTTTTTTCTTCTGGCTGATCTGCCCCTCCGGCGGATGGGGGGGTCAAAACCCACTAGGCAGCAGGGATCTTTTTATTTTGATCAATTTTAGGGAGCGACCCCTTAGGAAAGGGTCACTCCCCTGAGGACATTAAGGGCCTGATTACAACTTTGGAGGAAGGTATTAATCCGTCCCAAATGTGACAGATATACCACCCGCCGTATTATGAGTCCATTTTATCCTATGGAACTCGTAATACAGTGGGCAGGATATCCGTCAAATTTGGGACGGATTAACACCCTCCTCCAAAGTTGTAATCAGGCCTGAAGTGGTGGTGTTTTGGTCTCCCTCTGGGGGCTAGTTCAGCTGTTTTTTTTTGTCTGATCTTCCCTCTGGGGGGAGGGGAGGTCAAAACCCATAAAGGCACCAGGGATTTTTTATTTTGGACGATTTCGGGCAGTGCCCCTTAGGAAAGGGTCACTCCCCTGGGGGCATTAACAGTCGGTGCTTTGGCTCCCCCTTGGGGGGCTAGTTTGGCTGGTTTTATTTGGCCGATCAGCCCCCGCCCCTGGTGGGTGATCAAAAACCACTAGATGCCAGGGATTAATATTTGTTGGTCTATTCCAGGGAGCAACACCTTGGGCAAGGGTCAATCCCATAGTTGTATTACCCCTCCCCAGAGGGAAGATCAGCCGTTTTTAGGCTGATCTGCGCTCTACGGTGGCAGCGGCCCCTAGACATCAGGGATTCAGTACAATTAGCGCAATTTTGGGCACATACTTTGGTCATTTCCGCCATGCCATTTTGGGGAAGAGTGGCAATATTTTTAGGCCCATCTGCCCCCAAAAGGGGAAGAAAACCTCTAGACACCAGGGGGAGTTTCTATGGGCCTTATTTATACTTTTTGGTGCAAAACTGCACTAACGCAGTTTTGCACCAAAAAGTTTTGCACAGCTTGCACAATTTTTTAGCACCAGCTGGGCACCATATTTATGGAATGGTGCAAGCCGGTGCAAAGGGTAGGCTAGCTTAAAAGAAAATCACGTTAGGCATGTTTGAGTTAAAATAAATGATTCTGACCAGATTAGCATTATTTTTTGACGCTAAGGGGCATATTTATACTCTGTTTGCACTGAATTAGCGTAATTTCTTTTTCAATCTAATTCAGTGCAAAACTAACTCCATATTTATACTTTGGTGCTAGACCCGTCTAGCGCCAAATTTATGGAGTTAAAGTCATTTTTTGGAAGTGGAAACCTACCTTGTCTTAATGAGATGCACGATAGGCGTTCCCGTGCAAAAAATTACTCTATGGCCTTAACGCCATATTTATACTCCCATGCAAAAAAGGTGCAAGGGAGGGAGGAGGGGTCAAAAAATGGGGCAAAGCTTGCTTTGCCCCATTTTTTAAGACCTGGGTCAGGGCAGGCGTTAGGGGACCTGTGGGCCTATTTCCATGGTGGAACACCATGGAATAAGCTCACAGGTGCCCTCCCCAGGCCCCAGGTGCACCCCCACCCACACCAGAGGGACTGCGGAGGATGGGGGACCCTATCCCAGGTAAGTACAGGTAAGATTGCATTTAATTTTTATAATTTTTTTTAAGTGCCATAGGGGGCCCTGAAATGGGCATAGTAGGTGTAGCACCATAAAATGACGCTAATCTGGTTAGAGTCCTTTTTTTTACTCTAACCTGCCTAAAGTCATTTTTTGGTGCTAAACCCTCTTCTTCTATACTGCCAGCCCCACCCGACTAAAGTCATTTTTTTTTTACTCTAGCCTAACCTTTGCACCGACTTGCACCATTCCATAAATATGGTGCCCGGCTGGTGCACAGAAATGGTGCAAGCTGGTGCTAAACATTTTGGTGCAAAACTGAGTTAGTGCAGTTTTGCAGCAAAAAGTATAAATAAGGGGCAATATTTTGTAAGTTTGCACCATTTATGCGTAAAAAAAAGACGTTAATGCGGCGCAAAAAAAGTATAAATCAGGGCCTTGGTGCTAGACGGGTCTAGTACCAAAGTATAAATATGGAGTTAGATTTGCACCGAATTAGAGTCCAAAAAATGACGCTAATTCGGTGCAAACAGAGTATAAATATGCCGCAGAGTATAAATATACCCCTAAAAATGGCGTTAAGGCCATAGAGTCATTTTTTGCATGGGAACGCCTACCTTGCATCTCATTAAGGCAAGGTAGGTCTCCACTTTCAAAAAATGACTTTAACTCCATAAATATGGCGCTAGAGGGGTCTAGCACCAAAGTATAAATATGGAGTTAGTTTTGCACCGAATTACAGTAAAAAAAAATGACACTAATTCGGTGCAAACAGAGTATAAATATGCCCCTATGTTTTTTATAATGTTTTTAGTCTAGTGGAAATCTTCTGATTTCCTTTGCTGAGACTCCTGCTTGCGGTTTCAGCACTGGTAGGTCTGCAGTTTGTGTAGTTGAATGTGCTTGTAAAGAAAACATTTTTTGTACTGTTTTTTTCTAAATGATTATCATTTCCCTGCATGAATTTTTTGTAATTGGTGTAAAAATAGCAGCATGTTTAGCTCCTGTTTTATTGTGTGTGAAATTCCTCTTGAATTTGTGCACAATGTGTATTGTGTTGTCTTGTGAGTAATTTGTTTTGTTTTTCTTTTCTAGTAGGATATCGTTGGTGCTTGCTGAGTCTGTGGAGGGTAGGTGCAAGTAATCCTGATTCTAACCATCTCTGGCAACTGAGTGTTATTGTTTTTTAGTATGTAGGCCTTTGTACACAGTGCTGGTTCTTGTTGACTTATTTGTCAAGTTAATTTTATTCTTAAGGACTATGGCTAGCAGCAGCATTACCATTCAGCAGGTTTTTGGTATGCTTTTCGATTCTTCCTCTGACTATGATTATGAGATTGACTCTGCATCTGAGGCAGAGGAGGCAGTCCAAGATTCAGGCAGTGAATTTTCTGTCTGAGAGGAACCATCAAATGATGAAGCCACTCTCAGTGCTGAGGAAGTGCCTTTTCTAGAGGAGGTCATTGATGTGCGGATAGTGCAGCAAGAGGCATATGGAGGGCAGCCTGGGGCTGAAAGGCTTCCCACTAGAAGTGTTGAACTGTGGTTTGCCCCCGACATGTTGAGACCGTCGTTGACTGCCTTTACTAGGGTTGCAGGGTGTAGAGTGAATACTGAAAACCTTTTGCCTATACGTTTCTTTCAGTTGTTTATGGACAATGTATTTTTTGATGAGATTGTTGACCAGACTAATTGGTATACTGAACAGTATTTGAGGGACAACAATGCCGGACTTAAGTGGACTCCGACAAATCTGGATGAGTTGAAGAAGTTCTTGGGTTTAACTTTTTTGTTGATGGGCTTGAACTTTAACAACTACTGTATATTTCCTGCAACCATGAGTCGTAATTGGTATTTGCTTCTTCTTCGGATGCTGCATTTTGTGGATAATGCTTCAGCCTTGCCACAAAATCACCCTGAACGTGACTGTATTTTTAACATTTGACCTGTCCCTGATCACTTTGTAGATCGATTTTCAGAGATCTATGTTCCAAGGAAAGAAAGAGCTGTGGATGAGTCTATGGTCCTGTTTAAGGGCTGTTTCATTTTTAGGCAGTACATTCCTAGCAAGAGGGCATTATGGAATTAAGATGTATATGCCATTAATTTCAGGGTGTACACTGGTAGGTATTCCAGTATCGACCCCCCTGTTTGTCCATCCACTTTCGGAGTTAGTGAGAAAACAGTGTGAGAACCTGATAGAGGGGTTTTTAACAAAGGTCACTATTACATTGGTGTGGAATTTTTCAGGGTATTGTTTAAAATGGACACTGTTGCTTGTGGCACAATCCGCTCTAACCACAAGTTTGCCCAAAAGAGCTTGCTTGTAAACAACTTGAGAGGGGACAGTGCAGTGCCTTGCGTAGTGATGAACTTCTAGCTGTGAAATTTGCAGACAGGAAAGAGGTCTCCCTCCGGACTACCATCCATGACTAAAGTACTTCACCTGTGACAGTTTGGGGTCAGGTTGCTGACTGCACAAATCTGTGTGCACTTTAGACTACAATAAACATATGGGTGGTGTAGACAGAGTAGATCAGAGGTTGGTACCTTACACTGCTGTTCTTAAGGCTTACATTTGGCATAGGAAGTTGGCTACCCATTAATTCCATTTAGCAAACTTCAATGCTTTTGTTGCATTCAATGATTGTTCTCCACATTCAAAGATAACATTTGTTCAGAAGAACAGCATTCTGTGATAGGCAGCATTTTAGCAGTGGAACATGTAAGTGTTCCTAGAGTTGGAGTGGTCAGGATGTGGCTAGATTGAAAACATTGCCACTTTCCTTATTACATTCCTCAGACGCCCAAATAAAACGTTACCTCGCAAAGGGACCCTCCTTGATATTGGTCTAACTTGTTCTGATACAGGCACTAGGTGCAGCCACACAAGCGGGGTACCATTTGTATTGGGAGACTTGGGAGAATGCCAGGTGGAAGGAAGTTAGTGGCTCCCCACGGATTCTGACCTTTCCCTTACAGAAATGTGAGGAAAATGGTATCCAGCCTGTGTGCCATGTCCCCTAAACATTGCATGCAATATATGTAACCCACGCTTCTAGCAGGCCTTAAAGCCCTAAGGCAGGGTGCATTATATTACATGTGCCCTGCTGTGCCTTTGTCAATTCTCAGACATAGTAAGTGTCCAGGAAAGACATTTTAAATGCATGCCCTAGACACTGGTCACTATGAGTTCCCCAGCTATATGATGGCTTCTCTGAATATAGGGATGTTTGGTATCAAACATCTCAGATTAATAAAATCCCAGATTAATAAGCAGTTTACTGAAGCCAGTAAGGGATTTATTAATAACTGCAACCAGAGAGTACCATAGAGGTGCCCCCTGAAAACCTACCAGCTACTAGTTGGTTGACTGACTGGTCCTGGTCCTGACCAGTTTAGCCACCATGGATGTGTTTCTGCTCCCCCCCCCCCCAAGATGAGCGCCAGCGCTCTTGAGGGCTAGAGACAAAAGCCTGCACTTGGCAGGGGTGTTATCACCTCACCCAGACAGGATGGACATTCCAGAGTGGGAAGCTTCAAAGCCCCAGCCTGCTTTGTAATGTGACCCAGGTCTCTCCAGATGGTGAAGATGACTGAACCCATGCCCTGATCCCCCTTTTGGGAGCAGCACAGGTGGGAAAATTAGGCAGATTAAGAGGAGTCCCCACTTCATGCCAGTCCCACCCCTAAGGTGAATGAGCTGAAGTGGACACTACTTTTTAAATTCCCCCATCTTTTTTAGAAGGATTTAGGCCACTAGGGTTAGGGTTATGCCCACTTACCAGCAGAAGTGGTCATAGAAAGGGTGCAGTCACCCTAAAGGTTTGCAGCCCATCAGCTATTGCCTGGCACTCCCTGTAACGCCCCTAAATCGAGTAATGAGGTGGCACCCCTGTACCCTAGAACTCAGATCCTGATGACCTTATAAGCAAAGGACAAAGAAGAGTCGCACCTGCAGAAGAGGAAAAGAAGAAGCAGCTGACTTAGAATGAGCCCCACTGGCCTGCCTGATTACCTCAATGGACTCTGCCCAAAAAGATGGCTTGTCCTGCAGCTGAGCCTTCAAGAAACCCAGGGGGACTGCGTGCCTTGTATAAAGACTCAAGACTCCCGTGAGCAGCGGCTCTGCTTTGCAACACAGTCTCAAGAAAGGACTCTGCAGCCTTTGGCACAGCAAAGGCACAACACCTGAAGTTACCTCTGCACCCGATGTCCATGACCTGAGGCGAAGCCAACCAACGGTGCCAGCAAGGTTCCCCGGATGGCCAGAGTTTGAGTCCAGAGTGGGGTCATCCATCTTGGTCTCACCCAAGTTGCTTGCAGCCCCTGCACACAGGTCCCTCCTCCCGCAGCCTTGTGGTGAGAGAAAACCCAAAGCCTCCACAACTACTGCACCCATCGCCCCTGACCCCATCTGGGTGGGTCATTGGGGCCAATGATGTCCCCGGCTCAACTGAGCTTGAGTCCACCCTGGGTGTCCCCCGGTGGACTCCCCAACGATGCCTACAGCCTCAACACGCAGGATCCCCTGACAGCAAGTGCTCCTGGGCAAAGAAACCTGAATCCTAAGGACACCCCTTCATTTGTCCCCCCTGGCCCTGGAGAAAGGGACCAAAGGTGCACCTATGTCCCCGAGCACCTAAAGTCTTCCACCTGTTTGTTGTCCCAGACTGGCTTCCTAGCCAGAGCCTGCAGCCTGTCTTCACAAGGACCAAAATCCCTAGTAAACCATTGGCCACCCAAGGTCTTACTGCACCTGGCTGCCCCAGTGCTGCCCGGAGTGACCTGCTGGTGTGGTTCTGATCAGTGCCCAGTACTCACCTTAACTCTCTTAAATTGAACTTGAAAGTTGTTGTTAACCCTGTGTTTGTGAACATTGTTTTCCTCCATAGGTTAACATTAAAGAACTCTGATAATTGCATTGTTGATTTTTTAAACTGAAAAGTATTTATGCTTGAAAAAGGGCTTACCTGATTACGAAGTTCTTGGGTTTGAAACATATATAAAAAGAAGTGTTATATTTCTAATTTGGGCTCAAATGTATTCTTCGAGTGTGTGTCTCATTTATTGCTCCTGTGGGTACAACAAATGCACTACCTTCTGATAAGCCTAACTGCTCACCCACATTCCCACAAAATAGAGCATTAATCCTATCTACTTTTGCCTCTGCAAACCAATTAGGGATCAACTGGACTTTCTGCACGATGTACTTCTTTTTAGTGCACCATATAGAAAGCCAGCTTTCGACATAGAAAATTTGTTATTACCAATTGGATTTAGCTGCATGTCTGCCTTTCAAATGTAAACCAGTGCATAAGAAAAATATAATTTTGAATAATACCCTCCAAATCATACATTAATATGGGTATTCACAACTACAGAAATGAAGAAATAACCACTGCTCCTAAACTCTACATCTTGTGCCCATTTCAGAAATACATACCTTTCCTTGATACCCATTTTCTCTCACTTATTTTTCTATAATAATTGGTCTATACTTGGTACTCAATAAAAACACATTGTACGGTGAAGCTTGGTTGTTGGCTCTGGGTAACTTGGGTTCTTGGAGAACTTAGAAACCCTATATACCCTTAGAACAAGAGGGGTCAAACGGATGTAATAATATGTTGCTTTTGTCAATCTGCCATTGTAACAAAAAGTTACAGAACAAAAAGCTAGTTACAAACAACTGCCTTCTCATTTTCAATATTTCTTTATTTTAACAGTTATTTCCTTGGAAAAGCCTTGAGGGATGTACACATATGACCCCTTGCTGAGTTTGGAATTTTGTCTAGTTTAAAAAATGTATTGCTGCTGAATCACCTATGTGTTTCACACTGGTTTCACCACAAACTGAAAGTAGATTGAAAGCACAAGATAGAGAAAATAGGCTACCTCTTTGAAAACTGCCAAAACTGTGATACAAAATTGGGATTTTTGATTCAGCTCTGCACGTTCCAAAAAGCTGATAAGATGGTGACTCTGGTACAGTTACCCATTCATGGATGCCATTTTTAGGAAAACAGACACTTTTATAGGAGCAATTTTTTCCAATTTAAAAAAAAACACTAACAGTTTTGCTTTGTTTTGCCTGTTTTCTCAGTCCACACTGGCTCAATCACAAACAAAGGGTATCTTTAGAATCCCCAGGATGCTGGATACAAATTTGGTGTGCACAGCTTATCTAGAAAAAATGTTATGGAGCCCTAAGCACGAAGTACCCCAAATAGCCAAAAAAGGGGTCAGCTCCGGGGAGGAGGCCTAACAGCGAAGTGGTTAAATTAAGGCCTTCCAAATAAACCATTAAAAGAACATGGTCACAGTGTCTAAGTAAAGCAGGTTGTCAGTACTTTGAAATTCTGCTCTTGGATTGATAATATTTTAACATCCACTTGTTTTTTTCCTTCTTTTTCTCTACATCAAAGGGGACTTGAGAGGATGGCCAAGTGCCCAGCCACCGCTTTATAGGTTGAGAAAAATATAACTGCTGTCAGGATGAGTATTTTTTGTACAGTTACTAGCAGGTAGCCATGTGACTTTTAGAGACAATTGAATTTTCGTGTCATTCCTGGCTATGTGCTGCACCGTGAAGCGAAGGCACATCACTAACATCTATATGCCTACTGGGGCCTGCTTGCATGCTAACAATGAGTCGGTAGACATAACAATGTATAAAATGCCAAAACACCACAAAATACATGCCTACATTTAACACTACAATATGAAAGCAGAACTACACATTAATTATGAACTGGGCAAAATTGGTTCTCTATCCCTTCACAAATTGGAATGCTCCACATGAGTTTGCCTGCCCTCTTCTTGTATCTAGGCATGGGTTGAAATACTTAGCGATTTATTTTTCTGGGTATGGGAATGCTGTTGTGCTTAATCATTTATGGCAGGCGCTGGGCAGCTTAAAGACTGGATATAAGGCTTTCGAGAAAATTGCCTGTGCAGTTGTTAAGTAGGAGAGCATTGTAAAAGGTGCTCACGCTTGTGCGTTTTTTCTATATTTTCCAGAAATGTCATTCTGAGTACGTGAAGCTTTTTAAGTAAAACTGGACTCAACCCCCCTCACTCTGTATTAGGATGGGCCCCCTTATAAATACACTAGAAACATAAAAAAAAAAAGAGTTTATGATGGTCTCATAGAACAACATAAATTGGTCAGTACTATTGGGCCTTTCTGCTGATTGTTTTAAATATCTGGGTGTTTTCATCTCTGTAGGAACCATCTCTGGTGGCAGATGAATTCCCCTGAAAAATAGGGTTCATACCTATCCTTTTAGGGTTATGGGATAAGGGTCCCGCTCACTGAAATATCTTACATTTTTACGGACATGGGTGTAAGGGTGTCATGACTCCATGGCCACTGTGCTAAAGGAACAAGACCAAGGGCCTGATTCTTACCTTGGCGGTCGGCGGAGAGGCGGCGGTCGGACCGCGAACAGACCGGCGGTCCAAAAAATGGCATTCTGACCGCGGCGGTCACCGCCGCGATCGACCGCCACTTCCCCACTCCGACCGCCACGGCGGTCATGACCGACGGGCTGGAGTTCGCACACTCCGGCCCGGCGGTCGACCCAAGACCGCCAACCGTATCATGACCCTGCTTACCGCCGCGGTTTTTGGCGGTCGGGAACCGCCATGCGAACCATGGCGGTAGGCACTATCGGGGCCAGGGAATTCCTTCCCTGGCACTGATAGGGGACTCCCCCACCCCCCACTGCCCCCCACGAGTCCTCCCCCCACACCCTCCACCCCCCTGCCACCCCCCAGAGGTGGAACGAACCCCCTGCCCCCCCCACCCCGACATGCACATACACGCACCCCGACATGCACGCACCCCCAACATGCACATATGCACACCCCCTACACACACACATACACAACGGGGGCACATACCCGCACACATACATGCCGACATGCGCACCCGCCGAACTACACACATTGCCCAAAGGCACAGCAGCACCCCCCGCCCGCATGCACGCACTCACACCCCCCCTCTACACACCCCCATGCACGCACACATCACACAACACCCCCCCACCCCCTCCCCTCACGGACGATCAACTTACCTTGTGCGTTGGTCCTCCGGGAGGCGACGGGAGCCATAGGGACGTGACCGCCAACAGAAGACCGCCAACAGAAGACCGCCACACAGAAATGTGGGTCGTAATTCTGGGGGCGGTGTTCTGCTGGCGTGGCGGTGGAGGTTGACCAGTCTCCACTTTCCCACCGACCGCCAGTGTGGCTGCTGGCGGTATTCCGGCAGAACGCTCCCAGCGGTCGGAATACGCGCAGCGGCATACCGGCCCGGTCGGCGGTCTTTACCGCGGCGGTAACTCGGCGGTCTTGCGAAAAGACCGCCAAGGTCAGAATCAGGCCCCAAGTACTGCCTGTAGCGCCTGCACCAATAGTGATTGAAGTAACACCCACAGCACAGTTGCAATCATAAAACTGCCAAGGCACATTTGGGCACGCCACCAATGGACTTATGTCTTATCTACTTAGACTGGAACCTGTAATGGAAATGGAAGGCCATACCTTGCACAGAAGGAATGGGGGTTGGCAATAAGAGACAAGGGCCTGATTATGAGTTTGGCGGAAAAGTTACCACAGTTGAAACAGCGACGGTCTACCTGACTGTCAGCTCGGCCGTCCACCCAGCTAATTATGAATCAAGCGGGTGTATAGACAAAAGATTGCTGTGGCACTTCTGTCAGCGCCGGAAAATCCAGACTGCGACAGCAGCAGTAGAGGTTAATGTGTATGTTGGAGGGCAGACCGCCAGTTCCATCGCCGGTCCAACCACAATGTCCCTTTATGCCGACGTGACTGTGGCTGCAAAACCTCCACACCCGAGCTGGCAGAAAGGGAGGGCTATAAGGCAGAAACCCATCTTTACTCACCTGCACACGTCCTCTGCTGCCACGGAGCCGATAGTACACGTCCTGCTGCCGTTGCTGCTGCATGATGATGTCCAAAACACACACTGTCGTGAACACAGCTGATGGTAAGCCCTTATCTCACCCATTTCCATTGACTTTCCAGTTAACAAATGCACAGACAGGTGCAACATAAGGTTTATGGGGGCCCTGGGCTAAACCTGGTTTGTGGGTCCCTGACCGGAAAAGCTTTTAATTTATGATCTCAAGTCAGCTCTCTGATTCCCTCTTTGGCGAGGACACTGACATGGCACAGGCACGCTCTTCTTAATTCCAATTGTGTGCCCAAATAATTCTCAGGGATAGTTAAGTGTGTGTGCACTACAGTAACATAACAGCGGGTCCTCACTAATATAACAGCAAATATTCACTGTGACACCCTCCAACCTCTCACATGCTAGGTCCAGTATGGATAATACTAAACTTAAATAGGGATGTTGCATTAAACAGAAAAACACCTTGTATGCTAAATTCCTGCAATAGACTCTCACACATCAGGCACATCAAACAATCTCATTTGTAAAATGGTACTCTAAACAATCCACCTAAAAAGTAATACAAGCTCATCATGGAAATGTCCTCTGCAAAACAGGGTTGTCTCAATCAGGGTCACACTGAAAGTCTGGGTTCCCCGGCCACAGTCCACTTTGCCCATGCCCAAAAACGTCTCTGTGCGCAGGCCCCCTGGCTTAAAGTATATCACGGACAACCACTCCCATCACCAAGTGACATACATATGTGTGTAAAGTGTAAGTGCAAGATATTAAAACAAATACATCAGTAACTGCGTTCTTCACATACAACTGAAGTAGGTGTAAGGTGCACATAAAACAATGGACACGTCAAAAAAAGATTAAAAGCCATGACAACCAATTACCATCCGCTTTGTGGATGTTAGCCTTTTCATCCTTGGCGTGGTCTCCCTTAACATTTTGCCTTTGTTCTCCAGGTTGTTGATGTGTGCTGGGCTCTGATTTTACTGTTTTTGTTACTCTGGGCGCTTTACCACTGCTAACCAGTGCTCCTTTACAAAATGTGTATGCAATTGGCTTATCCATGATCGGCATATTTGATTTACTAGTAAGTCCCTGGTAAAGTGTACTGGAGGTGCCAGGACCTGTAAATCAAATGCTACTAGTGCGCCTGCAGCACTGATTGTGCCAACAAACTAAGTAGATCGGTAATCATGTCTCAGACCTGCCATTGCAGTGTCTGTGTGTGCACGTTTAACTGTAAATTCGACTTGGCAAGTGTACCCACTTGCCAGGCCTAAAACCTTCCCTTTTCTTACATGTAAGGCACCCCTAAGGTAGGCCCTAGGTAGCCCCAAGGGCAGGGTGCAGTGTGTGGTTAAGGTAGGACATATAGGGGGTCATTCTGACCCCGGCGGGCGGCGGTTGCCACCCGCCTGGCGGGAACCGCCATTTGGCCGCACCGCGGTCAAAAGACCGCTGGTGCAATTCCGACCTTCCCGCTGGGCCGGCGGGCGCTAACAATGTTAGCGCCCGCCGGCCCAGCGGGAAGGGGGCCTGCAACTCTGAAGCCGGCTCCGAATGGAGCCGGCGGTGTTGCAGGTGTGCGACGGGTGCAGTTGCACCCGTCGTGTTTTTCACTGTCTGCTAGGCAGACAGTGAAAAGCAGGCTGGGGCCCTGTTAGGGGGCCCCAGGACACCCGTTCCCGCCAGCCTCTTCCTGCCGGTGTAAACCGCCAGAAACAGGCTGGCGGGAAGGGGGTCAGAATCCCCTGGGCAGCGCTGCTTGCAGCGCTGCCCTGGAGGATTCTCCCAGCCGGGGGAAATCTGGCGGGAAACTGCCGGACCCGGCTGGGCGACCGCGGCTGTACCGCCGCGGTCGGAATGACGTACGAAGCACCGCCAGCCTGTTGGCGGTGCTTCCGTCATTCGCCACCCTGGCGGTCTATGACCGCCATGGTCGGAATGAGGGCCATAGTAATGTGTTTTATATGTCCTGACAGTGAAATATTGCTAAATTCGTTTTTCACTGTTGCAAGCCCTGCCCCTCTCATAGGTTAACATGGGGGCTACCTTTAAATCTGACTAAAGTGTAGATTCCCTTTGGGAGAGGATGGACATGTGGAGTTTGGAGTCTCTGAGCTCACAATTTAAAAATACATCTTTTAGTAAAGTTGATTTTAAGATTGTGTGTTTGAAAATGCCACTTTTAGAAAGTGAGCATTTTCTTGCTTATACCATTTCTGTGACTCTGCCTGTTTGTGGATTCCCTGTCTGGGTCAGTTTGACAGTTTGGCTGGTTCCACCTCACACTAGAGAGTGACACAAAAGGAGCTGGGGTGTAGTCTGTATTTCCTGATGAGCCATCTGTGCTAGGAGGGAGGGGAGGAGTGGTCACTTACACCTGAAAGGGCTGCGCCTGTCCTCACACAATGCAGTCTTCGACCCCCTGGTGAGTGTCTGGGGCCTGGCCTGGGCAAGGCAGGATTTCACATTCAAAAGAGACTTTACTTTGAAGTAGGCCTACTTCAAAGGCGAAATTGGGTATAAGAAGGGCACCCCAAACCACAGACTTTAGAACACTTCTGGAAACAAGAGGAACCTCTGCCTGGAGAAGAGATGAAGAAGTGAAGAGAAGTGCTGCCCTGCCTGTGACTGTGCTTTGAGGAGCTATCCTGCAGTTGCTGCTTCTGCCAGAGTAAAAGGGCAAAGACTGGCCTTTGTGTGCCTTCCATCTTGTGAAGAAATCTCCAACGGCTTGATTTAGAGCTTGCCTCCTGTTGTTTGAAGTCTCAGGGACAGCAAAGACTTTTCTCTGCCAACACCTGGACTCTCTGGAGAGACTACTGCTCTGGCAAGTGGTGCTCTATCCAGTCCGTGGGCCCTTGAAAGGAAAGCTGGTGGAAATCCAAGGAAATCGACTTTGGACAACTTCGGACCGACGCAGTTGCTGAATCCGGTGACGCCGCCTACAACCGACTCTGTGATCTTCGCTGGAACGTGGCGACCTTCGCAGGCCCGACGCCGCTGCAGCCCCGCCGAAGTCCACAACTCCGTGGAAGTCGCCGCACCACATCGTGACAGACGCCGCTCGAAGTGCGCGGATTCAACATTTTGCACAGACGCCGAGATCCCCGACTTCGCGCATTGACTTATTTTCACGCATTGACTTATTTTCACTCTTCACCAAAGGTACTTTACTTGGGGGTCTACACGACTCCGTGTCCGACGCTGCTGCTGAATCCGGTGACGCCACCTGCAACCGACTCTGTGATCTTTGCTGGAACGTGACGACCTTCGCAGGCCCAACGCCTCTGCAGCCCCGCTGAAGTCCACGACTCCGTGGATGTTGCCGCACCACATCGTGACGGACGCCGCTCGAAGTGCGCGGATTCAACGTTTCGCACAGACGCCGAGATCCCCGACTTCGCGCATCAACTTATTTTCACTCTTCACCAAAGGTACTGTGCTTGGTGGTCTACGCGACTCTGTGTCTGGCTCCGCTGGTGTCAGCTTGTTGGGAACGACTCCCTCACGATGCCATGTTAACACCTCATCAAAGCATTTTGTGTTTCTAAGCGCTATTTTTGAGTTTAATCTTTAAAAATTCATAACTTGACTTGTGTATGTCGGATGTTTGTCGTTTTGTTCTTGTTTTGTTTAGGTAAATATTTCCTATTGTTCTAAACTGTTGTTGTGTCATTTTGTAGTGTTTTAATTAAGTTACTGTGGGTGTTGGTACAAATACTTTACACCTAGCACTCTGAAGTTAAGCCTACTGCTCTGCCAATCTATCAAGGGGGTAAGTAAGGGTTAGCTGAGGGTGATTCTCTTTTACCCTGACTAGAGTGAAGGTCCTTGCTTGAACAGGGGGTAACCTGACTGTCAACCAAAGACCCCATTTCTAACAGTGGATAAATAAATAACTACCTTGGACACAGGCAACGCATATCCAACATACATCATAGGGAAAAGTGCAAGACAAATTAGGTTGACAATGCACAAGACTAGCTGAACCATTTACCATTTGATATACCACCCAAAACAATGTCTCGCCCAATTTGGATACATCCCACATATACATCCATGCAACAGTGCATTGCCCTGGGTAGGTCCTGTACAGGTCTCAAAATGTAAATATACAAACGTGGTCACATTGATCACGATTAAGGGTGAAAATAACACACCTGCAGTCCTGCAACCCAATGTATCAAAGCACAGAAACAAGGTGGGGCAAGTGCTCAGCACCATGATGAATGCCTGCCCAGAAAAATCCTATCACCAGCATATACCATTACAATCTGTGCACGTACATAACAAAGTGCACCATAAACATATGTGGAGTAAAACCTGCCATAATGTGTAGACACCATGACATTGTGTCACAATCCAACTGATGTAATATTGGTATGTTCCCAAAACTAGCTAGGCAAAAGTAAAATAAGGACTAATGTTTTCAAAAAAACATATTTTAATTTTATATAAAACAAAAAACAACTGCTTAATTGTGGTGTGCTCACTGCTGTGCTTCCAAACTTGCTTCGGAAGACACTGCCAGGGTAACCTCCTCACAAAGGGACATCCATTAGGCAGGGTAGGCACCTCAAAGTAATCATTTGGGAGGGAAATGTTTGGGTTTGGGGGGGATGGACTTGGTATGAGAAGTGGTGGGTTGGGAAGATGAAGGAGTTGATCTACATTTAGGAGGGGGTGTCTGGGAAGTGGAAGGGGTGGAAACACATTTGGAATGGGTAACTTGGGACCTGAAAGAGGAAGAAGGGTGGGTAATAGGGGTGGGTTGAGAGGTGGGAGAGGTGGTCTTTTGTGGGGGAGGGGGAGGAACCTTTTTGGAAGTTGGGGGTTTGAGGTTTGGGAGGGTTCAGAGCCAGGGAAAAGGAAGGGTCCTCAACAGGGAAAGTTAGGAGTGGGAATGGGAAGGAATGGGGTCTTGTATGGAGAGAGAGGTACTGGGTATGATGTGTTTGGGTCTGTTGTGGGTGCATGTGCATGTGTGTCAGGTGAATGTGCTGAAATATGGGTGTGTTCACTAAATGTGGAGTGTGTTGGGTGATTGATTGTGTGTGTCTATGTTTCTTGGGTGTGAATATTGTATCTGTGGATGTTGCTGCTGTGGAAGTGCTGGGTGTGGGTGTTGATGTGATGGTGACAGTGGGTGTGGTTGTGTGTGATGTGTGAATGGATGTGATGGAGGGAGGTGCATGTGGGTGTGGTGTTGTCTTTGCTGGCTGTGGATGGAGATGAGGGTATGCTGTGTGCATGTGTGTGTACTGCCATCTGTGCTGTGTGTGGATGTTATGGGGGAGTGGTGGAGTATGTGGATGTGGTGTTGTTAGTGGCGGCTGTGGCAGTGATGGCCATGATGGTGTCTGTGGGAGGGGTGACGGAATTTAATGACTGTCTGGATCTGTGTCTGTTTTTTTGTATTTGTGCCTATGTATGGATGTGCTGCTTGGGCCTATATGTGTGTGTGAGTGGAAATGTGCGTGTGCGCTTTGGACAGGTGGGGGAATAGGGTACTGGTATGGGGGAGGGGCTGGTGGAGGGACACAAGGTTGGGGGGATGGGAGGCTGCACTGAGGGAGAAGTCCAGAGCCTGTAATGATCTCTGTAGGCCAGACATTGCACTATGAATGCCTTTCAGGTAGGCCACCATCTGCTGCTGATGGCTGCCTTGACCCTGGATAGCATTCAGAATGGCAGTCTGACCCACAGAGGTTTGTTCTCAGGAGGTCAATAGCCTCCTCACTCTGTGCAGCGGGGGAGCAGGGGCAGAGGCTAAGGTGCCTGGAGCAAAGGAGAAGGCCCCCATTTTAGGAGAGCGAGCCCGGCCAACTGGGTGGGAGCAACAGGGAGGGTGGAATTGGAACTGGTGTTGGCAGAAATGGATGAAGCAGGCACTAATCCCGTGGGGTCCACCACCACTCGGGAGTGTCCACTGGGAAAGGACTCAGATGATGCCGATGTTGAGCTTGCATCCTCTGTGGCCCTTCCCACACCCTCACAGCCACTGGGTCCCTCTGTGTCTTGCGACTCGTAACTGGAACCACTGTGGTCAACTGCTTCCCCAACGATGTTAGTCCTGTCTCCTTCGCTTGCCCTGGATGATTTTGAAATGACACATTAAAAATGGTTGATTGCATCTACGTGAACACACCTGACCATCAGATTCAAACCCAAAACATTAAAGAAGAGCACAGATTACTGCAGCTGCATGGCTCACTACATGGCCTTGAACATTAGTAAGTGTGTGTGCATGCATGTTAGATTAGCAGGGAATAGTTGGTCACAGTGATGTCATAATCCTAAAAGATCCTATACCATGATTTAACCTGTCAACACTCCATCCTCATGTATATAGTAGGACAGCTGACCACCTTGTATACTTTGGCCCTTGTAGCGTACCATTCTGAACTGATTTCACAAGATATGATGGCTACCAATAATACATCTCTATTGTGTCTACACAAGCCCCCCAATTCATCTAATGCTAATTTCTCTGAAACAACATCATGATATTATGAAGGGCACATAATTCAGCAAGGTAGCTGCAATAAGTGTGGAACAACACCATTCTCAGATTACGTTCCTAATAGCCAATCCACCTTTGATGTTTGCTGTATGGCAGGAATATCAATGACATGAAGAGGTGGACACAGTTCAGTCCTGGTGATATGGCACAATACAGCACCGTTTGGTACATGAAACACTAATAGATGAGCAAAAAATGAGGGACAGGGAGGTTAAAGGTCCAGTGTATGTTCTCCCAAACCTACTAAAACAAAACAAGAATACACTGTTCCTAATAGAGGAAAATGAAAGAAAAACACAGGGAAACCCTTAGGTTAAAAGCTAGTGCCCTCACACATCCCATCGTTTTTTGGGTTTTGAGCCAATTTTAACCTTTTCTGTTTGCCATTTCTTCTCTCTCCTCGCTTAAATGGTGCCTGGAATTGGGGCACCAACCACTTGATCTTCTTTTTCGGCACTGTGTTACTGAGAAAAGATCTCCGGCAAAGAGCCCCCGTTCAGGGGTGCCCATCAGACATTACAGCGCCGGTCTGACGAGGAGCTTGCCCGATGATGAAGCATGTGAATGTGCCTTGAAACTATATTGCAGATGAAACAACAGGGAAAAGTACATTAGGTAACATGTAGGCACTAATTCTGATGCCACCAGTGATGTTTGCACACTCACTGTAGAATCCCAACTTACCAATGGGAAGTATAGTTCAATCACTGCAGCAAATGAAACACTGTATGCTATGGCACATGAGACACAGTAGTGAGGGAGCATCACTCCTGACACAATGAAGACAAGTGGTCTGTCTGGTACAACCTTCATCCAGAACATCAAACAACATGAAGTGACCATGGCTTTACTCAGCAATGTGTCTGGTCAAAACAGAAAATTGGCATTTGACTGGCCTCTGTTGGCTTCTTGGTCATAAAGACATTAGGCAAAGCACATCATCATTCATCTACTACCATACCTACACAATCCCGAACTCTTCCCGTGCGTTGGACATTGCACACCCACAATGTTTTTGGGAAAATGGCAAAAAATAGTTTGTAAGGCTACATGGACAACTCTGGCCAGGACTAACCCCACTGTAGCTGCTGTTGGGCCCTCAACTGCCCATCAAGTTCAAGATAGGTCACTGCCAGTAGACGGGGCACTAGGGGTGGTCAGCTGCCGACATGCGCACCGTTGGGAGGACTTCCCCAGCTGGACCTCTGTGATCTTGCCAGTCCAGCGCCTCAGGACCTCCCACTTCATCCTGCAATGGAAACTGCAACTGCACCGACGATCTACCCCCAGGGTCCACACTTTCTGGGGTATGGCTTTCCAAATAATATGCTTCTGATGGGCATTGACCTGTATGGACACAAGAGAGGAAAAACAGTATGTCACTGCAAATATTTGGCTATTGTTTTTTGTTGTTACACAATTTGTCTACATCTAGCAGAAGCACAAATCTAAATTGAACATATAACAGGTTTGGTTTCCAGATGTTGAGCACTATAAAGACATGAATATATACAAAGGTAGTCATCTGCTAATCAACTTCATCCCTGGTTATGTCCTTCTCTGACTAAGCCAACACACCAACATCATGCAGCCCTGGGCCATCATACATATAATGTGATGGTAGACACTCTGAAACATGACACACCATTGTGAGCTTAAGAACAGCATACTATTTGTGCTTTATTGCACAAACATCTTTACAGCCAGGCCTACTGACTTGAGGTATATGGTCCATACATCCTGGAAGCATAGTACAGACTAGATCCTAAGACCTGGACACTCATGACAGCCCTTCCAATATGACCTCTGATAGCTTCCTCTCTGCTGATGTGTGGGCACATGGACAACTTAACATAATATCGTGCTATGTCTGTTAGAGTTTGTGTAGTACGCACTGGCATGACAGGACAAAGCTTTTGTCCTATGTGGCACTGTTACAGGGATGACATGAGCATACCATTGTTTTTCTTGTTTGGATGGATGTTAAATAACTGTTGATACATATATTAGAACCACTTTTAAAAACAAATATCTGCACTGTAAATGTATCACATGAGAAAAAGGCATTAAGAGCCTGTCATCGTGAAATGTGGGTCAATGGAATGAAGTATCAGGTCAAAGGGGTTACTTCAGTGACCATTCAAAATATATCCCATGTATAAGCAATCAGGGCTGCTATTGTATGTTCAAACTCTTTCAGTTATCATCCAAATCACAGATGTACAGGGAAAATACTCTTGGTATCAGTTGTATTGCCGCACAACTGGCAATGACTGGGCACAACTCATTGCCAGGCCTTGCTACCTGCAGGCAGAGCATACTAATCCTTCCTGAACATCACATTTCCAACCTTTCAACATACCACTTTTCAACTTGAGATCATTCCATATGTGTGCTCAAGGCTGTGTATCACTCTGAAGGGGTCTGGGAGCGATTGTTGGTTCACAGACAACATTTTTTGGAGTCCTGAAATATACTGAGCGATATGTGGGAACTTACACCTACTCAACATCATCCTCAACAGTTTTGCCCAGGATACATTTACAGCTCATGCAGGTAAAGGCCAGACATATGTTTGCATGATCTGAATATGAAATTTGTCATAGGTACCATGAAAGCTATACATGAATATATGTCTGCATACACCACAAATGAAATGTAGGGCTTTCCACACTTCCCATATCTCGATTATGATGTTCGGTACACAATGCATAGTGCTGGCCAATCCCTGACATTATTATCCTAAGTAGGGACCACAATACTTTACACCAGTAATCAAACTGAACAATTTGACTCAGAGGCACAATGTTACGTGTGGGAATGAACATTATGGTGTAAAATATAGAAACATGCATGTGAGAGAGTTACCTGTTCCTTTGGTGAGCCATAGAGCTGACCACACAGGGAAGGGACCTCATCTGCCAGCAGCTCTAGCTCCCCTGCTGAGAAGGCACGGGCCCTCTCACCTACTTGGCCTGCCATGATTGCTCCCAGAGGTGACAAACAGCAGCTAAAAATGGAAGAGGTCTTGATAGTAGCAGTGTCAGGAAGTGAGGTATTTTCCAAACATGGCGTACATATACGCGTTGTACGCAATCGTCAGTATATATAGACACAAGCACTGGCCCTCTACCATCACAATCCCCAACGTTAGCCTATGGCTGTGTTTATCGTGCATGTTAGACCTGGCAGCTCTTGGTGTGGTTTCCCTGTACTTTTTGCATCTGACCAACTGTTTTTGGACCCTGTGCTGTAATTCATTTTTGCTGGTTTTGATACTATGGGCACTTTACCACTGCTAACCAGTGCTAATGTGCAAGTGCTCTCTGTCTAAAGGATATTGATAATTAGTTTTCCATGACTGGCACATTTGATTTACTGGTAAGTCCTTAATAAACTGCACTATGGGTGCCCAGGGCCTGTAAATCAAATGCAACTAGCGGGCTTGCAGCACTGATTGTGCCTCCCACATGAGTAGCCATGTAAACATGTCTCAGACCTGTCACTGCAGTGTCTGGGTGTGCAGTTTTGCACTGTCAATTCGATCTGGTAAGTGTACCCAGTGGCAAGGTCCAAATCTTCCCTTTTACTACATGTAAGGCACCCCTAAGGTAGGCCCTAAGCAGCCCCATGGGCAGGGTGCAGTGTATTTCAAAGGTAGGACATGTACTGGTGTGTTTTACATGTCCGAATAGTGAAATACTGCCAAATTCGGTTTTCAGCAAGGCCATTCTCTCCCATAGGTTAACATGGGGACTACCGTTAAATATCTTTTAAATGGAGTTTCCCATTGGGAGCAGATAGAGATCTGGAGTTTGGGGTCTCTGAACTCACAATTTAAAAAATACATCTATTGGTAAATTTGGTTTTTAGATTGTCAGCTTGAAAATGCCACTTTTAGAAAGCACGCATTTTCATGCTTAACCATTCTGTGCCTCTGCTTGCTTGTGGAATCCATGTCTGGGTCAGACTGACAGTTGGGCTGTTTGTGAATTCCCTCTAGACAGTGACACAAAGGGAGTTGGGGAGTGTCCTGCATATCCTGATGAGTCTCCTAGGCTAGAGTGGGAAGGGATGAGCTGGCACTTACACCTGAAAGGGCTGTATCTGTCCTCACACAATGCAGACTCCAACCCCCTGGAGTATGTCTGGGGCCAGGCATGGGCAAGGCAGGACTTGTGAACAACAGATACTTTCCTTTAAAGTTTGCCTACTTCAAAGGCAGAAAGGAGTATAAGTAGTGGGCCCAAAACCCCTGACTTCAGATTACATCTGGATCAAGAGGAACCTCTGCCAAGGAGAAGAGCTTGATGCTTGGGAGGACCTGCCACTCTGCCTGTTCCTTTGCTGTGCTGGCCTGCTGCTTCTGCCTAAAGAGGGAAATAACTGGACTTTGCTTTCTGAAATCCTGCTTGTGAAGTTTCTCTAAGGGCTTGGACAGAGCTTGCCCCCTGTTCTGAAGTTTCAGGGACATCAAGGACTTCATCTGACAGTGCCTAGGCTCTTCTGTTGAGCGTCCTGACTTGCTGAGTGGGGTCAAATCCAGTCCCTGGGCCCTTAGAAGTGGAAGCTGGTAACTTGCAAGGGAAACTCCACGCACTGCTGTGTGCGTGTCAGAAAAATTGATGCACTCCCCGTCCTGCGGCTGAAAACTGGATGCAGCGTCTGCCTCACAGCTGGAAAAATGATCCAGCGCCTGTTCTCAATGTGGACTCTTCCCACAGCGCAGCGGAAATTTCCACGCACGGATCCTGGGCGTCATAATCTGCAAGAATCCCCACACGGACCTGAGGCTGCGCACCCATAATCGACGCACGGTTTCCCTTGTGAGTAAAGAACTGACGCACAGCCTCCAGTGCTGGTAAAGAATTGACGCATGGCCTCACTTGCGAGTAAGAAATCGATGCCTGGCTTGCTTTTCTGATGCACTTTTGACAGGCTTGTCACCCACTTTTATTGGCACCGAATGAG
This sequence comes from Pleurodeles waltl, assembly GCF_031143425.1. NCBI lineage: Eukaryota > Metazoa > Chordata > Amphibia > Caudata > Salamandridae > Pleurodeles > Pleurodeles waltl. The sequence goes on along the minus strand of NC_090449.1, from coordinate 773,760,828 downwards.
GAAGAACTCATATGCATTCTGCAGAACGCGTCAGACCTGCCAGACGAGTGGCAAATCTTGGAAAAGGTGCAAGGCTCCTCTTCAACCCTTTCCTGTCGTGAGCACCCCTTTTGAGCGGGTGGGCATTGACATTGTGGGGCCTCTGGATCCCAAGACAGCCATGGGCAACAGGTTTATCCAAGTCTTGGTGGACCTTTCCATCCTCTACCTGGAAGCTATCCACCTGAGGACAGTGACAGTGCCCACAGTGGCCAGGGCACTGATGGGGATCTTTACCGGTGTGGGTTTCCCCAAGGAGGTGGTATCTGACAGGGGTACCAATTTCATATTGTTATACACAAAGGTCATGTGGAAAGCATGTGGTGTAACATACAAGTTCACCACGCTTTACCGCCCCCATGGCAATGAGTTGGTTGAGAGATGCAACCGTACCCTGAAGGGCATGATTGTGGGTCTCTCTGAACCCATGAGGCGTAAGTGAGACGTCTTGTTACCACTGTCACGATTCACCCTTGGCTTACCGTCCGGATCAGAGGGAGATGGTGTGCGGCCCCGGTTCTTGCAAGTCCTACTCCGACTGAGGTGGGGGCGACCCCTTCCAGCAGCCACGGTGCTGTTGACAATAGTACGCCACCACAGTTCGTGCCCTCCAGATGGAGTCCCAGAGGAAAAACCCCAAGGGGAAAAAACCTCCAACAGGAACTCCCTGGAACAGAAAGGAGGACACAAGGAATTAGCACTTCGAAGCCTGGAAATACTGGAAAGCAGAGGAAAAAACAGGAGCAACTGGAGTCCAAGCGAAGACCAGCCAGAGCGTGACCACCACAGCAGAAATGTTGCAACGCAATGAGAAGAAGAATTGATTCCCCTTATATACCCCTAGACAGGAAGTGATAGACAGGAAGAAGTAACACCACCACTTTGGATTGGGAAGGGGCTATAGCAACAGATAGGAACAGATACCATAGCAAAAAAGGGAACAGATGCATGCAGGGAAAAAGAGAAGTGAATGGTGTGCTGGGAAGGAGAAGGCATGGCTCCATTAGCCAGAAGGAGGAAGAAAAGAAAGCCCTGGAATGGGGCACCCGGTAAGTGTGGGATTCGAGTGGGGGGTGCGGACACCCCATGACTACACCCGCGCTGCGCGCTGTGCGCTGTGAGGACCGACGCCCAATCCTGGGCCCCAGGCCGGAAAAAAGAGCTGCGGCGGTCCCCGCAGCCCCAAACATGGACCGCGGCCCCCAAAGCGGCCCGATCAGGAGATGCTGCGGGCCGCTGCAGCGAGACAACCATGCCTTTGTTTGCTTACAGGGAGATACCACAGAAGAAGATTGACTTCAGCCTTTTTTAACTTATATATGGGCACCCTGTGAGAGGGCCTCTCAGTTTGGCAAAGGAGAGCTGGGAGCAAGCTCCCCAGAAGCCTCCCTAGGATGTATTCAATTACATGCTGGCCTTCAGGAACCAGACAGCCTACTTCTGGAAACTCACCTAAGAGAATCTGGAGACTGGCCAGGAAGATATGAAACACTGGTATGACCAGAATACCATTCTGGTTGAGTTTCAGCCTGGCCTGAAGGTATGAGTGATGGTGCCTGTAGAGCCCCGTGCTCTCCAAGACCATTGGTCTGGGCTATTTGAGGTGAAGGAGCGTAATAGTGATGTCACCTACGTAGTGGACATGCAGACTCCTGGAAACCCCTTAAGGGTGTTACACATGAACTGCCTCAAATCACACTGAGAGGCCTGAGTTGAGCATGCTCTTGGTTACAGATGATGGGGGGGAAGAGGAGAGTGAGCCTCTCCCTGACCTCCTGTCTACCAAAGAGCAGAATGGGTCAGTGAAGGGTGTAAACTTCTCCCCTACTCTGACCCTAGATCAGCAGAGGGACTGTCTACAGTTGCTGAGACAGTTTGCCTCCCTTTTCTTACTTACCGCTAAGGTCACCCACTGGTACACCCATGAAATTGATACTGGGGACAGTCTGCCTGTTAAGCACAAGACTTACAGGTTAACTGCCAAAGTGAGAAACAGCATCAAGGAAGAAGTCTCCAAGATGCTGGAGTTAGGGGTGTGAGAAAATAGTGCTGATTGCAGAGGCCCCCTAACCTTTTGCCCCCATTTTTCACTTTTTGCTGGAGTTTTCCTGACTCTGATGTGCCCTGGGTACTGCTAACCAGTCCCAGGGCCTGTGCTCTGTATAAAATAGGTATGCAAATTAGGCTAATTATAATTACCAATATTAACCTACCTATAAGTCCCCAGTACATGGTAGGGCATGTAGGTTTAGGGACCCTAGTATAGGTAGTGCACCCATAGGTGCACTGCTGAGGTGCCCAGTGTCATTTTAGAGGCAGCCCTGCCTTGCTGGCTGCTTTTAAATTAAATGTATATGCAAATTCGACTTTGGAATTAAAAGTACTTTCAAAGTCTTAAACAACCTTATTTTTTTATATAAGTCACCCCTAAGGTGTGCCCTATGTGCCCCCAGGGTTGGGTGCCATGTAATTATAAGCAGGGACCTTATAAACATAGATTTATAAGCCCTGGTGAGGTAAAACATCCAAATTCATTTTTCTGTCATTGTAGTGAATGGCCTCCATAGGCTAGAATGGGGAGACTTTGGTGGTCATTACAACCCCTGGCGGACGGTGTTAAAGCGGCGGAAAGACCGCCAACAGGCTGGCAGTAAAAATTTTGCAATTACGACCGTGGCGGAAACCGCCAACAAAGACAGCCACTTTAACACTCCGACCGCCATGGCGGTACAAACAAACAGCGCGGCGGTCACCGCCAACAGACAGGCGGAAGACAATGTACCGCCCACAGTATCACAACCTACCAATCCGCCACCTTTTCCGGGGCGGATTCACCGCGGATAAAAACACGGCAGAAACAGCCATTTCAAAGGGAAAACGCTCACCTCTACACACTCCACGAGGAAGGAGGGCACCATGGAGCCGGAACTTCATATTCTTCCAGCACTAGTCTTCCTGCTCATCTACGAGGAGCATCAACGCCGGCGGTGAAGACCACGGTGAGTACTGCACCTACGACATAGGGGAGGGGGGAGGCAAAAACACAGGGACACACACACTCAACACCCCAACCCCCACCCGACCCTCACCCACTACAACACACACACCAATGCTTATCTATACATTACAGTGAAACACCCCAACCCCCCCTTGGAAGAATGCAAAGACAAAAGGAAATGAGTGGAACCATTGTAATATATCAAAATACAGTAAGCAAATATATACATATATATATATATATATATACACAAAAACAAAATATACTCCACGATTAGTAGTGCAGGTATTGCACCATTCATAGTCCGTGGACCACTGGACCCAGAATGCATGGGCGAGGCCCACACAAGATACCCGATCCAAACGGAGAGAACACTGCAGGGGCATCAGATAGAAATACAACAGGCACCTCAGGGGGAAGGGAAGGGGGGCACCTCAGCCGGATGAGTGCACCACGCCAAATCCACGAGGGGGCTCCATGCCCATTGACGTATCCTGGGGAGTGCAAAGCCACAGTCTCTCAAGTCTCTACAGTGGGTGGTATGCCCACTGTACCATCCTGGGGAGTGCAAGCCACAGTCTCTCAAGTCTCTACAGTGGGTGGGTTGCCCACTGTTCCATCCTGGGGAGCGCAAAGCCACAGTCTCTCAAGTCTCTACAGTGGGTGGTTTGCCCACTGTGCCATCCTGGGGAGTGCAAAGCCACAGTCTCTCAAGTCTCTACAGTGGGTGGGTTGCCCACTGTTCCATCCTGGGGAGTGCAAAGCCACAGTCTCTCAAGTGGATGTAGGTCTCCACTGGTTCTGGAGGGGGACTGGTGCCCAGATTGCTTCATCCTGCCAAGGACAGACAGAGTGGATGCAGGTCTCCACTGGTTCTGGAGGGGGACTGGTGCCCAGATTGCTTCATGCTGCCAAGGACAGACGGAGTGGATGCAGGTCTCCACTGGTTCTGGAGGGGGACTGGTGCCAAGAGTGCAGCACTCACCCGTGACGGTCCCAGTTACGTCATTGCCCCTGCCGCAAATGGGCTAGCGGTGCTTTCCATGGCGGTCTTTGCCCTGTTCAGCGGTGCTTTCCATGGCGGTCTTTGCCCTGTTCAGCGGTCCTTGCCATGGCGGTCTTTGCCCTGTTCAGCAGTCCTTGGCCTGTTCAGCGGTGCTTGAGTTGCCAGTGTCTGACCTGTTCAGCGCTGCTTTCCATGGCGGTCTTTGCCCTGGTCAGCGGTCCTTGCCATGGCGGTCTTCGCCCTGTTCAGCGGTCCTTGGCTTGTTCAGCGGTGCATGAGTTGCCAGTGTCTGACCCGTTCAGCGCTGCTTTCCATGGCGGTCTTTGCCCTGTTCAGCGGTCCTTGCCATGGCGGTCTTTGCCCTGTTCAGCGGTCCTTGGCCTGTTCAGCGGTGCTTGAGTTGCCAGTGTCTGACCTGTGCAGCGGTCCTTCCCAAGGCGGTCCTTCATTGCCCAGCAGGGCTGTGGCTTGCGGGGCCCTCCTGGCCAGCTGGGCTGTGGCTGGCGGTGGCCTCCTGGGCAGTGACGATGGGGCTGGCGGTGGCCTCCTGGGCAGTGACGATGGAGCTGGCGGTGGCCTCCTGGGCAGTGACTCTGGCGGTGGCCTCCTGGGCAGTGACGATGGGGCTGGCGGTGGCCTCCTGGGCAGTGACTCTGGCGGTGGCCTCCTGGGCAGTGACGATGGGACTTGCGGTGGCCTCCTGGGCAGTGACCCTGGCGGTGGCCTCCTGGGCAGTGACGATGGGGCTTGCGGTGGCCTCCTGGGCAGTGACTCTGGCGGTGGCCTCCTGGGCAGTGACGATGGGGCTGGCGGTGGCCTCCTGGGCAGTGACTCTGGCAGTGGCCTCCTGGGCAGTGACGATGGGGCTGGCGGTGGCCTCCTGGGCAGTGGGGATGATGGCAGTCTTCTCCGCCATGCTGCTCCTCCCAGACTTTGGAGATTTCTTCTGCCCCTTCCCCACCTTGGGAGGAGTCACAGCTGAGTCGACACTCCCCCCGAGACCCCTGTGAGCGGCTTGGCTGGCTGGAGTCTTCCCCCTCTCCCGCCGGGCACTGTCCAACTTCTGGTGCTTCACAGGGGGGGGACTGGCTGTGCTGTGGCTCCGTGCCACACTGGCTGGCCTGGTGGCCGGTGCACTCCACATACTTGTAACAACAGGCACCACTGGTCCCGGAGATTTTTTTGCTGATGTGCTAGTATGGGACCTATGAGTTGGACGGGGGGGTGGTGGTGGGAAATAGGTTAAGGGGGGACAGGAAAAGTTTTTGGGAGACACTGGGACGGGTAGCTGGAGGGGGTTTGGGAGTGGAGGAAGAGGTGGTGGTTGTAGGAGGTGTACATTTGGTGACTTTGGGTGAAGGTGCATGCGCTGGAGGCTGTCGTGAGGTGGATGGCTGTTGGGTGGGTGTGTGCCTGCATTTGTATATCTTAAGAGGGGGCATCACAGACACACTGGGAGAGGACACAGGGGACGTGTAAATGGTAGTGGGGTGGTGAGTGCCCGGGGTGTGGTGGTGGGTGTGCTGGTGCGGGACGTAGAGGTAGTGCATGCAGGTGTGAGTGTAGACGAGACTGGGAGGGAGGAGGGAGATGAGGAGGAGGGGGACACAGTGGAGGCAGTGGATGTTGGTGTGTCTGTATGTGTGTGATGCTTGCGTGAGTGCCTGTGGGATGTGTGGTGCTTAAGTTTGCCTGAGCTTCCTTTGTGTGTTGAGGTGTGTGCAAGCTGATCTGATGGTGTGCTTGGGATAGGCAGAGGTACAGGGGATTGGGTCTGGGTGGAGGAAGTTGGAGGGGGAGGCTAGACACAGGGACAATGGCTGCCATCAGTCCTGAGGCCAGAGTCTGAAGGGTTCGGTGAAGGGCAGCCTGACCAGAATGAATGCCCTCCAGGAATGCATTTGTGTGTTGCAACTCCTTTTCTACACCCTGGATGTCATTCAAAATGGTAGACTGTCCAACAGTGAGGGACCTGAGGAGGTCAATGGCCTCCTCACTGAGGGCAGCAGAGGTGATTGGGGCAGGGGCTGAGGTGCCTGGGGCGAAGGTGATGCCCACCCTCCTGGGTGAGCTGGCATGGGGCAAAGGCTGAGGGGCTGCTGGAAGGGCGGTGCTGGTAGGGAGCTCCCATCGGGGATCAGTCCGTATCGCTGGTTGCAGATCCTGTGACCGCCGTGGTCCTCCCCTCGCCCTCCATCCCACTGGTGTATTCTGAGTGCGTAGTGTGGCCCTCCATGGCCATGTGGGATGCAGCTCCCTCGTGCTCCGTTGCCACTGTACCTCCGCCTGATGATGCTAATGCACACAAGAACAGGGAGACCACAAAAGGGGGGGGGACAGCAGAAGAAAGACAGGTTGAGTGCATGGCTTACCGCTACCTTTAGCGGACAATACAGACACAGCAGCCCCCTGCACTACGTCTCGCTGTTGGGCTCTACAGATGCAATTCCTGGGAAATGGCCTACAAGGCTATGGACGATATCTGCACACATAGATGACACAGGGGCATGAATACCTGTACTTGGCACTCTACAGAGGTGGGGTGCCAAATGGGCTGCCTTACGGAGGGGCCTTGCCTACGGAACTCGCCCTGGCCTAGGGAAACCCACAGCCCTCCTCCCCCACCCAGACACCTTCACTGCGCGCAAAGTCCACTGAATGAGAGAGTACTCACTCCCTTGTGTCTGCTGTGATGCCCTCAAGCGCCCATCCAACTCAGGGTAGGCCACCGCCAGGATCCTGAACATCAGGGGGGTCATGGTTCGACGGGCACCCCTCCCACATTGGGAGGCCATACCCAGCTGAGCCTCCGCCGTCTTCTTGCTCCAGCGGCAAATGTCCTCCCATCTTTTACGGCAGTGGGTGCTCCGTCTGTGGTGGACCCACAGGGTCCGGACGTCCTTGGCGATGGCATGCCAAATATCCTTCTTCTGGTGGGCGCTGACCTACATGACATGTACAGGGGAAGAAGAGAAGTCATTACCAACTACACCGTCAAAGTGAGTGGCCCACATCCCTACCCTTGCCATGTGGCACATGCATTCACAGTCCTTCATGCACGCAGAACTGTGCCCCCTTCCTTCTTACAACCAGCCCTCTCCACACAGGCATAGCCCATACAACATGCTCCCTGTGTACTTACCTGTTGGTCTGGAGGACCGTAGAGTAGCGTGTACTGGGGGAGGACCCCGTCGACGAGCTTCTCCAACTCCTCTGCAGTGAAGGCAGGGGCCCTTTCCCCAGACGCACGAGCCATTGTCTCTTCCAGACCGAGGTCACAGCAGCACTTGCAGTGTAGGTCCTCTCCTGTCGAAGATCAGGTATCGAGTGATTCAACAGATAGAAAATGGCGGTCACGTCCGCAGCGGTCACGTCCGTGGCGGTGCGTACCATCACTGCCGGCGTACATCGTCATTGGCTCCTGGGACCCATAGGGTTCAATGTTAACCAATGCAGTATTGCGCTGCCGTCTTCGACCGCCTACCGCAACGGTGTACAACGCCAGCGCAGTTACCTCACATCCCATTGTCCCAGTTTAGAGGTCAGACAGCCGCCATTTCAGGGGCCCACATGGCCTAATTACCAACTGCGTCACACATACCTAGGCCTTGTCTCACAACACAAATACAGGCCACATTTTGTGTATGAATGGTGTTCTCCGTAGACTGTGGGTACATACCTCTGACTTGTTTGACTCTGTTGTCGCTGTTGTCCTTCACAGGCACCGTCCGCTGGGACATGTGAGGAGATGGCGGAATCCTCCTGTGTACCGACCGCTGGTGGACCTGTCGACAATGGAGGAAAGAAATCTGATAATCACCTACAGGCTTGACCGTGCCACAATCCAGGAACTGTGTACACAGTTGGAGCCAGGCCTGATGTCAGCAATCCGCCATCCCACAGGAATCCCCCCTCAAGTGCAGGTGCTATCAGTGCTCCATTTCCTTGCAAGTGGGTCATTTCAAACAACAGTGACCATGGCATCAGGGATGTCACAGCCTATGTTTTCCAACATGTTGTCCAGACTGTTGTCTGCGCTGCTGAAACACATGCGGAGCTATATAGTTTTCCCTCAGGTGGAGGACTTGCCTACAGTGAAAGGTGACTTCTATGCCATGGGACATATCCCCAACATCATAGGCGCCATTGATGGGACCCATGTAGCTTTGGTCCCCCCCCACAGGAGTGAACAGGTGTACAGGAACCGGAAGAGTTATCATTTCATGAATGTACAGATGGTATGTTTGGCAGACCAGTACATCTCCCAGGAAAATGCTATGTTCCTTGGCTCTGTGCATGACGCCTACATCCTGCGGAATAGCAGCATCCCTTATGTGATGGGTCAACTCCAGAGGCACCGGGTGTGGCTATTAGGGGACTCTGGTTACCCCAACCTGTCATGGCTACTGACCTCAGTAAGGAATCCCAGGACCAGGGCAGAGGAACGCTACAATGAGGCCCATGCGCAGACTAGGAGGGTGATCGAACACACCTTCGGCAGCGTTCAGGTGCCTCCATATGACAGGTGGATCCCTATTCTACTCACCAAGGAAGGTGTGCCAGATCATCGTGTCCTGTTGTATGCTTCACAACTTGGCTTTGCGACGACAGGTACCTTTTCTGCAGGAGGATGGTCCAGATGGCGGTGTTGTGGCAGCTGTGGAGCCTGTGGACAGTGATGAGGAGTGCAGAGGAAGAAGACATTGACAACAGGGACTCAGTCATCCAGCAATATTTCCAGTGACACACAGGTGAGAAAACATTCCTGCCTACTACAAGTACTTTAACACTTCTACCTCTATCCTGTCTGTCGATTTCACCCAGTGTATGGTCACTGAGTTGTCATTTTCCCTTACGGTTTCACAGGTGTGGTTTCCAACGTGTGTCATCTGCTTAGATTCCTCATGGACTTGAGCTGTGTGACATAGGTATGTTGACATGACATTTGAAAAAAAGCATTTTGTCACTGTAATTGCTAATACACAATTTCGAAATCACAGACTGACTCCAGATTGTTTTGTGCTTCAAGGGTGTTTATTGAAGTGCTCAATATTGGAGGGGGTTGTAAAATGGTGAGGGATGATGGTGGAGGAATGTCCATGGCAGAGTCCAGTCTATTAGTCTCACAGGTGCATTGCCCATATGGACATAGGAAGTGGAGCTGGGGCAGTTCCAATATAGACAGGGTTACAAAGTGGGACAGTAGGATGACAATCAGTGTGGTCTCATTTCTTGGCGGGGTCTTGGCATTGTGCTCTGTCTTGTTCCTGGATCTCAGGGACCGCTTGCGGGGTGGTTCTCCGTCTGCAGGGGGTGGGGTGCTGGTGTGGTGGTCCTTTGGCGGTGCCTCCTGTCCACTAGCGCCGGCGGAGGTGGTGGGCAGTTCATCGTCCATGCTAGTGTCAGGGGCCCCTTGGAGTGCCACAGTGTCCCTCCTGGTGTTAAGTATTTCCTTCAGCACCCCTACGATGGTGCCCAGGGTGGAGCTGATGGTTCTGAGTTCCTCCCTGAACCCCAAATACTGTTCCTCCTGCATTCACTGGGTCTCCTGAAACTTGTCCAGGACCGTTGCCATTGTCTCCTGGGAGTGGTGCTATGCTCCCATGATGGAGGAGAGGGCCTCGTGGAGAGTGGGTTCCCTTGGCCTGTCCGCCCCCTGTCGCACGGCAGCCCTCCCAGTTCCCCTGTGTTCCTGGGCCTCTGTCCCCTGGACCGTGTGCCCACTGCCACTGCCCCCAGGTCCCTGTTGTTGTTGGGGTGGTGGGTTATCCTGGGTTCCCTGTAGTGGTGGACACACAGCTGATTGACGTGTCCTGGGGACGGAGGTATGGGCCCGCTGGGTGGGTGCTGTGCTGGTGTTACCAGAGGGTGGAAGGTCTGTGGTGGGCTGTGCCTGTGTGAGGAGAACCGACTGTCCCGAGGCCCACGATGGTCCGGGCTGGTCACCTGGATCCAGTAGGACAGAGCTGCTGTCATCAATGTGGGCCTCTTCTGTGGGTGGGGTGGAGATGTCTGGACCCTCCTGTCTGGTGACGTTGGGTAGGGGTCCTGCAGGGGTGGAAAAACATGATTATTGCATCTGTGTGTATCATGGTGTGCAATGGGTGGGTGACCGTGTACCCCAGTGCTAGCATTCCTGTGTGGGGGCTTGTGTGATCATGGTTGAGGGGGGTGTTATGGGTATGTGCAGTGGGTATGCTTTAGTGATGGGTGTCCATGCTTTGTTGTGTCATGCAGGGCTTGGTGTTTGGATGTGTGGTTTGTGTTATTGGTACATTTGTGAGGAGTTGGATTGATAGGGGAGGGGGTGAGGGTAGGGGTCTGTGATGGCATGCAGGTAGGGTGGGGGATATGGTAGTTAAAGGTTTGACTTACCAGAGTCCATTCCTCCACTGACTCCTGCGAGGCCCTCAGGATGCAGAATCGCCAAGACCTGCTCCTCCCAAGTTGTTAGTTGTGGGGGAGGAGGTGGGGGTCCACCGCCAGTCCGCTGTACCGCCAGGTGGTGTCTTGAGACCACGGAACGCACCTTCCCCCGTAGGTCGTTCCACCTCTTCCTGATGTCGTCCCGATTTCTTGGGTGCTGTCCCACTGCGTTGACCCTGTCGACTATTCTTCGCCATAGCTCCATCTTCCTTGCAATTGAGGTGTGCTGCACCTGTGCTCCGAAGAGCTGTGGCTCTACCCGGACGATTTCCTCCACCATGACCCTGAGCTCCTCCTCCGAGAACCTGGGGTGTCTTTGCCATGCCATGGGGTGGTGTGGGTGATGTGTGGGGTGGTGTGTGTGGTGATAAGTATGGTGATATGTAGTGGTGTGTGGTGTTTTGTGCATGGAAGTTGTGTGGGTGATGGTGTTGAGTGCCTGTGGCTGCTAGTTTGTGGATGGTGGTGTCTCTCTCTGGCCTTCGTTCATGAATTTTGGCCATAGGGGTTGGTGGGTGATGTGGGTGTGTGTTTTATATTGTATTGGGTGTGTGGGAGTGGTGTGTGAATGTGTATCAGGTGTGTGTATTTTGAATTGTCCAATGTGGCGGTGTTTTGTAGAAGTGTGTGTATTTTGAGCGCGACGGTGTGTACCGCCAATGGAATACCGCGGTTGAAAGACCACCGCGTGGGTTCGTGTGTTGTGATAGTGTGGGCGTATTTCTGTTGGCGTGACGATGGAGGTTTTGTTTTTGCCAGTTTATCACTGACCTATGGTGTGGCGGAGTTGTGTGGGTGTCTGAATTTTGTCGGATTTCGAGATGTGGGTCATAATAGCTGTGGCGGAATTCCGCGGCGGTTTTTTGGCGGTCTTCTGCACGGCGGTAAGCGGCTTTTACCGCCAATGTTGTGATGACCGCCTTTATTTTGATTTATAAAGTCCCCCTAACTGTCAGATACCTCAGGTTTGGTATCAAATTAATTATTATAAGAAATCCCACAATTTACAATTGTTGGATTTAATATAACTTGTTAAGGTAAAGAGTTTTAAACTCTACCTAAAAACTTGCCAACGTCAGCCCTGTAGTGCTCTGCTCTGATTGGCCTGCCTCTGGCAGCCTGGCCAGGCTGCCTAGCTGGGCTCAGCCACATATAACCTCAAAAAATCAGTTTCAGCCATGATGGATTTTTGAAGAATGTTGCTCCCTGGGACTGATTTTTGCCACACTTTCCAGGAAGTGGTCATAACATGGGGAAGGACCCTGCACCTGATTGGGGAACCAGGACCCTCCTGTTTATCACCCAGGAGCAAGGATAAAACTGGCAGACCTGCACCCACGCCTCAGACCCCAACCAGATCTCTACAAGGTAGAACTACAGGAGAAGAAGGACTGCCCTGCTGGACCCCTGATCTGCACCTGGACACTGCACTCTGGAGGACTACACCAGCTGCACACTTGGGATTCACAACAAGAAGGACTTTGCCTGTCTTCATCTGGTTCAAGGAGGAACTCCCTGTTTGCTACAGGTAAAAAAATTGCTAACCAGAGTCCCCTGCACCAACTCCTGAAGAAACTGACCAGCTGGCCACTGTCCAGTAGCCAATTTGGAGTTTGTGCCAGGTGCACTCTGGGAGTTGTAGTCTGCACCCTCAAAGAGCATCTCAGAGCTTCTGGAACCTTGGGGTGAGCTGTGGACCCCAAAATAACCTTAAACATACATCTGGAAGAAGATCCAGAAGTATGGAGATGTTTGGAGAACTTTTGGAAAAAACCTCCATAAAGGGACCGACGAGCCACGGCAACTCTAGCTGCCTTGCCTCAACCGCGACTTGGTCCCACTGAAGAAAATCTTCAAGAAAACGACTAAGTCCGAAGGTAAACTTTTGACCAAGGCCTCCCATGGGCTGTAGCCGAGCAGGGCTCCATCGCGGTCAGCCTTAAACTTTGACTTTGCCCTGGTCGAGGTGCAACCAGATTTGCGCTATTCCTTTATAAGCGCTAAGAAGCATTTCTTTTTTTAATTCATTTCTACGGTTCTCCTTATCCGATTTTAATAGTTTGGGTGTCATTTTAAAGATAAAAATATAATCTATTTTTATAAATTGGTGTTGGATTTATATATTGTTTTGTGTTTTACTTATTTACTGTTTTGTGATTTTTAAATGCTTTACACATTTGTCTCCTAAGATAAGCCTTGTGGCTCGTTGCCAAGCTACCAAGGGTAGAGCTGGGTTTAATTTATTGAGACCTAACTGGACCTACGCGGATGTTAGTGGGTCTTTTGCTAAGTGTAGGTACTTACCTGACCTTACCAATAATCCATTTTCCAACAAGGGGTGATTGAGCACTCCAACAGCCCTTGGTCTAGCCCTGTGGTTCTGGTCCCCAAGGATGCTCCACCTGGTGTCACACCTGAACTTAGGCTCTGTGTTGACTTCAGGGGGCTCAATGCTGTCACCAGGACCGATGCCCATCCCATCCCCCGAGCTGATGAGCTCACTGACTGTCTGGGAGCTGCCAAGTTCCTCAGCACATTTGAGCTGACGTCTGGGTACTGGCAGATTGCCTTACCCAAGGAGGCAAAAGAGAGGTCTGCGTTCTCAACACCAGAGGGGCAATACCAGTTTTGTGTCATGCCCCTGCCACATTCCAAAGGCTAGTCAACCAGGTCCTGGCTGGGTTGGAGAACAACTTCAGTGCTGCCTACCTAAATGACATTGATGTCTTTAGCTCTATCAGGTAGGACCACTGGCACCATCGCCAGGAGGTGTTGAAGGCCCTGCAAAGTGCAAGCCTCACTAATGAGGCCAGTAAGGGCCAAATAGGGCAGGTGTCTGCAGTGTACTTAGGACTCCAGGTAAGGAGTGGGTAGGTGGCCCCTACAGGCAAAGATTGACACCATTCGGGCTTGGGCACCCCCCCCAAGACCCAGACTGAGGTGAGACCCTTCTTAGGACTCACTGTATATTACAGAGGATTTGTCAAGGGGTATGGCACCATTGTTGCTCCCTCGACAGAGCTGATGTCCAAGAAGCAGCCACATCAGATGATATGGACAGAGGTGTGCCAGACTGCATTTGACACCTGAAGAGGGCCATGTGCACAGTACCCGTGCTCAAGGCTCCTGACTTTTCCAAGGAGTCTGTGGTGCAGACAGATGCTTCAGAGCCTGGAGTGGTGGCTGTGCTCTCACAGCTGAATGAAGAGGGCCTAGATCAACCTGTAGCCGTCATCAGTAGGAGATTACTTCCCAGTGAACAGAAGTGGAGTGCAATAGCAATGGAAGCTTTTGCTGTGGTCTGGGTACTGAAGAAACTAAGACCCTACTTCTTTGGGACTCACTTCTGGGTTCAGAAAGACCACAGGCCTCTCAGATGGCTAATGCAGATGAGGGGTGAGAATCCTAAACTGTTGAGGTGGTCCATCTCCCTGCAGGGAATGGACTTTACGGTGGAGCACCGCCCTGGAACAGAGCACGCCAAAGCTGATGGTCTTTCCAGGTTTTTCCTCCTTAGTGATGAGAACTCCCAAGGGGTTGGGTAGTTCTCCCCACTTTCATTTAGAGGGGACACGTTAGACCTGGCAGCTCTTGGTGTAGTTTCCCTGTACTTTTTGCTTCCTTTGCTGTGCTGTAATTCATTTTCGCTGGTTTTGATACTCTGGTCACTTTACCACTGCTAACCAGTGCTAAAGTGCTCTCTGTCTAAAGGATATTGGTAACTGGTTTTCCATGAATGGCACATTTGATTTACTGGTAAGTCCTTAATAAACTGCACTATGGGTGCCCAGGGCCTGTAAATCAAATGCCACTAGTGGGCCTGCAGCACTGATTGTGCCACTCACATGAGTAGCCCTGTAAACATGTGTCAGACCTCCCACTGCAGTGTCTGTGGGTGGAGTTTTGCACTGCCAATTCGACCTGGCAAGTGTACCCACTTGCCAGGTACAAACCTTTCCTTTTACTACATGTAAGGCACCCCTAAGGTAGGCCGTAGGTAGTCCCATGGGCAGGGTGCAGTGTGTTTAAAAGGTAGGACATGAACTGGTGTGTTTTAGATGTCCTAATGGTGAAATACTGCAAGGCCTATCCCTCCCATAGGTTAACTTGGTGACTGCCTTTAAGTATCTTTTACGTGCAGTTTCTATTGGGAACAGATAGAGATATGGTGTATGGGGTCTCTGAACTCACAATTTAAAAATATATCTTTTGGTAAAGTTTGTTTTTAGATTGTCAGTTTGAAAATGCAGTGCAGGCATTTTCTTGCTAACCATTCTGTGCCTCAGCCTGCTTGTGGAATCCACGTCTGGGTCAGACTGACAGTTGGGCTGTTTGTGAATTCCTTCTAGACAGTGACACAAAGGGAGCTGGGGAGTGTCCTGCATATCCTGATGAGTCCCCTGGGCTAGAGTGGGGAGGGATGAGCTGACACTTACACCTGAAAGTGCTTTGCCTTTCCTCACACAATGCAGACTCCAACCCCCTGGAGTGTGTCTGGGGCAAGGCCTGGGCAAGGCAGGATCTTGTGAACAACAGAGACCGTCCTTTAAAGGGTGCCTACTTCAAAGGCAGAAAAAAGTATAAGTAGGGGACGCAAAACCCCAGACTTCAGATTACTTCTGGATCAAAAGGGAACCTTAGCTGAGGAGAAAAGCTTGATGCTTGAGGAGGACCTGCCACTCTGCCTGTTGCTTTACTGTGCTGGCCTGCTGCTTATGCCTGTAGAGGGAAAGAACTGGACTTTGCTTTCTGAAATCCTGTTTGTGAAGTTTCTCCAAGGGCTTTGACTAAGCTTGTCCCCTGTTCTGAAGTCTCAGGGACATCAAAGTCTTCATCTGCCAGTGCCTCGGCTTTTCTACTGAGAGTCCTAACTTACTAAGTGGTGCCAAATCCAGTCGCTGGGCTCTTAAAAGTGGAAGCTGGTTACCTGCAGGGGAAAATCCATGCACCGCTGTGTGCACGTCAGAAAAATTGACACTCTGCCCGTCGCGCGGCTGACAATTCGAAGCTGAGCCTGCCTGGCAGCTGGAGAAATGACACAGCGCCGGTTCTCAACGCGGGCTCTTTGCACAGCGCATCGAAAATTTCCACGCATGTGTCCTATGCACCAAAATCTGCAAACATCACCCCACAGACCCGAGGCAGTGCACCCGGATCAACGCACAGCATCACTTCCGAGTAAAGAATCGATGCACAACCTCTGATGTGGGTAAAGTATATGCGCACCTCCTCACTTGAAAGTGAGGAATAGATGCATCGCTTGCTTTTCTGACGCACTGTTACCCTTGCGACTTTATTTTCGATGCATACCAGGTACATGGTGCTAAAACAACACATCCATTGATTCCCATGGATTAAGACTCTTTTTATTTTAAAAATTCATATCTTTGCTTGGATATGTTAGTTTTTTGACGTTCTCATCTTGTGTGATGTAGATAAATATTGGCTATTTTTCTCAACTGGTGTGGAGTCCCTTTGTGGTATTTTCACTGTGTTACTGTGTGTGTTTGTACAAATACTTTACACCTTGCCTCTGAGATAAGCCTGACTGCTTTTGCTTAGCTACCAAGGGGGTGAGCAGGGGTTATCTGAGCTGTGTATCTCCCTTACCCTGACTAGAGTGAGGGTCTCTGCTTGGACAGCGTACAAATGACTGCCAACCAGAGACCCTATTTCTAACAGTGCACTCATCCGCCCACTGCATGGTCGACTTCCAACGGCAGTGTCAGATGAACAATGTCCAATATGCTAGCTCAGACAGCTGCCCTTTTAACATCTGAAAGTGCTGTTATGGTGACTGTTAACTTCGTCACCACAACTACAAATGAGGGGTTACATGAGTTAATATGTAAATAACCACTGTAAATTAATTTAATTACAATTTTCATTTGTCTGGTGCGTTTGTGTGCATATAGGCTAGATTAGCGTGGTGCACTGTACACTGCTGTTGATGGTATTTTCTCCAATACAAATTTAAAAAATAAAAATAAAAAGGTGCAAATGATACATCCAAAATGTATGATTTACACATCAATGGGCAAAAGACATGTCAAGACAACAATGTGGTTTGGTGATGGATGTTGCAAAATATACCGCTGAAATGTAAATGTCTATTTTGCAATATGAAACAGTTATGGACTGTCACATGAGTTTTGGCTTACTCTTTACATATGTTACTGTGGACAGTGTGACCAACGTTCCTTTACTGTTTTCAGTTCACACATAGGTACCCTGGGAGAGGGAGAAAACGACAGCCTCCTGTATTCCACCCATTTCCAAACCTTCACAGCATGGAAGAAAGGGACATCATCCGTAAGTTCCGTTTGAATAAGCAAACTATACTGGATCTATGTCATCAATTGGAACCTGATCTCCTGTCTCCAAACATCAATCCCACATGTTATGCCAATTGTGAAAGTGATGGCAGTATTGCATTTTCTGCCATCAGGTTCTTTTCAATACATAGTGGCAGTATGTGGTGGTATGTCACAATCAATGTTCTGTCATGTGCTAAGAGATGTGATTTCAACAATGATGAGACACCTGGACAGCTACATCCGGTTCCCCGTCATGAGGATTTAGCCAATATGAAGGCTGGACTCTATGGATTTGCTCGGGTACCACATTAGTTGGAGCCACTGATGGCACCTGTATTGCCTTTCTACCACCACATACCAGGGAACAAGTTTACTGTAAAAGGAACAAGTTCGATTCTAGCAACCTCCCAAGTTGCCTTCTTGCCCAATTTGTATATTTCCAATGTCTGTGCTCGGTCCTCTGGATCAGTCCATGATTCCTTTGTCATGCGGAACAGCACCATATCCCAGCTGATGTCACAACTACAACCGGAAAGGGCCTGGCCAGTTGGTAAGTATGATCTGACCTAACTTTGTGTGGGAAATGTCAGGTAGTATAAACAGGAACTGTATAACTTAATGTTTCACCTTCCATCTGTCTTCTATCTAGGAGACTCAGCGTATCCCAACCGGCCATGGATGGTGGCCCTGCAGAGGAATCCAACAATGCCAGGGAAGTCTGCTTTAATGTGGCCCATGAAGGACAAGGTGGTCAGTGGAGCAGAATTTGGGCTCCTGACGGTCAAATTCTGCTGTCTGGGCAAAACTACGGTATCCCTCTTCTACTGAAAAGGGAAGGTGTGTCAGATCACCATGGCCTGCTGCATCGTCCACAACCTAGCACTGTGATGGAAGGATAAGTTACTTACCTGTAAATCCTATTTCTCTTCCTGGGGAATCCTCATCAAAGGCATAAGCACTGAATACTCCTACACGCATACGGGGACCCCGGAGTATATATAAACATGCATGTATTTATCTTACATGTATATGTAAGAGAGAAAATCATATAGAGAATTTTAGTACATATATATTGTATACATGTGTAAGCAATCATGCAGTCTTTGTTGACAAACAGGCTAAAAATGTCTTCTTTTTGTAAAGTTTTTCTTTAATAAAACTCACCAACAAGAGTTAACACCTTTCTGCAATCCAAGAAGAGAGCATAGTATTATTATTAGCATTAGCAATCTCATATAGATAGAAAAAGTGCAGAGAAAATGCAAAGGCATTATTAGCCAATAGGCTGCATCCCATTTAACATAGTAGAACCAAAAAACTGGCACTGTGCCTTTAAGGCTCTGAGAACCTCCAGTATCCCACCATGCCTCAGAGGTGAGAGTGAGGTGACAGTTGGGCTACAGTTAGGTCAGTACTTTTTTACGGTGCTTAGAAGAGTAGAATAGAAGACTAAACTGCTGAACCTCCTGAATGACAACCGGGGTGGAGGCCGGGTTGCTTATGACTTTGATGAGGATTTCCCTGGAAGAGAACTTAGATTTACAGGTAAGTAACTTATACTATTCTTCCAGGGATTCCTCATCAATAGTCATCAGCACTGAATATATTAGCAAGCCCCTCCCGCATCTCTGCGGACGAAGAGGTGGAAGCAGAAGCAGCTTACTCGTTCTAGTTAAATACATTTCTTAAAGAAGCCTGACTCACTCAAGTGTCTGTCTTAGCGTCTGAATCTAGACAGTAATGCCTTGTAAAAATATGCACCAATCTCCAGGTTGCTGCTGTGAATATCTTGGAGATAGGAACATTCTTCAGAAGGGCAGTAATGCCTTGTAAAAATATGCACCAATCTCCATGTTGCTGCTTTGAATATCTTGGAGATAGGAACATTCTTCAGAAGGGCTGTTGTTGCCAAATTGCCCCTTGTTGAATGGGCTTTTGGTCTTGCAGTCAATTATTTGTTAGCCAATTGGTAAGTAAATACAATACAGGAGACTATCCACCTGGAAATAGTTTGTTTTGAGGCAGCTAAGCCCATTCTCATGGGGTCATAGTTTACAAACAATTGATCACACTGTCTTATATCTTTAGTCTTATCCAGATAACATTTTAGCACTCTTTTTACATCTAAAGAATGTAAAGTTCTTTCTGCTGGGGTAGCTGGTTTAGGAAAGAATGTTGGAAGAGAGATGGTCTGGTTAGTATAAAAATCAGACACTACTTTAGGTAGGAAGCCCGGATGGGTCCTCATTGCCATCCTATTATCATGAAAAACTGTGAAGGGTTCTTTGGAACAGAGAGCCTGAATTTTGCTGACTCTTCGGGCTGACGTAACGGCAACAAGAAAAGCTGTCTTCCATGTAAGATGTTGCAGAGACGCTTTGTGTATAGGTTCAAAGGGGGAACCCATGAGCTTAGACAAGACCAAATTCAATTCCCTTTGAGGGGAATGAGTTCGAAATGGTGGAAAAACTTTCCTCAAGCCTTCTATAAAATCCTTAACTACAGGCATCGTAAAAAATGATGCTTGCAAGGGTGATTTTCGATAAACAGTAATGGCTGAAAGATGTACCTTAATCGATGAAAACTGCAAACCTGATTTTGCTAGTTGAAGGAGGTAGGGTAGTCTGACATCCTCCCGACATAGACTCAGATTGGAGTCTTTCTGGATACACCACATGTAGAATCTATTCTACTTGAATGAATAAGACCGCCGTGTTAAAGGTCTTTTAGACTACTTTAGGATGTTCATGCATTCCTGCGAGGGACCTAGATGTCCATATTGCAGGAATTCAGGAGCCATGCTATCAAGCTGAGCAAGGGAAGGTTGGGATGAAAAACTTTCCCTTCTAATTTTTGGAGAAGATCCGGTCCGCACAGAAGCCTCCTGTGAGGTGGAGGAGATCCTTGTCCACCTTTGACAGGGCCATTCTGGGGCTATTAATATCATTCTGGTTTTGGCCCTGTAGAATTTGTTGATCACTGTGGGAATAGGGGAATGGGTGGAAAAGCATAGAGAAATGTCTCTGACCAGTCTATCAACAGAGCATTCCCCATTGTCCCTGGTCGGTAAAACCTGGATGCGAAGCTTGTGCATTTTTTGTTTTTTTCGTCGGCAAACAGGTCTACCTGAGGATACCCCCATTCTTGAAAAATGTCTCTTACAACGTCGTTGTGAAGCACCAGTCGCGTGTGTCTGAAAAGCTTCGACTGAGAGAGTCTGCTGGACTCCTGGTATCGATAACCTGCTTGCTATTAGCCAATGCCAGATGGTCTGCGTCTCTCGAGATAGGAGGCAAGATTGTGTGCCCCCTGTTTGTTCAAATAGTACATTGTGGTCGTGTTGTCTGTTTGGACTAATAGGGAGCTGTTCCTGATGGATGAATAAAAGGACTTGAGGGCTCGATAGACTGCTTGCAACTCTAGAAGTGGATGTGGTATTGCTGTTATTTGTCTGACCACAGGCCCTGAGCTTGGAGAGAGTTCACCTGAGCTCCCCAGCCGTGAAGCGATGCATCTGTTACAAGAGTTTGAGTAGGAGTGTTCTGATGAAAAGGAACTCATATTAACAGATGCTGTCTATGGGTCCATTACGGTAGTGAGTTCTTTGTTGCTGATGACAGTCAATTTTGCATCCCATTTGCCTGCAAACTGACTCCACTGATCCTCCAGATTCTCTTGGAGAGGTCTTGTGTAACCTGGCATTCGATACAATGAAAATGCACGAGGCCATGGAACCCAGAAGTGAGGCTATTTGTCTGGCCGTTGGTTGCAGGGTGTGAAGGATACTGTGACACTTCTGTGCTATTGATAATAGTCTCTCCTCTGAAGCATACAGTTTTGCGAGGTTTATAGCCAGCGTTGCTCCTAAGTAGCAGAGCCTCTGGGTTGGAGTCTGTGTTCATTTTTGTATATTTACTTGAAGACCGAGATTTCTGAAGGTATTCAAGCTGATTTGTAGATGTTGTGTGGTCTGAATTGAAGAGCTGCATTTCAGTAGTCAATCATCTAGGTAAGGATTAATGAAAATCTTTTTCCTCCTCGGGTGTGCTGCTACTACTGCTATACGCTTGGGAAACATGCGAGGAGCTGACTTTAGGCCAAAGGGTAGTACCCTGTACCAGTAATGCTTGGATGCAACTAGAAAAGTGCAGGAATTTCCAGTGTTTCTTTGCCACTGGGTTGTGAAAGTAGGCATCCTGCAGATCTAGGGAGCACATCTAGTCCCCCTGATGTAGTTGGGGGTAGATTTGACGGAAGGCCAGCATTCTGAATTTTTCTTTGCAAGTGTATTTGTTGAGATGTCTCAGATATAAGATGCGTCTGAATTCTGTGTTTGGGCCTTTTTTTCCACACCAGTAAATGTGGGAGTACACCCCTTTTCCTCTCTGCAAAGGTGATACTTCTTTGATAGCTCTTTTTCATAGCAGAGTAAGAACTTTGGGCCAGATGTATCAAACTTTTTGCATTCGCAAACTGTGCAAATCGCAAAAAAACGGCCGTTTGCGAATGCAAAAATGCCCTCCACGATGTATGAAAGGCATTCGTAGTGTGAAAATAAGGAATCACTAAAACTGATCATTTTAGTGAATTTGACATGGTTTTTCATGTCGCAAACAGCGTATCGCAAATAGCGACATGATTTACTGAATCACTATTTGCTTGAAGCAAACTGTGACAAAGAATTGCGAATCGCAGATAGCGATTTTCAAAATCATGAAGCAAATTGCGATACGCTGATTGCGACACGCAAAACCATGCCGCATTGCGATGCATCAAAAAATCACAAATTGCAATTATTCGCAGAATGGCCTTTTGGACATGCAAATTACCGCAAATTGAAATCAGGTGGTAACCAGGTCCAACCTATATAAAGAGGCCCAGAATGACTCAGCCTCTTTTACACAAAGGCTGCCCTCTATGTGATGGTGAGGAGAATGAGGATCTTGGCAGGTTTGAGGAGAGGGAGGAGGAGACAGGAGCGCATTTTCAGAGTGCGCATAACCCTATTTGACCAGACAGAGGATGACATTTATGAGAAGTACAGGTTAAGCTCAGCCATGATACTTGACCTGATAGCAGATCTACAACCCATAGTGCAGCGCACCACACACAGGACCAATAGTATACCCACCTATGTGCAGGTATTATGCTCCCTGCTCCTATTAGCCTCAGGGAGGTATCAAGGGGTTATAGCAGCAGCGGGAGGGGTCTCACAGAGTGCTCTCTCAAGCTCCTTCACTGAATTTCTCAAAGCCATGCTGAGCAAAATACAAGAGCACATAAGATTCTCCAACACACCACAGGAATTACAACAGACAAAAATAAATTTCTATCAGATTGCACAGTTCCCACATGTCATAGGTGCCATTGATGGGACACATGTAGCAATCTGTCCACCACCGGCCACCGAGTATGTGCATCGCAACCGTAAGAACCATTATTCCATGAACATACAGGTGATTAGCAATGCCTCCAACATCATTAGCGATCTCGTGACCAGATACACAGGTAGCACACATGAATCATACATCTTTCGCTACAGCGGGATTCACACAAGACTTCTAGCTGGGGAGTTTGCCGAAGGATATCTACTGGGTAATGTAATAGTTGTAAATGTTGCATTGATGTTATTGTGACATCAGATATCAGCAGTACTCATTTTACGCTCTGTTCATTACAGGAGACAGTGCCTATGCAGTGCGGACCTATATACTGATGCCCTACCTGAACCCTGCAACACCAGCAGAGAGGAGGTACAATGCTGCACAAAGTGCAACCCGCAGTGTGGTGGAGCGGAGTGGAGGTGCACTACAGTACATCCCAGAGACGACCTGCATAATTGTGGCTACATGTCCTATATTGCACAACATTGCAACCAGACAGAGCATACCAGTTAAACCAATGGAGCCGGACTCAGATGAAGATGGTGATCCCTTACCACTCCATCAGCCAGTAGACAGGAACAGTGCAGCCGAGGGCAGGCAAAAACATGCAGACATCACGCACAACCATTTCTGAAGCAAGTGATGACAACAACACTTCAATATTATGTATTTCTGTAATTAGCAACTTTATTACCTTGATTTCAGATAATGTATGTGTCAATAGGACATAGCCATCTACTATAGGCAAACGTGCGATTAACAGTGTCATACTATTAGCATCATAGTATAATTGTATAGCTACATATGACGGTAGTCCCCTGTAGTCCTCAACATTACTTCCTACATCCACGCACTCCACTTGAGTGCTCAGTGGCCTCACTGGCACCTCTTGTAGTGGGTTTACTGGCAGCACTGTGTCTGGTAATGTGACGCCTAGGATCCATCACAGAGGCTGTAAGACTGCTGAGGCTAGAAAACTCCTCACTATCCCCACCACCCAGTTTGCTATTTGTAGCACTGCGTGCTGTCTGCATTACATCCAGAACATTGGTTATTTGCACCCAACCCTGTGCAACGTCCCGACTGAAATTAAGACAGTTGAGCTAGCAAGCTGATTGACCGATCTGCAGAACCCATCAAACCTTCCCATGAATTGGTGATGGCGCCAACAGTAGCTGACAAGCTCCTGCTGAATCTCAGTGCAGAGGTCCCTAATGGCGTTTGTCAACTCCTTTGTGTTTTCTGCTGCTGTTTGCTGTCCCTCATTCAGAGACTCCAACTGCTCATTCATTGATCCAATGTTTTCATTGAGTACATCCATCTGCTTGTGCAGTACTCCCATATTGTCATTGTGAGACTCAAACTGCCTGTGCATTGCACCAATGTTATGATCGATTGACACCAACTGCCTGTACACTGACCTCATGCGTTTGCATTGCAGGTGCTGCACTTTCAGCATGGAAGCTTCAAGGCTGCCAAAGATTGATGGGCCCTCTTCTTCATCTGTGCACTGTCTGCCTGCTTTGTGACGCCTCCTGAGGGGAGTTGACTCACGCTGGGGCAGGGACTGCAGTCTTCCTGTGGATCTAGCCTCTGGGGTTGGTGTGGGGACTTCATCCGGCATTTCATCTGAGTCCTAGTTATACTCTGAGAGAGGTAACACCCTTGCCCTGCGTCTCGTTGGTGCAATACTGAAAGACTCACTTGTGTTGGAGTCGGACTGTGGCTGTGTTTCAACATCCCCCACATTTCCACCTTCTGCTGCAGCATGGCCCAGGACATCTGCAATGACAATGTGCAGCATATCATTTATGTATATATATCACAAGATGTTGAACAAAAGTATAAATGTACACTGACATCATTTCACTATGTGTCGGTTGTGTTGTTTCTCTATGTGGTTGCACACTAACTTGCTATTTCTGTGCTATTTTGACTTTAGGGTTGTGAACTACCACTCCCATAAGGCATAGTTGGGTTGTATGCAAGATTTGGCATGGACTACTGATCACAATGCATCTAACTAATAGCTATTTTCTGAGGGGGCATTTGTACATGCACATATGGGGATACACATCATTACTGCCCTTACCTTTGCTGGTGCTTGGTGTGTCTGAGGTGTCAATGTCAGTGACACCACTGACAACTTCAGGAAGAAGTGTGGACTCTACCATGTCTTCCATTGGTGTGGACAGTGTCTGGGTGGGTGGTTCTCTAATGCTCCTTGCCTCCTTTAGCCTGCTGGCTACCCTTTCTTTGGCAAGGGAACTTAAGTCGTACCATCACTTGCGTATCTTCTCAACAGAGCGCTGTGCAACACCCACTGCACATATTTTGGTCTGGATTTCTGACCACAGTTTCCTCTTCTCACTTTCAGGTACCTGGAGTGAGCTCTTCCCAAATACTTTGTGATGGTTCCTGACCACCTCCTCAGTGAGCACCTCCAATTCATGCTCACTGAATTTGAGCTTGTGCTTCCTGTCCCCTTTCTCCTTCGCAATCCCATCATTGGCAATGTTGCAGTTTGGTCCTGGCTGGCTCACAAAGCTGGCTCCCTGGTGCTGGACTGTGTCTCTCTGCCTGCTCATGTGGGCACGGCTCATGGAAACAGCATGGGCTGACTCACTTCCTGGTTGTGACGTCATCAGGCTGTTCCAGTTTGCCATTTTCGCAACTTACGATTTTCAAATACCGATTCGCTATTTAGTTGCGATTCGGTGTTTGCTACTCACAAATTGTGTTTGGGAATTTTAAGAAATCGCTATTTCTGAATCACAATTTTGATACATCCCATTTTGCATTTCTTAAATAGCGATTTCTTAAAATTCATTATTTAGGAAATGCAAACCGGGATCTTGATACATCTGGCCCTTCGTAGGAAAAGTTGTTGATGACAAGAGGTTTTTGTTGGTTGTACTGGAGGAGGTGGAGATTTGAAAAGTAGAGAATACCCATTTTCGACAATATTTAGGATCCATTTGTCTTTGGTTATAGAGCACCATTCGTGTATGTGATTGGTGATACTTCCACCCACTGGATTCCTCATTGTTTTCCTGATGTCTTTGATGTAGACTGATTTTTTCTGCCTGTTCCTTGTTCCCTTGATTGTTTTCGGAACTGATAGAAGGGTCTTCCTTGCCTTTGTTGCTGCCTTGGAGCCCAGTGAAGAGTTTGAACCCTCTGCTGGTATGGGCGCCTGTGTTAAGGCCTGTATCTTCTGCATTATTCTTTGCGCTTTTCCAGACCTACGGCTTTTAGAGTATCTAGTTCAGAATTGATTTTGGCCATCTCCTCGTCTGTGTGGGCCCCAAACAGAGAATTGCCCGTGAATGGTAATTTCATAATGTGATGTTGTGCTTTTGGCTTGAAGCCAAGATGATCTTCTGGTGCATATAGCATGAGCATACCCATGTGCAGCTAGATCTGAGCCGTCCGCAGCTGCACTAATTATTTGATTGGCTACTAGGCCTCCTTCTTGTAGGATTTCTTGGCAATCCTGTGTCCTCTTTGGGTAGTTTGTCGACAAATCTGGATAAGGAATCCCAGAGAGATCTGTTGTATCTCCCTAAAAGCACAGATGCACTAGACATTTTCATAAAGGAAGCAGAGGTGCCACACATTGTTTTCCCCAATGAGCCTAGATGTTTGCTTTCTTTATCTGGAGGTACTGTTGATGAGGACGCAACTGAATGGGTTTTTCTAGCTGCAGCAAGAATGACCGAGTCTGGAGGAGGATCAGATCTGAGAAATAAAGGGTCATGTTCTGGGGTTTTATATTTCTTTAGGATTGTTGCTGGTGATGCACATAAAGTTGCTGGTGTGAGGAACGTATTCATTGCTGGTTGTAAGAGCCCTGGAACCAGAGGAAGGAGTTGTCTTGAAGAAGAACGATGGTGCAGCATTTCAAATATTATTCAAAAAGATGCTGTGGGTTCAGGGATATCTATGTTAACTTTATTGGCTCCTCTGACCAACACTTCAGTGAAAGTGGTAATGTTGTCTACTGGGCAAACCTTCGCCTGAGGAGTATTCGTTAAAGTAGGTGAATAGTTTTTATTAGACGCCGAAGAAGCCTAAGACCATGAAGGTGATCTATGTTTTTGGTGATGAAATTGAGAGCTTCTAAAACTCCTCAAAGGAGAAGGTGATCTTCCTCTGGATGTTTGAGGTGTTCTTCTTCTTGTGCATGAACAAGGAGTTGTATGTCTTTTTTGTGGCACTGAATGACCTACTGGAGTCTGCGCTGTCACCATCCTGGTTTGAGGAGTCAGTGATGGCGTCCTTGGAAAGGCTCTTGAAGGAGAGTACATCTGAGAGTATTGTGAGTCTGGAGACTGATAACCTTGGGCCTTTGTTAAGACTCTCCAGCCATCTTGGTGACAGATTAATCGGTGAGACCTGACCTCTTGAAGGTGAGGAGGCTTTTGAGGATGCCAAAGGTGATCTAAGTGGTATAGCTGTTGCAGGATCATGTCTTTGAGCCATTGATGTTGTTAAAGAACCAGTAGGTGAAGTTGTTTTTGCCAGTGGAGAATGTGTCAGTGTCGTATGATGTTGCGTACAAACGTGATCTGTGTTGTTTCGATGTTAGAGTTTGTTTTGGGGTCGATGGAGCAAGTGAAGTGTGTCTCGACATCGAACAACGATGTACTGTAGCTGGTGGAGAACGAGAATGGCTATATTTTGGTGTTGAATGTCTTGATGTCGATTGAGATGCCGCAGGGGGAGTATGTCTCGAGGTCAAGAGGCGTCTGGTTGCCGCTGACGGAGAAACAGATCTGTGACTAGACGTCGATGTTTGTTGGCCTGCCGTTGACGTCGTGGTCTTCGGTGCGGAGTGTTGTCTCGACGTCAATGGGTCATGATGCGCCCTCGATGGAGTATAAACATAGTGGTGCTGGCTCAACACTGAGCAGTGAGTGCCTGTTGACAACAACTTCTCTTTAGACGTTGAGACTGTGGTTGCCGTCGTGGCTTTTGACATCAAGTCTCTTGACGTCACGTGTGTTATCGATGGAGGCATGCTTCTCGATGACGATGGTGTGATGTTGACAGAGGTGTCGACGCTGATGTCTACAACTAGGTATTTTCCTACCTGCTGAGGTAGTTCTTGTTCACTGTGTCTCCATTATACCTCTTTCTTTGGATAATTTCTTGTGAAGAGAGGTGGATGTTTTCTCCCTCTCTTATAAGCCATAAAGACGAATCCTTTCTCTGTCTCACTCTCACCTCTGAGGCATGGTGGGATAATGGAGGTTCTCAGAGCCTTAAAGGCACGGTGCCAGTTTTTTGGTTTTACTATGTTAATTGGGATGCAGCCTACTGGCTAATAATGCCTCTGTATTTTCACTGCAGTTTTTCTCTATATATGAGATTGCTAATACTTTCTATACTTTCTTCTTGGATTGCAGAAAAGTGTTAACTCTTGTTGGAGAGTTTTTTTACAGAAAAACTACAAAATTAGAATTTTTTAGCCTGTTTGTCAACATAGACTGCATGATTGCTTACACATGTATATAATATATATGTACTAAATCTCTCTATATGATCTTCACTCTTACATATACATTTAAGATATATACATGTGTGTTTATGTATAATCTGGGGTCCTGGCACGTGGGCGGGAGTATTCAGTGCTTATGACTATTGATGAGGATCACCTGGAAGAGAACATCCCTTATAACGCAGAGGACGGAGGCACTGAGGATTCTGGAATGCCAAATGATGATGACAGTGGTGAGGAGGAAGGAGCTGACGCGTCAAGATCTCATCAACAATGTCTTCTCATTAGTGTAAGTATTTTAGTGACATGTCATGACTTGGACTGTAACAGAAACACTAGTTGTGATGATAAGAGGAGTATGTTAGGAGAAAATATGATGGAGGGCAAGCTCTGGGTAATCCAGGTGGAAGGTGTTTGTTGAACAAGGTAATGACACATGGTCATTATGTTTGTGTTGCTTTGTATTGCTCTGATTTTTGTCACGGACTGTGTTTTACAGGAGTGGACTAACTGAATTGTCCTACCTGTGTGGTTTGATAACTAATGTTCATTCACTTGCTGTTTTGAGTACCTTCACCATGGCTTCATTATTTGGACATTTCAGAGTTTTGACATTTGTGGATATATGGTGCTGTTTGGATATACAATGGGGACAATGGTTGTTCCTTGGTATAACAGACACAGACTTTGGATGTACCAAGACAGCTTGCACAGTGATATGGTGGAAGTAATGGGGAATAGACTGGACTTGTTCCTTGTCATGTGATGGTCCTAATGCAATATGTGTGCCATCATATGCTACAACCAAATGTTGTTGTGGAGCCAAATCATACTATTCTCCCTTCAGACTGGCTAAATCACTATTTTGTGTGTTGTGTATGTAGCTGTTCATGTGTATCATCATTGTAGGGTAAGGTGCTTGTAGCACAACACAGATATTTGTTTGTGACATTCCACCAGATACTGGAAATATGGATTGGATGATCCTGTGATCATAAAATGTAGTATTGCCATGTGTATGTCTATTGATCTTATTGATGAGGGATTATCCTTGTAGGCTAGGTGATTTGGTTTCAGCTTGTGACATAGACCAATTGTGTTTTGCTTACTCAATATGTAATTGTCAGATGTATCCCATCCTTCCAAGTTCCTAATGTCTACAAAATAAACTGTGACCACTGGAACACATTATAGGTGTCATCTGATTTGGTATGTTTCTGACATGATGCCTGACTATTGTTGGCGCAATATACTTAAGATAGTATATGAGAACACACTTGTATGTATGTTTTGGTGAGACATGGTTGTGATCCTGAGCTACACATTGTATATATCCAACATATCCATACTTACACAAGTAGATATTTATGTCATTATCAAGTTCATGTGGAAGTACACTCATACATTGCTGGATGTGAGATATACAATAGCAGGCAATGAGCTTCAAACTCGTGGATTTATTTTAGTGAACAAGGAGAAAAGTAACATTGTGTAATACAGACATGAAAAATGAAAAGTGAAGAAGTCATTCATGGTGAATTAAACCATAGTTATAGTTGGCACATTATTTGGAGTCCAAAGTCCAAAATACTGCTGCTGTCAAAAAGGTAGATGTGTGCGGAATTAGTCCACAGTATGAATGTTACACACACTGGAGGAAATTAGGTTTGAGGTTTCTTGGTGGTGGAGGTCTTACCATCCTCACCTCCTGGTAATTTGCATTGATGTCTCCGCTTGCCAATGCGGATCTACACCTGCAGGGACAGGGGTTTCTGGAGGCATGTCTTCCTCTGGCAGTGCCTATCTTCCGCTGGCTGCAGCAGATGTTGATGCCCCTGATGTAGTCGGACCACAGAAAGAGGTAGATGGTGCCTGGAAAGCCCTGCACAGGTATGTAGAGATGTCAATCAGCACCCCTATTAGGGAGCCCATGTTGTAGTTATGAGCCTCCATCTGATGGTGTATGTCCCTCTGCAGCTACTTCATATCAATGAGTTAGGTGAGTACCTGTCCCATCATGCCATGGGACTCCTGATAGGCACCCAGGACCTGGCAGATGATGTCCTGGGTGTGAATGTCCCTAGTGGCCTCACTCTGCCAGCCTACAGTTACCCTCCTACAACTCCTCCTACCACAAGCCTGTGGCTTGGCCCAGGGTGCCCACTCTCACTGGTTCAGGCTCCTCTGTAACGGGGGTGATGACTGTCACATCAGGATCCAGCACGGGGTAGGTGGCACATGATGGTGGTTACTGTGCAAGGTGCATAGGTTGTGGTGGATAATGTTGGATGAGGTGTTGTATCTGGGGTAGGAGGTGTTGTTGTGGGCCCAGTCACGCTCACAATTGACGTCTGTCAAGGCTGACCAGATGGACCAGCACCATCATCCTTATCCAGATCACCAGGATTGTTGTCATCCCTGAAGGCTTGGTCCTGGGGTGAGGTGGATGTCTCTTCTGTCTCCAAGCTCTGGCCAGGTGCTCTGTCAGATAGACCTGTTGTGAAATAGAGAATAATGTTATCAGTGGAATTGTGTAATCTACCTCTTAAATGTTTGTGACACAGTAAGTAGAAACCTAGAAGAAGATAAGATAGGGAGAGGTTAGTATTGTGATATATTTCAGTGGTCTTAAGCTTGTTGTTTTGAGGGATGAACATGACATCTCCACAACATTCTGGTCAACACAGTGGAGAGTTAACAAGTATATCTGACTATTCCAAAGATCTAGCTGTATACAATACAGGCAATCACACAACTTGGTTATATATTTCGCATTAGTCATCATGCGATTGGTGCACAGACAATAGTTCACCTGCAATTTCTAGACAGCTGAGTTAACTTCATGCGTTGCAAAACTTTGGCGCACACACTGGTTATGATGTCACTCATTCCATCAATTGTTTAGGTTGGGGAGACCAGGACAACCTAAAGCAAAGTAGGCAGAATTGTCTCTGAGTTAGAGCACTGTATGTTGATTGCTCACTCCATGAGATGAGGACATCAGTTGTGATATGTCAGACAAGAGAGAATGGTCAAAATTACAATTGTGTTGTGTTTGGAGTTGCAAAAACAAGGCCTCATGGTAGTTGCAGTCATTTTAATGTCTACTTTCCAATACTTACAGAATGGTTACTATAACATACCTGTTCAGAAACTGCATTAGGAATGGGCCATGTAGTTACCTATTGACAAATATAATAGGTGATGAGATTGGTTTTTGTGGGACTACACTTACAGACTCCATTACAACATGTGGAATGTGATGGTAATTGATACATGTGATCTTCTATGCAACAAGACATATCAACAATGATAAAACAATCTCTCTGCTACTTTGTGGATCACATGTTAGGAAACTAGGTAAACAACACAATGGCAAAAGCTGGATTGGGGGCACACAGGACATTGAGGTTTTGTGACAGTTAGTGAGATGTAACTTTCCAGAGCCTACTCCCCCAGGTATTCCTGCTAAGCCTTCAGTATGTAGGATCTGCAAGACCTTCTCCTCCCACAGGAACCATCTGATTGGGTTGCTGGGAGGACCACCCCCAGTCCTATTGGTCTCCAGGTGTTGCTTGGAGGCCACTAATAGTGGTATGTTAGACTTGGGCACCAAACAATTGTGGCTCTACTCTTATGATTTCATCCACCATGACTGTCAACCATGCCTCTAAAAGTTAGCCATAGTCCAACATAAAACTACTCAAAGGGATGAGAAAGAAAGTACTGACAAGGTGTCTGGTGAGTAGTAATAGGGATGGGGAAAAATAGGCCTGCCTTCTCTCACCAAAATGCTGTGTCCAAATGGCTGTGCTGCAGTGGAGTGGCAAAGGATCATGGCCTGGAATGGCGTGTATTTTATACTGTGATTTGCAGGTGTATCCACTTGGCCAATGAACATAAGGTGTGTTGTATCCATCCAATGGCCACTGTTATGGTGCTATGCTGAGCACGTACCATGGCGGACGACTGCCATCAGTGAACTGCTGCAAGGAAACTGCCAGTGCCACTGTGTTTTTGCAATCTGCTCGGTGGGAACCTGCTGCCCTGACAGAGT
This sequence comes from Pleurodeles waltl, assembly GCF_031143425.1. NCBI lineage: Eukaryota > Metazoa > Chordata > Amphibia > Caudata > Salamandridae > Pleurodeles > Pleurodeles waltl. Next base: position 773,729,098 of record NC_090449.1, on the reverse strand, counting down.
ACTTAAGCCAGCATTGCAGTTTGCCACTTCGCAAGTAGCACACACTCCTTCAACGCCGTCGGCAGTTCAGGCTTCATGCATCGTAATAGGGTGAGTGAAAGACCGCCGACTCAATAGTGTACTGGGACTGCCGCCACAGTGGACTGGCAGTACAACCCCAAACTTGCAATCAAGCCCAAAGACACTGCAAACCCTTGTCTTGTTTCTCATTAAAAAAAATCTCAGTATCAGACTTCTTGGTGAAGATGCAATCGCAGATTAATTCTCTTGATTTTCTCCATCTAGTAAGCTGCACAGCCAGGAATACGCAAAGGTGAGAGAGTACCCTCTCCGCCAAACGGAAGGTCCGGCCACCTTGTTTAGAGTTGGGCAGACCTTCAGTATGCTAACGGCAGAGACTACTCCATTTCTGCTGCTGCCATACACCTCCAACAGCCCAACAGAAAAAGAGCTGCCAGAGGTTTTGCCATTTGTCCGCCCACCCTATTTAGAGCGGGAGAACAAATGGCACGTTTTCACTACTCTTTTAGGGACAATAACCACTAAAAAATAACCCCCACATCATGGGAGAAAACACCCACAGTGATCTGAGTTATTGCTTTCTTCTTTTGTTTTAAACCAAATCCTGTTTTGGGATTTTCATTTTGATGGAGCCGTCTGTCAAATATTTAATGCACTAACAGGACCCACCATGAGAAACTCTAAGTGAGGCCCTTAGTTATTTTTTCCTCCACACAACAACTGATTGCAACAGCAACTGATCCATTGCATACTTATAACTCTGAAAAAAAATTGCAATTAAACGGTGGCAAAACGAAATAAATGTATTTTGGGTGTATCGATCCAAAATACAACTGGACTGTGGACACAACAAAGAATCCAAAACATGCCACATTATACATATCCTGTATTTTACGATTTAGACTCTATCTCCCTTTTGCTTATTTTGACAGCTCGTGAAGAAAAGTAACTAAGGAGAACATTCTTTGTTGTTTTAGAAACCCACGTGATTTGACTATCTAGAACATACTCTGCTTGTGCTCATGTTTTCCTATCTACAGCGAAAATATTTCAAACCAATTTTCCGACTTGAAGATATAACCTCTGTTAATGAGACAACTTTATGTTTTTAAGAGAATCTCTCCAAAAATAAATGGCCAAATTATGAAATTTAATACGTTTTTTTTAATTATCTAATAACATTCTAGAGAGTAAAATAATGAAAATAGATTTTATATCAAAAGAATGATAAACTACATTTATGCAGCTTTAATGATATGTCAGGTTACTTTTATTGCACATGGGTTTTTCAAACTTGTACAATGTATTTACTTATTACCATCAGCCGCCAGTGTCATACTTGATGCTAACTTTTCTATTGCTGAACTCTCCTGCTTCATCAAAGTAGAAGTTAAGGAAAGAGTAAACATCGTTAATGGCCAAAGAAAACTTTAAAGGTGCGAGACTGATTTTAAGTGTACCATTCCTGCATTTTGTTCAATTATCATTCAATTATTTGGAGTACTTTTCGCTAGATTAATTGACTGCTGTGGCTTACACCAGTTTCCATTAGGTGGTTGCTCAGACAGAAATTCAGTTTTTCCTGATTCGAAGCAGAGTGAAACTTACCCCACATAAATCTTTTGGCTGGCGTGATAAAAAGGTTGCTGCCATTTAAAATTGGAAAATTGGACAGAAGTAAGGATTGATTGATTTGGTGCTAGGGAATTTTATAAAGCGCAGTGTTCCCCAAGAAGATCTTAAGGTGCTAAGAAACAGTAATCTGTACAGCAAGACAAACCTAAGCAGTAATTATAGACTGAATAACCAGGCTATTCAATATCGTGCAAAACGTTAGTGAACAAGGTCCACTGCAAACATTGAAGAGGACAAGGTTCCAACCTAAGGCACATGAAGATGGAGAGTGACCCCTACTTCTCTCTTAAGGCTTTAACTGCCAGGTTTTCAAAACTAATACTGTGTTACATATTTAAATCAACCTCAAAATTAGATCAAGAGAGTGCATCACACGTGAATCATGAAAGCATATAAAGAAGTGACTGGGTAATAAAAGTAAGAATGAGAATATAGTAACCAGGAAATCCCCAACAAGACTATAAAATGTCAGGAAGTAGGGTCTTCCTGGTGCATTGTTTCCCATGGCACCAAAGATATTTCCACTAGTCCTGAAGTCCACATCCCTGACCACTTTTCTTCCAATTACAGTCATCACTGGGAGCATTACTTGTAAGGGCAGTCCTTAGAATACCAGCAGAGAGATCTGACGTCCATTTTGAGTGTTTTGATAAAATATTGAATACAAAATATTGTGAAGCAAAAATATTGTCAAGACTATTGCAGTGTGAAAAATAACACGGACAGAAATATCAAAGGTGAGAATATCATTTTAAATGTTGTATTTAATGTGTTGTAAGAAATATTGTTCCCTAATCATCATGGTAAATAATATTGTTTCATGGTTAATTTATTATTTATTTAATTAGTGTTGTATGTTAATTTTTATGTTTCCAATGTGTTCATAGCAATTCCTAAACATTATAAATATTTTCTTAACTATTGATTAGAGTATTGTTTTTCTTCTTTACATTTATAAGTTTATTCAAGTCATGGGAATGGGATATTGGGCTAATACGGGAAATGGGTGGGGAGATTTTTAAAATATGTCTGTATTATTCGTTTGTGAAATTGCCTGTATGAGTGATAATATGATATTTTTGTAATTTTAAATGAAATACTCTTCATTTAATGAGCAAATCTTGGATGAAAGTTTATGAACTTCTTATTTGTAATATTTCATGAATTGCTTTGATATATTTTATATGTAGAATTATTTAACATTTTTAATTATTTTGACAACTTTGTACATTTTTTTTTAATTAATATGTAATCATTTATATTACTCAAAAAGTTTAACATTTTTTAAAAGATTCAAATTTTGTGTAGTGCTAGAATTTTTAGTGCCGCAAAAATACAACAATTCATATTACAATAAAAAATAATGTATGGTTTTCCCATTACATATTAGGTTTTAATCATAAAGTTTTTATTTTTAATTAAAATAAGGATAATTCATATGCTTACTTGATTAATTTTCAATTTGTTTTGTTTAATGCATAGGTTTACTGTTATGCTATTTTTTGAAACAGTATATGATTTTGTTTAAACATGACCATGTAGTGGGCAGTACCGGGGCCCTCCTGCCCAGCACCCTTGGAATGCACACTGTCTGCTACAGTGCGCATTCCAAGGGTGCTGGGGACACCCTCTGTGCGACGGCATTGGCCTTGGCTCCCTGAGGAGCCGAGGCCAATACCGCTGCACTGTTTACACCTGGTTGGCCTGCGGAAACCTCCGAATTCAGAGGTTTCTGCCAGTCAGCCCGGCAAAAACATTGTGATAGGGTTGGGGGAGACATTCAGTTTTGCGGCTGTCTCCTCACCACGGGTTTGGCGGGCCGATGGTTGGCCCTCTAAACTCATATTGAGGCCCTTAGATTAGAGTGGGTAGAGTAAGCGTGACTACCTTAGTGTCCAATACCTTTCCCTCAATGGCTTCGGTTAGAGTGGGAAAAGTAAATGTCACCCATTTAGGGCCTGATTTGTCCGCCAAGGTACCGCCGCTGAATGACCGCACCGCGGTCAAAAGACCGCGGCGGCCATTTAGACATTTCCTCTGGGCCGGCGGGCGCTCTCCAAAAGAGCGCCCGCCGGCCCAGAGGAAATGCCCCTGCAACGAGGACGCCGGCTCAGAATTGAGCCAGCGGAGTTGCAGGGGTGCGACGGGTGCAGTTGCACCCGTCGCGTATTTCAGTGTCTGCTTAGCAGACACTGAAATACTTTGCGGGGCCCTCTTACGGGGGCCCGCGGCACCCCCTACCGCCATCCTGTTCCTGGCGGGCGAACCGCCAGGAACAGGATGGCGGTAGGGGGTGTCAGAATCCCCCATGGCGGCGCAGCAAGCTGCGCCGCCATGGGGGATTCTAAGGGCAGCGGTAAACCGGCGGGAGACCGCCGGTTTGCCTCTTCTGACCGCGGCCGAACCGCTGCGGTCAGAATGCCCTGCGGGGCACCGCCGGCCTGTCGGCGGTGCTCCCGCCGACCCTGGCCCCGGCGGTCTTAGACCGCCGGGGTCAGAATGACCCCCTTAGTGTCTAACACCTTCTCCTAAATCAGTGGTTCCCAGCATGTGGTTCAGAGACCCCTGGGGGTCCGCGACTGCTTTGAACATTAAATAATATTAACAGATTAATAAAGTGTATATAAATGGAGAGGCAAAATTTACAACTGAATATTTTAAAACATACTGTAAATGTCAAGGAATTTGAATTTGGAGGCTAAAAATTTAACTAGTATCCTCAGATTGATTAATGGGAGCAGTGAAGCTGCATCAAGCAGAATATAGTATGGATGATCTTTGGCTTCAAATGAATTTAGTAAAGCTCCAACCTTTCTATTACATTTTTTTTTTTTATTTACCTTTGTTTGCAAATGAAATAAAATATGTTATCATTCATTTATGTGTTTGATGAATATGTGTTTCTGTATTTTTTGTGCACTGTTTTACATTTCAAATCATCGTCAATGTATAGGTTGGGCTTCCCGGCTTCCAGTAATGACTCTGTAGGGGGTCCCCGAATTCGAATAAAGATTCAGTGGGGGGGTCCCTGGGTTTCGGTAATGATAAAGTGGGGGTCCACAGAAGTCAAAAGGTTAGGAACCACTGCCCTAAATGGTTTAGAATGGAGTGGGAATAGTAAATGTGAGCACTTTCGTGGCCAACACCTCCCCCTAAATGGTTTAGACTGGAGTGGGAATTGGAAATGTAACCCCCTTAAGTGTCCATCACCTTCACATAAATTGTTTAGATTACAGTAGGAAAAGTGAATGTGACCACTTTAGTGTCCAACACCTTTCCGTAAATGGCTCAGATTGCAATGGGAATAGTAAGTGTGACCCCCTTTACTGTCCAACACTTTCCTCTAACTGGCTTTAATTGTAGTGTGAATAGCAAAAAAACACCTGTTTAGCATTCAACATCTTCCCCTAAATGGCTGAGCTTGGAATGGGTATAGTAAATGTGACAACTTTAGTGTTCAACAGCTTCCCATAAATGGCTTATAGTGAGAATAGTAAATGTGATCCCTTTACTGTAGAACATAATTCCAAAAATGGATTCAACAGAAGTGAGAGTAATAAAGCAAACTGTTTTAGTGTATAGCATCTTTATACTAATATGTTATACAATCTACTAGATGTAAACTTTTAAGTATTGCAATTTTCACATATACCATTAACACTGATTTTTTTTTTAAGACTGTAAATGACAGTTTATGATTTTAAAATGTTTCTGTATTTATTTTTATATTTTATTTAATGTATATGTTTATTTTTTAACACATTTTTCAAAACATAAAATAAAAATTGTTATTTATTTACAACATTTCTTATATTTTTGCAGTGTAAAGCATGTTATATATTTTTTTACATTGTTTGGCGTATTGGTATTTTTCAACATCTTTGCAAATATGATTCCATTTTATTTTAACCCTATAAATTTGTTGTACATACATTTGTTGAAACAGTTTTAATATACTTTTTAGGTATATTATAAATAATACTATATTGCTTACTTCTTTTTAATAATGTTATTTACTTTATGCTTGCATAATTATTTGCATTTGCGTAATACATTTTTGGCAATTTTTACATTTTCTTAAATAAAATTGTTACATATTTGTTAAACATTTTAACAAGTTTTAGTTAAAGTCACAATATTTTCCATAGGGAGATAGTATTTTTTTTAATTTTCATATGGGGCCATTTTTTACCTCTATGTGTACTTCTGTTGTCTTTTCCTGTCATTTTTCATCATATTTTCTGGAAGTGAGTTGCATTTAGCAGCTGCTGATTCTTTTGATAATGTAGGGCCTTTTTTAAGTTTTTCGAATGGGCCGGGTATAAGTGGGATGTGGGTACAGCTAGTTAATGCTAGTTACGGTGTTGATTTTTATTTTGACAATAATTTAGTTGTAGAGTGTGTAGTAGTTTGATAGTAGATATTGTAATGTTATATTTTGTGTTTATTATAGCTGTAATGTATTCTTTATGTTACATTTAAAAATAGTGGCCCTCATTATGAGGCTGGCGGTCATGAGACCGCCAGTCTCTCTGTGGTGATTCTTCCGCCGCAGAGCTTGCGGGAAGGACCACCACATTAAGAGTTGTGAGGCTTGGCAGACGCCAAGCCTCCACAACTCCGCCTGACCCACCGGTGCGGTCACACCGCCGCGGCCGACAGTGAGCAACTCCAACCTGGCGGCAAGATTACAAGGCTGCAAACCGCCAGGCTTTCCGTGGCAGTCACCCCGCCATGAAAACCATGGAGGTCATGCACCTAACAACAGGAATCTCCATTCCTTTCGCTGGCAACACATGCACACGTCCCGACACATGCACACACCCGTCCACACACTCACAAACACCCCCTCACCCCTTCACGCACGCATGCATTCACATACACACCCATTCAGCATTTGTATGCATCCACACAGACACACCGTACAAGCGCATATACACGCAAACACACATTCACATTCACTTGCATACACACACACATTCATCACCCCCTCCCTCCTCCGCAGACACGCACACACGCACCCAAACACACAGAAACCCCCTTTCGGACGCCCATTTACCTTCTCTGTCGAGGAGGACATCTGGGAGGGGATGGGTCCTGGCAGTCTTGCATCGCCAGCACCACCACACCAGCAGGACTAGGGCCAAGCCGTACTACAGCTTGTAATACGGTACTGTCAATGCACCCGCCACATCAGAGTTGGACTTTCACCCGGAAATGTGAGGAAGTCCTCCAAGGACTCCTAATATGGCGTGCAAAAGAGCAGCACTGGCAGTCTTTTGCCTGCATCGGTGGTCCTGGAAAAGGACCTCAGAAGTTGTAATGAGGCCCAGTGTTTTGTGAGAGTGGGCATTGTATTTCTTTTAGAATTTTACGGATCAGAAGTCATCCCATGGATCTGGGGTTTTGCGTTTTGTTTTTAGGAAATTATTATGCTTTCTGGTAAAACAATATTATTAGTTTTACTTCTACTTATTAGTCTAATGTGTTGTCATATCCACTGAGAAAATTAGGTGCGCCACTCAAGTTGTTAATCTGTTATTTTACAGCCCTGAAGAAGCAGTAATATTACCATGAAACATATGTTGACTGTACATGTGCTGTTTCATTTAGAATATTGGATTTCATGAATAATGTACTTCACTACTTATACTGTCTAAAGAGAGAAATGGAATCTGGAACTTTGAGAATTAATTGACATAATTATTCCATGTTGGCTTTAATGAGTATTAACCTGATGATATTTTGTATATAAAGTATTTTACTTGTCAATCATTGATGAAAAAATGTATCTTCATGCTAAATTAAATGTATTGTTGGTTGTGTAGAATTAAGCACTAGTCCCCACACTCTAGTATTCTCCCTAGCCATCTCTCTTCTGCGTTGTTGGTTTTGGCTTCTTGAGCCATGGTGTTGTCGTAGACATATCACTATGGTATTTGAAATTTGGGTGGGCAGCTCTGTCCAGAGCACTGCAGTCTGCCAACCCAAGTGCCTTCAAGTAGTTCATTAGGGGACTTAGTTTGTTTTTGTTTTTTCTTGGTAAAATTGACATTCTGTAAGTAAGTTGTAGTGGTTAGCTACCTCTGTTACAGGGACACACAGTAGTGCAATTAGCTTTTTTATTTCAAACGTAAAATGGCTGTTTCTTACATATTCTACGTTAAATGCAGATTGTTGGAGATGTCTCCAAATGCTTTGATCGAAGTGGTAGTAACAGCCTTGAATAGCTGGGTGTGGGTATAGATTATGGGACTCACTATGAGTATGGCAGTCTGACTGCCGCATCCTTGGAGGTTCGATCAGGATTAGGATGCTGGTGGTCGGACCATCACAACACTGCCGACACCGCCAGGATCAAAGATCCTGTGGTTACAGTGGTGGTGAAAGCTGTGCTCATGCACAACGGTGCCCATGGCAGCACCGCCGTGCTGATCACGATTTGCCTATCCGCCAGCCTTTTCATGACGGTGTCACCACCATGAAAAGGCTGGCCAAAAGGCAGAGGTGGGGCCTCAGGGGGCCCCCTGCACTGCCCATGCCCCTGTCGTGGGCAGTGCAGGGCCCCCTTTCAGCACACTTGGCATGCACACTGTCTGCAACAGCATCAGTGCCCATTCTGACTCTGCTGGCTGTGCAGACAGTGCGGCGGGGAAATCATGATACAGTGGTTGAGAGGCTGCCGGCTTGACAGTGGCCTCTCAAGTGTTGAGGAAATCATGATACGGCGGTTGAGAGGCTTCAGGCTTGGCAGCAGCCTCTCAAGTGTTGTAGTTGCAGTCCGCCACAATCATAATCAGGCCCTAAGTATTGTTTGTATCATGGCTTTTTCAAAGTGTTCAGTGGTGTCGGGCTGCCCAAAAATGAGGCGCATGGCCTCATAAAACTATCTGAGTTGAGCAGGAGTCGCTCCGGCTCCTGGAAACTTAGGGAGGCACAGAGTCAGCCCAGGCACAGGCTCCGCAGAGTGAGGCCTAGAATGTCGATGCTCCCTCATCGATCAGCAGATGAGGAGAAGTCGAAGAAAGCTTCAACTTCTTGGTCTTCTTCTTATGCCTCGACTTTCCCGATCGCCCGAGGACTTGGAGTGGGACAACAACGATGGAGGACTCTGTGACTGATCCTGGTACCTTCTTCTTGACTTCTGTGGAGTCAAGCGTTTGGCCACCATCAGCTTTAGGGAGCGTTTCCTCAAAACCTTCGGATGCATGGTCCGACACTCGGAACATGACTTCAGGTTGTGACCGTGCTCACGGGCCTGAAGACACACAAGATGCGGACCCATGAAAGACATTGCCCGATGCCAGGATCCACAGGGCTTGAATCCGGATTTCTGGATGACATCCTTGACACATCAAGAATGGAACACTCGAAAAACTCTTCAACAATATTTTTAAAAAGGCAGGCAAAAAGTGACTAAGAGGTAGCTCTCGTCAAATCAGTGCTTGCTGGTGCGTAAGGAAAAGAACTTACATCAGTGCATCGGGGTGGCACCTATATAAGAACGACAATGTCATATCTGAAGCAGACGTGGCTAATTTCAGACACCGAGCCAATCAACGCCACCTAAAGGTACCAGGGGTACTGCTCAGGAAAATCTCCAGATCCAGTCTAACGCCTGGGGTAAATTCAAAGGCAAGGAATCTACAACTAGAAGTCTCTATCATTTACTGTAATTCATCATGGGACCCACAACTTGATGATAGGGAATGATTCAAGCATGCAAGTCTTTGAAATATTCAATGCTGGAGACAGTATTTTCTACAAGTAGACCTATTCTAAAAGATGACTTACTCTAAAAAAAATGGCTTATTGTTCTTTAGCAAATTGTTCATAAAACAGGGCCAACCATGGACCAGTACAATGCACAACCGAGCCCAGAATGGGGTATAACCAAGTCTTGCTTTTAGATTCTTGAAAACCTTGCTGACCTCAAGTTTTTTCAAGGTTTGGCCTACGGATGTCCAACATTTTTTTAAAAGAACCGTATCCTTTTCAGATCTTCAGGATAGGCACATATGAAAAATCTGAATAAGCTAGGTGAAAAATAATTTACATATTCACCAGTTATCTGAGACTCCGGCACACATTGAGCTCTTCTGGACCTACATTAGACACCCTGGTCTCGTCAGTTCAGTTTGTGCAGTTTCAGCTAGGACGTCTGAATGGTATCCACTCACCTATATGTTTCATCTTTGAGCGTATTGCACGCTGTATAATACTGGGTGGTATAAAACTATTTCTAGTTATTCTTGTAGAAATATGAATATATCAGACTGATGATAATGCATGGTTCCATAAAGACACAGTGCAATAGTATATTAACCTGTAAAACTCGTAGGCGCCAAACTGAAAAAATGTTAACATGCTAGAAACAGATACGGATTGTATAGCTTTCAGTATTAAGGCATGCTTCATCTACTCTGATTATTGATTTACACTATACGTGGCAGTACTTTATACAGTCGCGGCTCGCTGGGGCTACAGGGGCCGGGTGGGGCGTGGGTGGGGGGAGAGCAGGAAGGGTGGGATATTAATAAACTTAAAAAACATATTTTTTTTAAATTACCTCCGCTCCGGGCAGCGCCGCCGCTTCTCTGTTTCCTCAGCAGGCAGGCACAGGCTCCCAGCCTGCCCTGTGCCCAATCCTGACTCTGTTCAGAGCAGCATTAGGATTGTCTGGGAGCACGCAGCCAGGATGCTCCCACGCAGACTAGGAGCCTGTGCCTGCTCTCTCCAGCCAGGCAGCACAGTGCCAGGCTGGAGAGAGTACAGTGCGCATGTGTGTTTGGCTGGCCTGAGACGGCTGACCAAACATACATGCGCACTGAGCACTCCCCTCCATGGCTGTCATCCACAATGCCCGGCCCCTTTTACTACAAAACGATAATAAACATAGGTTAATATCATTTTGTAGTAAAAGGTTTGCAGAGGAGCCGCAACTGACTTTATAAATGAACAAAGAGTTTTATCAATTTCAAGGCGATTTATTGTCTGCACTGCTGTTTAAAGTGTTGCAATTTAACCATTGTTTGCTCTGCCCATGTTCACAGAATTTTAAGAAGGTATACAGGCGGATGATAGCATTTAGAATGTTAACTACAGAAAAACGTGAGATGAGATGGAATCTACACAATATTAAAAGGCACACGGGGAAATATAATAAAGACTGTCTTCATTTAGGAGGCAATTCAAAAGTATATTTTTTTAACCCAATGCCTACATAATAAACTAATATAACTCTCTCGTACACTGCAATTCACTTAAGAAAAATTAACAATGTCTAATTTGTTTGTAAGGAGTAAAACATAAACTTCAACAGCATAATACTTTAGGAAAAAATGAAAGGATTCCCTCTTCACTTGTGGGAGTCCTAAGGGAACAACAGGCCAGTTCTGAAACTCATGTGTGGATGTGTGTGTTTTGGCCAATTTATGAGTATTACGTTCAGGGGCCAGTATTGTTAGTTTCAGTGACTGCTGATTATCAAAATACAACACTCTTCACACTGGTCCCGGAACTGTTGCAGTTCGACTTGCTCTAGGTAAAACTGCTGGTTGAGGGATGACAGTACTTGTGTTTGTACTAAGCCAGTCCTACAAGAAGTCGCGACTATCGTCCCAATCCTCCTGGCTCACAAGCAGTACCTCACCAAAAACCTAACACAGTAAAAGCTGATTTGTGGCAGCCTTTACGCATGGACTCAAGAGTGCGACATCTCAGGGAGTGTCGTGGTTAAATGGAGATTACCCCTTTCTCACATGAACAACATGTCTCAGTCAAACACATAGGCAATGAAAGAGATGCAGTAAAGTTTCAATAGTTTTGATAAACAATACTGCAATCTACAATAAATTGCTTGGGCTGCAATGATTAGGATAATGAATAATGGAAGGAACAGAATTGTGAAAACAAGTCATTAATACAAAGACCCCCACCATCTTGCCATAACATAAAATGACATGAGATATGAAATATGTCCTAATACCCTAACATGATGAACCTAACCCCTAACCTAAAGAGAGCTAGGTGTGATAAACCTAATCTGCCAATGCTATGTCCATTGAAGGAGCCTTGTTACCTTGGAATGGGGTCTCTATATCAGACTCCGTGGGGACACGGAGACTGGGTTAGAATCAAGGTGACGTGCAGCATCGACAGCTTCGATTACATCTGGTAGGAATCCCTCTAACTATCTGTCTGTGTAAGGTACATTTATACAGATCTGATCGGACCCCTGAAATAGGTTTGTTCCAAAACAATAGATAACAAGACATGCTTGGGGCGGCAATTACATATACAATTCCCTCGAAAGCACAAAGTGGGAAAGTACCTAATGTGAATACCTACACCTTATTTATCTTTGGCGCTGATAGTGATGTCTAGGCAGAGTGGCGCTGATAACATGAAACTAAAACATCATCCTAACTAAAATCAATGCAGCCATCTTGGAAAGATATAATTAAATAATTGCACTAAAAGAGAGCAAGCTAAGTAGGGTAAAAGACACTGGGTGATGGGGCAGATGTCTGCAAGCCGGAAGGCTAGGCTAACTACTGCTTCCCATTAAAACAAGATAGGATTCACTACAGAACAAGTAAAGTCATGTGTGAAGTGACACTTCCCTTTTGTGATATGGGCTCCAAACTGCCCAGCAGTGTGCACCAGACAATAAACCATAAGTGCATCCTGTCATCAGAATGTGGGCTTTGGCCTGATCACCATGGGCGTAGCTTCGGAAGGAGGGCTGCTTGTTTGGGGTGTTACACCGCCTAATAAATGTATAATTTAATAAATAAGATGGATACAGGAGCTTTTAGTTGGGAATGGCAATATGGGTGTTCGATTTCATATGGGAGTTTTAAATACTCAATCACACCAAAACACACACATGCACGCACACACAAATATACACCTTCCTCTCTATTTTAAAGGTCTTAAAACATGGGTATTTTACAAAATACTGTGTTTTAAGTACCTCTCACAATCTGCACTCCATTCCCTTTAGCCCCATGTTGGAAATGGCCTTTCTGCAGGGTCACCCCCAAACTTTTTATTACCTAATTTCTGCTGGCTTTAGCACTCTGTGCACTATACCACTGCTAATCAGTGCTAAAATGCATATGCTCTCTCCCTAAAAAATGGTGACATTGGCTCATACCCAATTGGCATATTTAATTTACTTGTAAGTCCCTATCAAAGTGTACTACATGTGCCCAGGTCCTGTAAATTAAATACTACTAGTGGGCCTGCAGCACTGGTTGGGCCACCCACATAAGTAGCCCCTAACCATGCCTCAGGCCTGCCACTGCAAGGCCTGTGTGTGCAGGTTCACTGCCACTTCGACTTGGCATTTAAAAGTAATTGCCAAACCTTAAACTCCCCTTTTTCTACAGATAAGTCACCCCTAAGGTAGGCCCTTGGTAGCCCATAGGTCAGGGTGCTATATAGGTAAAAGGCAGGATAGGAACATGTGTGTTCTATATGTCCTGGTAGTGTAAAACTCCTAAATTTGTTTTACACTGCTGTGAGGCCTGCTCCTTGCATAGGATAGCATTAGGGCTACCTTCACATAATGTTTGAGTGGTAGATTCTGATCTGAAAGGAGTAGCCAAGTCATATTTAGTATGGCCAGAATGGTAATAGAAAATCCTTCTTATTGGCGAAGTTGGATTTAATATTACTATTCTACAAATGCTACTTTTAGAAAGTGAGCATTTCTCTACACTTAAATCCTTCTGTGCCTTCCAATCCACGTTGGGCTAGGTTAGTTGACAGCTCCCTTGTGCATTTCACTCAGACAACCCCAAACACAGGATGCTCAGTCACACCTGCACACATCTGCATACTGAATGGGTCTTCCTGGGCTGGGAGGGTGGTGGGCCTGACACTTACATGTCAAAGGACAGCGGCCTGCCCTCACACAATGGACTGCCAAACCCCCTACTGGGACCCTGGCAGACAGGATGTAACTGAAAGGGGACTTTGTGCACTTCTAAGCCACTCTCTGAAGTCTCCTCCACTTCAAAGGCACATTTGGGTATTTAAACAGGGCCTCTGACCCTACCAACTCAGACACTTCCACAGACACTTCTGGACCTGAACCTGCAACCTGTCAAGAGGAACTGCCTGGGTGCCCAAAGGACTCACAAGGACTGCTTTTCTGAGAAGGACTGCTGCCTTTCTGTTGCCCTGCTGCCTTGCTGCCCTCTGACTCTGCTAACAAGTGCTCTCCAAGGGCTTGGATTGAGCTTGCCTCCTGCTTTATGAAGTCTCAGAGCCAAAAAGACTTCATCTCTGCGAAGAACTCCTTGTGCGGCGACAAATCAACGCACAGCCTGCCGGTATCGACGCACAGCCTGCACTGCGGTGAGAAAATAACCGCACCGGAACGACACAGCCTGGCTCCCAGAGTGGAGATCGACGCAGCACCAGCATTGAGACCGGAACTTCGACGCACGGCCCTTTGGATTGACGCATTGCCAAGCCAGGACGATGCAGCCTGACTTCCTGGGAAGAGGAATCGACGCAGAGCCTGCCATGCAACAGACATTTCCCAGCATCTCCCATCGAATCGACGGAGCTCCTGTGACTTTGTCCCACACGCCCAGGATTTCTCTACATCACCCCCGGGGCGTACAATACCCTGCAACCCAAAGAGGATCCAAGTCCGTGCGCCGGAAATTGGCGCAAGACCCTTGCTGCGTGGAAACTATCGACACATCGTCTGTGTGCGCCCGGAGAAACCGACGCACACCTCCCAGTTTTCCATGCATCTCCACTTCGCATCTCCTCTTCTGCGGTCCCTTGCGGATAACTTAGACGCAAACCAGGTACTTTGTGCTTGCAAGAGACACTTATTGCTTTTAAGAACTTGAGACTCTTTTTATCATTTTCTAAAGTGATATTCCAACGTATACTTATCAAATCTTGATCGTTTTGACCTGCATTCAGTCAGATAAATGTTCTTTATTTTTCTAAACCTGAGTGATTTATTTTTGTGGTGTTTATACTATGTTATTGCGTGATTTATTGCACAGATACTTTACACATTGCCTTCTAAGTTAAGCTTGACTGCTCAGTGCCAAGCTACCAGAGGGTGGGCACAGGATCATTTGGATTGTGTGTGACTTACTCTTACTAGAGTGAAGGTCCTTGCTTGGACAGGGGGTAACCTGACTGGCAACCAAAGACCCCATTTCTAACACCCCATTATGCACTTCTTCACATATAATGATTAATATGATATGCCAGCGTGATTGTCAGAAAACCTGAAGCTCACACCCCACCCCAGTCTTACTGACCAAGAAAAGCCTCTGCTGATCTCATTCCAAACTGATATTTTCATAGCAAAGAGAGTGTGCTCATGAGTGCATATGCTTGGGTCTAACATAGAAGGGATTGGTAAAGTGTGTGGAAGAACTGTTTTTGGAAATATTGGATTGGTATGCATAGTGGAGTGAAGATTTAGGATAGTAGTGGCTGGTTGAAATGTGCTGAGACAGATGAAAGGGTGAATTCAGCAGTAGCCCCTGCAAATCTCAAGGGCAGGGGGGCGATGGGGACGAGGGAAGTAAATAATAACAATTTGTAAAAGTACCTGTTCCTGATGCCGATGCCTCGCTCCTCTTCTGTTCTCTTCTGGTGTGCCAGAATTCCCTGAGGCACCAGCACAGGCTCACCAGCAATCCTGGCATTTGCTCTCATGCTATACCTAGAGTGAGAGCCGTGTCAGGATGGGTCTGAGCGGCTTGGTCCGCCACTCAGACAGCACCCTGGACCCTGTGCAGTTTCTCCAACCCGGCTGTGGGCGGCCGGCCAAACACACATGTGCACTTAGTGCACAGACCCCACTGCCCTCCCCTTTCCCCCTCCCGTGGCCCAGCCCCGCACCTTCCCGCACATACTGCTGGCCGAGCCAGCAGCTGTAAAATAAAACGGTAGTGAAACATTGTTTTATTTTACAGCTGCTGGCTCTTACCAGGGGGGCGATGCTCCTCAGTCATTGCGGAGAAGCCACGACTGGGTGAATTGCGCATATGTGAGGTGTTGTAAGAAGTGGACTGCCAGGTCCAAGTGGACAGATGTAGTAGGAATAGTCCTTGAGACAAAGATCAATGGGTGACATATTTTTAAAGGGTCATAAGACAATGAGTTAGGAGTGATTTGTGTGTGGTGGTGGAGTTTTGTCTGTAGGAGGATCTGTTTCTTGTGTTGTTTAACCTAAGGAGGTGTGGTCTCTGCTAACCTGAAGGTTCACTCCTGGCCTTTGAGATACCTTGATTTGTGATACTATGGTTCTTGTGATATTGTGAGTTGCCATTACACAGAAGGATCTGTACTTGTTGGGACCGTGGGAGGAAGAGGGGAAGAAGCTGAAGGATTTCTCTGCAATTCATGTGAACGCTGGCACTTCATCTGGATAACTGCACAGTCTTGCAATCTTCTAGCAAATTTATTAGGGAGTGCTGATGTGTTTGTTTATAACCCGTACGGACTGGCTCATATTGGTTCCAGCAGTGCTGACCTTTCTGACAGACACAGAAAAACACTATTTGGGAGACGTGCACTTCGCTGTAGGCTTGCTTATGGTTAGAAGACTCCGCAAGACCCTGGTGACCTAGCAGTTTTGAGCAAAATGAACAGTGCAAGTGCAACATGCACAAAATATGTAATGGACAGTTTTCATTATACATGCCAGCCTGCATACATGCACTATATGCACACTAGCCACTTTAAAGGTGATGCCTTAGCCCGAGGAAGAGACACTAGTCAATCATGGATAGTGAACAAAACAATATTTACTGACGAACAACTACATGCCTACAATGTAAGGAGCCCTGCCTGTGTTGCACCTGACAGGGATGTGAGCATGCTGGTGCCTCTTTTTGAGAGGGTGTTTAAGGTTTTTCTCTTTCTGGCCAGGAAGTTGATATCACAGTTATTTCCAATTTCCAGTGGTACTATACACTTAATCCAGCGTGATATGTAGGTCCACTATTTCAGTAGGTAAAAAACTGTTTAACTTCCTACATTTTCATTACATAGGGACTACGTCCTTAACACTATCATTAAACAATTCACCAATAAGTAGCTTAGTTGGGTAATAAGGCTTCTAAGGAAACATTGCTATATATGGAGGTCATAGGTTTTACTATCAGTGAGAGCTCTAGTGTACTACGTTTCTATAGAGATAGTTTGTAAAGTGCTGCCGGTTGTTTCTGTGGTTTTCAAGGTAGCCCTGTTTCAATCTCTTCATTTCATTGTCTGGATATCTACGCTTCAGCAACAAGAACATACGTAATACACTTCCACTGTCTAAGAAAGTGGTCTCATTCTTCATCTTGTGCCATGTTAGCGCCATGGTAAATGGATCCCACCGGTTTCAAGACTCAAATTCATATACACACAGATTCCTACTACTACACATGTGCTACACGCATATTACACATGTGCAACCCCTCAACAAACGCACAGGATGTCAGTGCAAGGTGCTACGTTTTCACATAACAGCATAACTCTACATGAGAATAGCCAATAGCCTACCACCCCACTGACACAGAGAGAAAGTCTGGTAAACAATAGGAGATGATAAAATTCAGGATAAGCTGCCACCACTGTCTTACACATTAAGCCCAGGAGAAGGACAGTAGTCCCTTGTCCACACAGTGTGTACCTTGGCTGTGCCCCTGACCTCGTATTGTTTGAGACAGGCCTAGGTTTCCAGGTACATGCTAGATTAGGGCGTGGGGCCAAAACAAAAAGCCAGGATACCAGATACACAGGACCTCAAGGCAGGGGTAAACACATATACCATGAAAGGGACATTGCTGTCACGACAGAAAGCAATCCTAGAGGCAGAAAGACTGTTTAGTCTGATTCTATCGGCAATAAAAATACTTAATATAGCACTATCTCATATGCACATAATGTTGTTTTTCTTTCTACAGTTTTACATCCTCAGATTGCGTGCTATCCCCAAAAAAAGACTACTATGTTCTAAGCCCTGCACAAAAATCTGACTTTGACCTACCACTTTCAGTTGATCCATTTCCTTTCTTTCAAATGACCCTCTCCTTCCCTCCATCCTTTACATGCCTCTTCTCTCTGGGTATAGCCCACTCTAAGGTGATACCTGTTTCCCATACTCTTGTTTATTTTATTACTGCAGATTACTAACAAACTCATTTCATTGACCACAAGCTCCTGTTCTTTGAACCACCAACCATTTGCAAGAACTGTCATCTAATCTACCACAAAGAAACTGGAGCAACGGCATGGATTGCTTTCAATTGGCTAACACGATTATTTCCAGTAACTGTAATAATCAATAAACACTGGATCAATCACTATATCGTGGGTTCCTAGAGTAGCATGGTACGAGCTGTAAAACGCTTCAACACCTCGCCTCGGGAAGTAAGCGCTATGTAAAACCAATTACAGTACAATCTGGGTGAGGACATGTGCACTATGCGGACCAGTTGTCATAACGTTTAACCACTTCACAATGTGCTTTCAAGTGTTTCATTGCATAAACATACACTTTGCTCCTCAACAATTTCCGTGTGCAAATAAGTAGACTTTGGGTATGTGCACATGAATATAGCCCTTCTTTAGCGCAAAAGACACACATAGGGGGTCATTCTGACCTCGGCGGTAAAAAGCGCTTACCGCCGATCAGAAGACCGCCATAACACCGCCGCGGTCGCGGTAAACCGCCACGGTCATTCTGACCCGCAACTGGCAAACCGCCAAAAACCCGACACCAACAAAAGTCCGCCACACCAAAGGTCAGCGGGAAACTGGCGATGACCAAATCTCCACCGTCACGCCAACAGAAATACGCCCATACCATTCCGACCCACAAATCCCCGCAGCTGTCTTTCAACCGCGGTATTCCATTGGCGGTACACACCGCCGCGCTCAAAATACACACACCTTTACAAAACACTACCACATTGGACAAATCAAAATATACACACCTGAGACACATACACACACCACTCCCTCACACCCAATTAAATATAAAACACACACCCACATCACCCACAAACCCTTACGACCACAATTGCGACTGAAGGACAGAGAGAGACAGCACAGCATAGAGTAGACCATCACACAGAGGCAAATCACAACATCACCCACACAATTTCCACGCACAAAACACCATACACCACCACACTCACCACACTCTACAACACATACACCACCCCTCACCTCATCCACACCACCCCATGACACCCCAAAGACACCCCAAGTTCTCTGACGCAGAACTCAGGGTCATGGTGGAGGAAATAGTTTGTGTAGAGCCCCAGCTCTTCGGGGCACAGGTGCAGCACACCACCATTGCCAGGAAGATGGAGCTATGGAGCAGAATAGTGGACAGGGTCAACGCTGTGGGACAGCATCCACGCAATCGGGATGACATCAGGAAGCGGTGGAACGACCTACGGGGGAAGGTGCGTTCCATGGTATCAAGGCACAACATCGCGGTACAGCGGACTGGCGGCGGATCCCCACCTACTCCCCCAGAATTCACAGCATGGGAGGAGGAAGTCTTGCACATCCTGCATCCTGAGGGCCTCGCAGGAGTAG
This sequence comes from Pleurodeles waltl, assembly GCF_031143425.1. Classification (NCBI taxonomy): domain Eukaryota; kingdom Metazoa; phylum Chordata; class Amphibia; order Caudata; family Salamandridae; genus Pleurodeles; species Pleurodeles waltl. The sequence continues at coordinate 773,709,847 of NC_090449.1, read as the reverse complement.
GCGGAGGAATGGACTCTGGTAAGGCAAATCTCCACTACTTCATTCCTCCCACCCCACCTGCATGCCAAATCATACCCCCACCCTCACCCCCACCCCCATCACATCAACTCCTTGCAAATGGCTCACCATCACATCCCACCCATCCCAAAACCTAGCCCTGCATGCGTCCCCAAAGCATGGACACCCATCCCCAAAGCATGCCCACTGCACACACCCATCACCCCCACAAGCCACCGTCGCAAAAGCCCCCACAAGGGAATGCCAGCACTGGGGTACACGGCCACCCACCCATTACACGAAATGCCACACACAGAAGCAATAACCATACTCTTATTCCCCTGCAGGACCCGAACGCCACCACACCGCCACGGAGGGTCCAGAGATGTCCATCCCACCCCCAGAAGAGGCCCCCAGTGATGACAGCAGCTCTGTCTCCCTGGACCCAGATGACCAGCCCGGCCCATCGGGGACCTCGGGACAGTCGGTTCCTCACAGACAGCCACAGGCTACACCTGACCTATCCCCCTCTGGGAACACCAGCACAGCTCCCACCCAGCGGGCCCATGCCTCTGTCTCCAGGACACGTCAATCAGCGGTGTGTCCACCACTACAGGGCACCCAGGTTGACCCACCAGCCCAACAACAACTGGGACCTGGGGGCAGTCGTAGTGGGCACACCGTCCAAGGGACAGAGGCCCAGGGAAACAGGGGAACTGGGAGGGCTGCTGTGCGACAGGGGGGGGACAGGCCCAGGGAACCGACTCTCCAAGAGGCCCTCTCCTCCATCATGGGAGCATACCACCACTCCCATGAGACGATGGCTACGGTACTGGCCAGGTTCCAGGAGATACAGGTACTGCAGGAGGAACAGTACATGGGGTTCAGAGAGGAACTGAGGAACATTAGTTCCGCAATGGGGACCATTGTCGTGGCCCTTAACCAGATAGTCACCACATTGCGGGACCATGTGGCACCACAAAGGGCCCCTGTCACTAGCCTGGACCAGGACCAGCCTACCACCTCCTCCGGCGCTAGTGGACAGGAGGCCCCCACACAACGACAGGCCACCAGAACCCCACCTCCTGCAGAAGAAGAACCACCCCGCAAGCGGAACCTGAGATCTCAAAAGAAGACAGAGTAGGATGCCAAGACCCCCGCCAGCAAACGATACCCCCTGATGTCATCCCACTGTCCCACATTGTCACCCTGTCCAACCTTGAACTGCCCCTGCTCCATCCTTCCACAGGCATATGGACAATGCACCTGTGAGACTGAGAACTGGACTCTGCCATGGACATTACTCCACCATCACCCATCACCGTTTTACAATCATGTTCCTAAATGTAGCACTTTAATTAAATCACTTATTGCACTTAAAAAATCTGGAGTCTGCTTGTATTTTGAACAAATGTATTAGACATAACGGTGCAAAAATGTTCAGTTACATTGTGATGACAACATACCACTGTCACACAGCTGTAGTCCATGGGCAAACAAAGCAGAGGTCACGCAGTGGGGCCAACATCTCTGAAAACGGAAGGGAAAGTCACAACTCAGTTAACAGGAACTGGGGGGGAACTCAGACAGTAGAGAGGCAGGAGACTTTAAGTAAATGTAAAATGGCGTGGTTGATTCGTACCTGTGTGCTACTGAAAATACTGTTGTATCACTGTGTCCCTGTTGTCTGTGTCGTCCCCGTCGTCTTCCTCCTCTTCACTCTCCACAGGCTCCACAGCTGCTACAACACCACCATCTGGACCATCCTCCTGCAGGAAAGGCACCTGGCGTTGCAAAGTCAGGTTGTGAAGCATACAGCAGGCCACGATGATATGGCACACCTTCTTTGGTGAGTACATTAGGGATCCACCTGTCATATGCAGGCACCTAAACCTGGCCTTCAGGAGGCCGAAGGTTCTTTCTATAATCCTCCTAGTTCGCCCATGGGCCTCATTGTAGCGTTCCTCTGCCCATGTCCTGGGATTCCTCACTGGGATAAGTAGCCACGACAGGTTGGGGTAACCAGAGTCACCTATTAGCCACACACGATGTCTCTGTAGCTGTTCCATTACATAAGGGATGCTGCTATTTTGCATGATGTACGCGTCATGCACTGACCCAGGGAACTTGGCATTTACATGGGAGATGTACTGGTCAGCCAAACAGACCACCTAGACATTCATCGAATGATAACTTTTTCTGTTCCTGTACACCTGCTCACTTCCACTGGGGGGAACCAAAGCCACATGGGTCCCATCAATGGCACCAATGATGTTGGGGATATGTCCAAGGGCATAGAAATCACCCTTCACTGTAGCCAAATCGCCCACCTCAGGGAAAACAATGTAGCTCTGCATGTATTTCATCAGGGCAGACAACACTCTGGACAAAACCTTAGAAAACATAGGCGGAGACATCCCTGATGATATGGCCACTGTTGTTTGGAATGATCCACTTGCCAAAAAATGGAGTACTGACAGAACCTGCACCAGAGGGGGAATCCCTGTGGGTTGGCGAATGGGGGACATCAGGTCTGGCTCCAGCTGGGCACACAGTTCCTGTATAGTGGCTCGGTCAAGTCTGTATGTCAGTATGACATGTCTTTCTTCCATTGTCGACAGGTCCACCAGCGGTCTGTACACGGGAGGATTCCTCCATCTCCTCGCAAGTCCCAGCGGACGGTGCCTAGGAAGGACAACATGGAGCACAGAGTCAAGCAACCCACAGGTACGTAACCACAGCTTGCACAGTACACGATTCGCTATGCATTGAATGGCTTGTATGAGTGGCAATGCAAGGCCTAGGCCTGTGTGACGCAGTAGAAATTAAGCCATGTGGGCCCTTGAAATGGCGGCTGCCTGACCTGTAAAGTGTGACAATGGGATGTGAGGTCAATGCGCTGGCGTGGCACACCGTGGCGGTAGGCGGTCGAAGACCGCGGCGCAAAGCAGCATTGGTTAACATTGAACCCTATGGGTCTCAGGAGCCAATGACGATGTGCGCCGGCGGTCGCAGTACGCACCGCCGCGGGCGTGACCGCCATTTTCTAACTGCTTAATCACTCGAGACCAGATCATCCACAGGAGAGGACCAATACTGCAAGTGCTGCTGTGACCTCGGTCTGGAAGATACAATGGCTGCTGCGACTGGGGAAAGGGCCCCTGCCTTCACATCTGAGGAATTGGAGAAACTTGTTGATGGGGTCCTCCCCCAGTATGCGCTACTCTACGGTCCTCCAGACCAACAGGTAAGTACACAGGGAGCACGTAGTATGGGCTATGCCTGTGTTGAGTGGGGTAGATGTAAGATGGTGGGGAGGGGAGCGAATGAGGAGTGCAACGCACGACAGATGAGAGCATGTGCCACATGGCAAGGTTGGGGAGGGGGGGCCACTCACATCGACCATGCAGAAAAGTGATGATATTTCTTTTTCCACCCTGTACATGTCACATAGGTCAGCGCCCATCAGAAGATCGACATTTGGTGTGCCATCGCCAAGGACGTCCGGGCCCTGGGGGTCCACAACAGACGGGGCACCCACTGCCGCAAGAGGTGGGAGGACATCCGCCGCGGGAGCAGAAAGACCGCCGAGGCTCTGCTGGGGATGGCCTCCCAACCTAGGAGGGGTGCCACACGGCAATTGACCCCCCTGATGTCCCGGATCCTGGCGGTGGCCTACCTCGATTTGGATGGGCGCGTGAGGACATCACAGCAGACACAAGGGGGTGAGTATCAGCACATTCTGCTATATTAGCGCACAGTGGAGGTGTCTGGGTGGGGGAGGAGGGCTGTGGCTATCTCTAGGCCAGGGCGGTTTCTGTAGGCTAGGCCCCTCCGTTAGGTATGGCCCTGTGCCCCCGCCCCCCACCTCTGTATGGTGCTAAGTACAGCTATCCATGGTCCGGGCTCACCTATGTGTGCATTTGTCGTCCATAGACTTGTAGGCCAAGTCACAATAATTGAGTAGTGTACCCCGAGTGCGCGGCGTAGTGCAGGGGGCTTCTGTGTCTGTCCTCTCCGCCAACGGTGCCGCCAATGCATGCACTCAACATGTCTTTCTTTCTTCTCCCCCCCCCTTTTTTTTGGTTTTCCTGTTCATGTGTGCATTAGCATCATCAGGCGGAGGAGAAGTGGCATCGGCGCACGAGGGAGCTGCATCTCACATGGCCCCGGAGGGCCATGCAACCGACTCCGAGTACACCAGTGAGACGGAGGGCGAGGGGAGCTCCACAACGGGGACCCGTGGAGACGTCAGCGACACCGACACGTCCTCGGAAGGGAGCTCCCTTGTGGTGGCGTCAACATCCGTGCCCACCGCAACAACAGGTACAGCCGCCACCCAGCGCACCAGCTCCGCCCTCCCAGCAGCCCCTCATCTTTCGCCCCGTGCCCGCTCGGCCAGGAAGCCGGGCATCTCCTTCGCCCCTGGCACCTCAGGTCCTGCCCCAGTTACCCCTGCTGCCCTCAGTGCGGAGATCATTGACCTCCTCCAGACGCTCATTGTTGGGCAGTCTACCCTTTTGAATGCCATCCAGGGGGTAGAAAGGGAGGTGCATCGGAGCAATGCATACCTAGAGGGCATTCAGTCGGGTCAGGCTGCCCATCAGCGATCGTTCAACGCTCTGGCCTCAGCACTGACGGCAGCAATTGTCCCTGTGTCTAGCCTCCCCCCTCCAACTTCCTCAACCCAGTCCCACTCCCCTGTTCCTCTGCCTATCCCAGACACACCTACAGACCAGCCTGCACACACCTCAACACCCAAGGGCAGCTCATCCAGACATAAGCACCACAGATCACACAAGCATTCACCCAAGCAACATCCACATGCAGACATGCCAACAGCCACTGCCTCCTCTGTGTCCCCCTCCTCCTCGTCTCCCTCCTCCCTCCCTGTGACGTCTCCACTCACACCTGCATGCACACCACCATCAGCCAGTACGTCCATCACCACCACACCCACCAGAACAGTCCGCACACGTGCAGTCACCACCCCACTGCCATTTACACGTCCCCTGTGTCCTCTCCCAGTGTGTCTGTCACCCCCTCTTCCAAACCACACAAACGCAGGCAGCCACCCACCCAACAGCCATCCACCTCACCACAGCCTCCAGCACAAGCACCTGCACCCAAAGACACCAGACTTCACTCTCCTACAACCGCATCCTCTTCCTCCACTCCCATACCCACTACAACTACCCGTCCCTGTCTTTCTAAATTGATTTTCCTTTCCAACCTTGACCTCTTTCCAACAACTGACCCACCCCCTCCATCTCATAAGACTCCAATCAGCACCTCAGCCACCACAAGCCCTGCACCTACTAGGACCATCGTTCAATGCTATTGGAGTCCACCAGCTCCTAGGGCAGGAACATCGGCCAGCAGCAAGGGGACAGCCAGCCCACCCCCTGGGAAAAGAACCAAAAAAGGGAAGGGCCGGCGCGACAGGCCTGAGACGGCTGCCCCCAAGGACACCACCCTTGCACCGTCACCTGGCCCATCCACAAAGGGAGGCAAGGGCCCCAGAGTTTCTGCCAAGGAGGGCAAGGGCAGCAGGGCGGACAAGCCCGGCAGCAGGCGAGCTGTCCAGGAGGGCCCCACCAGCCCCATTTGGGGTGTGACGGAGGACACCCACAGGCCCAGGACTCCAGCACAGGAGGGCCCTGCAAGCGAAAGGTCGGATGGCGACTGAGCGGGAATTATTGGCCAGATCTGGTTCCCTAGGAACACAAGACAAGCACCGCTGAACAGGGCCCCGCCGTGAGAAGCACCGCTGAACAGGCCCCGCCGTGAGAAGCACCGCTGAACAGGGCCCCGCCAAGACAAGCACCGCTGAACAGGGCCCCGCCGTGAGAAGCACCGCTGAACAGGGCCCCGCCGTGAGAGGCACCGCTGAACAGGGCCCCGCCAAGACAAGCACCGCTAAACAGGGCCCCGCCGTGAGAAGCACCGCTGAACAGGGCCCCGCCAAGACAAGCACCGCTGAACAGGGCCCCGCCGTGAGAAGCACCGCTGAACAGGGCCCCGCCGTGAGAAGCACCGCTGAACAGGGCCCCGCCGTGAGAAGCACCGCTGAACAGGGCCCCGCCAAGACAAGCACCGCTGAACAGGGCCCCACCGTGGGAAGCACCGCTGAACAGGGCCCCGCCGTGAGAAGCACCGCTGAACAGGGCCCCGCCAAGACAAGCACCGCTGAACAGGGCCCCGCCGTGAGAAGCACCGCTGAACAGGGCCCCGCCGTGAGAAGCACCGCTGAACAGGGCCCCGCCGTGACAAGCACCGTTGAACAGGGCCCCGCCGTGAGAAGCACCGCTGAACAGGGCCACGCCAAGACAAGCACCGCTGAACAGGGCCCCACCGTGAGAAGCACCGCTCCGCTGGGCCCTTCCTGTCAAGCACCGCTCCGCTGGGCACCGCCGTCTCTGAACTGCTCCGCTGGGCCCTTCATCTCAAGCACCGCTCCACTGGGCACCGCCGTCCCTGAACTGCTCCGCTGGGCCCTTCCTGTAAAGCACCGCTCCGCTGGGCACCGCCGTCTCTGAACTGCTCCGCTGGGCCCTTCCTGTCAAGCACCGCTCCGCTGGGCACCGCCGTCTCTGAATTGCTCCGCTGGGCCCTTCCTGTCAAGCACCGCTCTGCTGGGCACCGCAGTCTTTGAACTGCTCCGCTGGGCCCTTCCTGTCAAGCACCGCTCCACTGGGCACCGCCGTCTCTGAACTGCTCCGCTGGGCCCTTCATCTCAAGCACCGCTCCGCTGGGCACCGCCGTCTCTGAACTGCTCTGCTGGGCCCTTCATCTCAAGCACCGCTCCGCTGGGCACCGCCGTCTCTGAACTGCTCCGCTGGGCCCTTTCTGTCAAGCACCGCTCCGCTGGGCACCACCGTCTCTGAACTGCTCCGCTGGGCCCTTCATCTCAAGCACCGCTCCGCTGGGCACCGCCGTCTCTGAACTGCTCCGCTGGGCCCTTCCTGTCAAGCACCGCTCCGCTGGGCACCGCCGTCTCTGAACTGCTCCGCTGGGCCCTTCATCTCAAGCACCGCTGGCCCATTGGCAGGGCCGGATCTGTGTCGGGCAGGGCTTCACGAAGCACTCTGGCCAACATGCCTCCTCCATAACCAGTGGAGTCTGTAATCCAACTGATGGACTGTGGCTTTGCACTCCCCCGGATGGTACAATGGGCAATCCACCCACTGCAGAGACTTGGAAAACTGTGGCTTTGCACTCCCCAGGATGGTACAATGGGCAATCCACCCACTGTAGAGACTTGAGAGACTGTGGCTTTGCACTCCCCAGGATGGTACAGTGGGCATGGAGGCCCCTCGTGGATCTGGCGTCGTGGACTCATGTGGCTGAGGTGCTCCCCCTTCCCTTCCCCCTGAGGTGCCTGTGGTTTTATTATCTGATGCCCCAGCAGTGTTCTCTCCAATGGAATCGGGTCTCGTGTGTGGGCTTTGCCCATGTGTTTATGCACATTGGCCCACGAACAATGGAATGTAGCCAATATGTGCCAGACTTTTGGACTATGTATATATTGTTTATGTTGTAATATATTTATTTGATAAATTTCATATTTCACTTAAGTTCAAATATGCTTTAATATACTTCAATTTTAATGAACATTTTATTTTGTCTTTGCATTATTCCGGGGGGTTTGGGGGGTGTCACTCTGACTTTTTGCTCTGCATTGGTGTGAAGGGATTTGGGGGGGGGTCGCGTATGTGTGTGCCAGTAACCTTTTCTCCTTCCCCCTCCCCTGTGTCGTAGGTGCAGTACTCACCGTTGTCTTCTGTGCCGGCGTTCGTGCTCCTGGTAGAGGAGCAGGAAGACAATGGCTGGTAGGATGTTTAATTCGGGTTCCATGCTGTCCAGATTCCTCGTGGAGTGTGTATAGGTGAGCGTTTTCCCGTTCGTAGTCTGTTTCCGCCGTGTTTTTATCGGCGGGGCGCCCGCCCCGGAAAAGGTGGCGGATTGGTGGGTCGTGATAGTGTGGGCGGTACATCGTCTGCCGCCTGTCTGTTGGCAGTGACCGCTGCGCTGTTTGTTTGTCCCGCCGTGGCAGTCGGAGTGTTAAAGTGGCGGCCTGTGTTGGCGGTTCCCGCCAGGGTCAGATTTCCATTTTTATTACCGCCTGCCTGTTGGCGGCTTGGCCGCCACTTTAACACCGACCGCCAGGGTTGGAATGACCCCCATAGTCCCGTTGCGACTCACCCCTCATTCCCCATAAAATTCAAAGGGGGATAGCTGTAGGCTTGGAGGCTCCGCAGACCCATGTCCAAATGATCTTCTTTACCTCACTATATTCAGTAGCGTAACGTAAAACAATGGGCCCCCTGCAGTATGTGAGGAGGGGCCCTTGAGTCTCCCTTCTCACAAATATTCGTTGTCCTCGGGCGGAATGGCCTCTGCGAAGGGTTTGGGGACCCATAATGGGTAGGGGACCCTCCTGCGCCCCAGGGTTTGCAGGGACCGGTTTTATGGCCGTGGCGTGACTGACTATCAGTGTCATTTGCAGTAGGGCAATCAATTTCAAATAAACGGACTTTCTCAGCAACAGACGGATGAGTCTGGGTCATCAGTATCACTCTTTGAAGCAAATGTAACACTTGTCGACATTGCTGTGTAAAGTGTGCAGTCGGGTAATTCTACAGTATTTCGAAAGCGTTACAAACCCTACTTGATAAATACGCAAGAGTATTTCTGGCCGCAAGGCGAAGCGAATGAAACAAAAGCATACACTATCCGGGCAGTCTTGAGGTGGACCACACTAAAGAGAATTCTAGCCGGACTTGTATGAATGAATCCAAGGATTACATTGTGCAGCATATTACATTTCTGCAGCAAATCGAATGTCTGCAGCACATCAGAATTCCAGCAGCTGATGAAACGTGCAACCATTCTCCACTGCTCTATGAAATCTACAAATACACGCGTTCGCAGTGGAAAACAACCACAATGTTGCCTCATAAATATAAATGAAAAGCTGCTGCTACTCTCATAATCCATAAACCTCACTTCAAACACGGTTTCGTCAGGCAAAACATCTTTCAAATACGTTCAACATTCACAGACGCATTTGCGGTTTATCGGTGGGAGATAGTTGACAAGCTTTGCTTTCAGAAAAACGAAGCAAGAGGAAGACAAAAATGAGACATCTCCCGGAAATGGCAAGTACTAAATGTAAGAATCAACGTTTGCTTTTTTTAGTTGCTCTATTATTAACACAACACCACCCCATGCACTGCTTATACACGCCATCTAATACAAACAAATGCCTCCCACAATGGAGCATCACACACAATTAAAACAAGCATTTACAATGCAGTGGGCCTCGCGTTTGCTCGAATTAGAGCTATTAGCGTTGTAAATTCCTAACAGGACTTTTCTTTCCACAATAATTGAAAATAAAAACAGTTCACATAAGCAAGCCGATTCAAAGCTCCACGGCACAAGCATACGCGCAAAGGAGAGACACAAAAATAAAAATAAGTTTGCCCGCAGTCAAACGTATCGGCAAACTTGCAATTATCTATGTAAACAGGGTCGATGGCCAAGGAGGTAAGAAAACTGCCCCAAGGAGGGACAAACGTAAAGCATTTACCAATGATAACAGAGGGTTTTTGAAAGGCAAGCACATGAACGAGTGATAGGCATGCGGTGGGCGTGTTTAAAAGCCCACTGAGGTCACAACAAGTCAGAGCGCTTGCATGCTCGACCTAAAAAGTTACTTTAATTTCCCAGGCACAAACGTTGTCATCTGTGAAAGACTTAGGGAGCCTGAGTTCGGCAGTGTTTCACAATATAGCGTGTACCTTCAAAGGTGTTTGTATACAAGCTCCCAACCTATCCCGCCCTCTTACACTCGCAATCACTAACCTTGCAGCTTAGGCGGAAGGCGCAGACCGCTGGCACCAATGCACGTGCAGTTTATAGTGAATGCATGCCCACACAACACACTGTGATAACCACTGCCCCACCCTGTAGACCACACAGCAGCATGCTGGCGGCGCAGCATGCACTAAATCTGAATGTGCGGCCGCTCGAGCAGAGCTATGGACCGACATTTTAATGCCTCCCCCTCATCCCCCAACTTGCACAGTGCCGGCCAGAGCACAGTGTGTGATTGTGCACAGCGCACAACGAGTCTTAGAGTAAACTAGCTGGTCCCAGAACCAGTTAGTGTACTGTGCTGAGGGGGCCCCCTAGGGTTCGGGCACTCCTGCACCGCAGATGCTGCGAGGCTAATGTTAAGCCACTGACTCAATTTTGGAATGATCTGGGCTTCAATTCTCTACAGAGATTGGAAGAGACTCTGGGCTGTGAGTTTACTCTTAGGGAGTTCCACCGTATCTATCAGTCCCCTCTTTTTCTGATTTCTGTAGAGGTCACACACCTGCACCATTTAGAGAAAGAAGATGGTACCAATGGTTTTTGCAATATCTCAACAGAGAAGGGAGCGCTATCAAATCACAATGGGGCACTTGGGCAATTCAAGCCTGTCTTATGAGGGGTGATACCTCGAAACCGATACCAGGATGCTCATTTATGGTCCAGGGAGGACCTGGCCTGGAACTTGGGGCTGGAATGTTCCCATGGGGAGCAGGGTCAAGGCTGATTTGCATAGTTCTGGGTCCAAACTGGGGTGGCATGGTGAGCAAAAGAACAATGGCTTCAACCCAGATCAGTGACTGGGGGAGAGAGTTTCAGCACTCCGTCCATCATCTTTTTGTGTTGCTATGTTTGCCTGAAGTGGCCAGGGTATGCCCAGACATGGGTCCCTTGCTCACTGTATCACTGAATTCAAGCTAGCCTTGCCGATGAGGGGTGATACCTTGAAACTGGTCCCAGGATGCTCATTTCAGGTCCAGGGAGGACCTGGCCTGGCAGTTCGGGCTGGAGTGTTCCTATGGGGAGCAGATTCAAGACTGATTTGCATATGGCTGGGTCCAAACGGGGGTGGCATGGTGAGCAAAAGAAATATGGATTTAACCCAGATCTGTGATATGGGTGAGTGTTTGAAAGGTTTCAGCACTCCGTCCATCATCTTCTTGTGGTGCTATGTTTGCCTTAAGTGGCCAGGGTATGGTCAGACGTGGTTCCCTTGCTTTCTGTGCCACTTGATTCAAGCTAACCTGGCTGATGATGGGTGATACCTCAAAACCAATCCCAGGATGCTTGCTTCTAGTCTAGGGAAGACCTGGCCTGGCAGTTCGGGCTGGACTGTTCCCATGGGGAGCAGGGTCAAAACTGATTTGCATGGTCCTGGGTCCAAACCGGGGTGGCATGGTTAGCAAAGGAACGATGGATTTAACCCAGATCTGTGAAAGGGGGTGAGTTTTTGAAAAGTTTCAGCACTCCATCCATTATCTTGTTCTGGTGCTAAATTCAATTATATTGCCATAAACTAGAACATCATTCCTTTCATCAAGATGACAAGTTCTTCATTCAGTCCATACACACTTAGATACACAGGAGCTGTAATGGTGTAATGTGGCATCTTCAACACACTTTTATTCTTCAGTACAAAAATACAGCTCAGCCAATGGGTTTCGTCCCTCCAATAAGACTTCATCAGGGCATTTCTGCTTCCATTGTTGCTTCCTATGTCAAAAGTATGTTTCCTTTGGTGTTTTCTTCCCCAATATTAAATGAGAGCACTATCCCTTCTCTGTTGAGAGTGTTCTGTGAAAAAGTGGGGTCAGAGAGCAGTAGGGCATATTGAAGATGTAGAGCTGTAACTTTAAGATGTATGTAATAACATTGGTGCAGTCAGGGCAAACCTTTGTACTGCTATGTTTTTTGTTTTTTCCTTCGTTTTTTGCAGTGTGGCTGCTATCTAGGAGTCAGTTAAGCTCTGTCCTCTTTTGGATATGTATTCTGCAGTGATATATACCATGGTAACCCAGATTCAGTATTCATGCCTTTGTTATGTAGTAAATTGCTAGAGTTCAATTAGCCGATAATTTCTGCTTAAAGTGAGATCTTTTGTGAATTTCCTCAACTACGTACAGCTTAAAATAAAGAGAAATTGCTTTAAAATTAATAGTCCACAGATGAAAACACAATCAACAAAAATATCTCTGTACATAGAAAAAAATACTCTACCACACTGATAGTGTAGTGAAAAAAGTAGACCCACTCTTCACAGACTGGGCATTCTGTATTTGATCACAAGTGAATCTTCAATACTATAAAACAAGCTAATTAATTTTCTTCTCACGATAGGGAAAGCATTAAAAATAATATTCCGGTGGCCAAGGGCGTCAAGATGGCGGTCGCACTCTAAGAGTGCTCTGGACCCCTCCGTCATCCGCCCGGAAGGCCAAGCCGTGCCGCACCCGTAGCGGAAACCTAGGAGACCCCTTGTGGGTCCTGGAGTGCCGCGGGACCTGAGGCCGAAAAGTCAGAAGAAATCCGACGCCGGAGGGTGCCCTGGTGAGGGTCGGGCCCAGAGGCGAGAGAGGAGCGGAGTCGGCGAGGCTCGAGGCGGCCCCGCGGGACGGAGAGCCGAGCAGTGGCCGGAGCCTGGGGCTGTTGGAGCCGGGTGCGGTGTTCCGGGCCCCACGCGCGGGGGCGCCGAGCGAGGGACCGGAGGAGCGGGGCCGGGTGCTGCCGGCCGCCGGTGAGTCGCGTCGGCAGCTGGGCCCAGGGGAGGACCGCTGGGCCTGAGGTTGGGCCCCGCGGCTAAGGCGGGCCCCTGGCGTGGGCTCAGACGGACTCTGAGGACCCGGGTCTGGGCCTGGGCCTGGGGCCGCGGATGAAAGAGGATCCTGGGCTCCCTCACCTGGAGGAGGTTGGTGAGCGGACCCGCCGCGGGTGCGGCGCGTGCCCTGAGCTGCCGACGGGGCCTTGGCCCCGGCAGACACTAAAGAGAGCCCGGTCCAGCGGGGGAGGCACTCGGAGAAGCGAGGCCTGCCCACGAGGACCATCAGAGAGAGAGGTCCGGGACCTGAGGAATGAACCCCCTATCTAGTAGGGAATGGATACCTGAAGAACCTAGGTTGGTGCTGGGACCCTACTGACTCCAGTGAAAATCCTGTTACAGCCGCGAAAGGGGCACTGAGCGGGGACCCCGATACTTGCACAGGGACCTGGCCGATGCCGGAGGTGGGCTGAAGCGGGGATTATCTCTCAGTCCTCATCCTGCAGCGAGATCTCCAATACCCCCTGAGTGACTTGCCCCCAGACCGGGAGAGAGCAAGGGACAAAATGGGAAAGGACAGGGCCACCAGGCAGCCCCCGGCCTCGCAGCAGAAAATTGAACAATATACCGTCCCGGCGCCCCCCCACGGGGAGACTACGACGCTATCAGGAACCTCCACACCAGACGGAGTAAACGCAATCCTAATGGCTATTCAATCCTCGCAATTGGCAGTGGAGTCCAAGATAGGAGAGGTCCATGTGGACATGGGTCTCATTAGGCAAGACATCAGGAATGCTGTGGGCCGCATAACAGAGGTTGAAACTAGAGTCTCACAAACAGAAGACGACCTTGCTGAACTTAGAATTAAAGTGGCCCAACTACAATCCCGAACTGGCGAACTCCACCGAAGGGCCGAGGACGCTGAAAATCGCTCCAGGAGGAACAACCTGCGCTTTGTGGGATTTCCGGAGGGAGTGGAAGAGAATAAAGCAGTTGAGTTCTTGGAGAGCTGGATCAAATCCTGGATGCCAGACCAGTCGCTATCTCCGTGGTTCTCGATTGAAAGGGCCTTGTATCAGACGCCTGCACCTGGCCCTGGCGCACCGTGATACCCTGGCCGTCTCATCGAAAGCTCTTCTCCTCCTCGATTTTGAGAAGGCGTTTGACACAGTAGATTGGTCATACCTACATCAGGTCCTGAGGGGCAATGGGATTGGCCCCAGATTTAGGAACCTTGTGAAACTCCTGTACTCACAGCCGACGGCCAAAGTACAGGTGAATGGAACGGTGTCGGACTCTTTCCCCATAGGAAGAGGCACGCGCCAGGGTTGCCCCCTGTCCCCACTCCTTTTCGCGCTAGTGATAGAACCGCTCGCCAAACTGCTAAGAGAGGACCCTCTGATTGAGGGATGGTCCTGGCCCTCTGGCTCTGAAGACCGCGTGGCCCTCTATGCGGACGACGTTCTTGTATATGTCGCGAACCCTGCCACAAGCGGTCCGCGTATTCTGCAGTTGCTTGATCTTTTCTCGGAAGCATCCGGCCTCACCCTGAATCACCGTAAGTCCCTACTTATTCCGTTACACCCGGCGAGGGATTGCATAGATTGGCAGCAAACCATCCCCATTCGGCAAAACAATTTTAAATACTTGGGGATCTCAGTCTCCCTTGTACCAGAGCTAGCGTGGGAACTCAATGTGGCACCCCTCGTAGCTAAAGCCAAGACAGACCTTCTGCGTTGGCAAACCCTGCCCATTAACTTACTTGGGTAAGTGGCTCTCTTCAAAATGATGGTCCTCCCTAAATTTCTCTATCTGCTGCAAAACTTCCCTTTCCGAATCCCCAAGAAATGGTTTAAAAACCTGGATTCTATGATCCGTCAATTTCTATGGAAAGACGCCCGCCCGCGACTGGCACTCGCTACATGCCAACGTGGCCTGTGTGAGGGGGGGCCTCGCGATGTCAAACCTATACTACTACCACCTCGCGACGCAACGCTTCATGGTGAACGACTGGGTTAGTGGAGGCTGGTCAGACCCGGCCTATAGACTTGAGCTCTGCACGCTGCAATACGAGGGAGTATTCTATGTCCTTTACGGATGCCCAATTCCCAACTGCACCCCAGAGGTGACCAAGGTGACGCTCCTGGGATGGAGAGAGGCCCAGAGGGTCACCGGTTGGTGGAAACGAATCACCGGTCAAACCCCACTATGGCATGGTAGTCTCCTGACCGAGGTCAGGAGACTGCAGGGATTTCGGAAATGGGATGAAATCGGAATCTCCACACTTGGAGATGTCTGGGAGGGCTCACACATGAAATCCTTTGAGGGCCTCCAGAGCACCTTCTCCATGAAAAAGTCACAGTTCTATAGATACTTTCAGATTCGTCATGCTCTAATGACGCACATGCATACTGATGCACCCACACCAGACCACTCACCAATGGAGGCCAAAATACTGATGGGCAAACTCGGCAAGGGAGGAATCTCACAAATATACCGCTCATTGATTTCCAACACCCTTAGTCCTTTGACCAGACTTCGCAAGAAGTGGGAGGGATGGGTGGGTAGAATAGAAGAAGGAGACTGGAATGATGCCCTGGGAGCCCCCGGTACCCTAACTATATCCTCCAGGCTCCGTTTGATACAATCCTACTTCTTACACGCCGTATACATGTCACCCAAGAGACTATGCGAGGCGGGCCTCCGCCCCACAGCTGCCTGCCACAGATGCTCCCAGCCGGGAGCAGATTTCTACCACATGACATGGTTATGCCCGATCATACAGAAATACTGGAAAGAGATCGCAGCACAAATCTCTGGGGCCCTGCAAACAGACCTACCCCCCAAACCCCTCCTGTTCCTACTGGGGGTGGCGGGAGACACAGATTTGGGAAGAATGAAGAGCGCCTTTGTGGGTATAGCATGTCTGGTTGCCAAAAGGGACATCATGACCAAATGGATGACAGAGGGAGCCCCATCCCTAAATAAATGGAAACGGGGGATGGACTGGTGTGCACAACAAGAGAGAGTGGTGTACGAGGCCAGGGGGTGCCCGGGCAAATACGATAAGATTTGGGGAGGTTGGGAGGCCCGGGGAGTGGACTAGATTACATGGGATCCCAATTTACACTTGCGTTCCAAAACCAATTCCATTGACTAATCCAAATACTTGTGGGCCTGGTCCTCCTGCTCAACCTCGTTCTGGGCCTAAGGGAGACCTACCCCGCATAACTGAGTGGGGCCGACTAACAAAGGGCAAACCCATGATCGAAATTGGCCGCAGGGCGCCAAAAACGCCCACAAAATTTATACCATATACCATGAATCACTCGTGGACAGGAGACACTCTTTTCACCCTTTTCCCTCTTTTCCCTCTTTTCCCTCTTTTCCCTCTTTTCCCTTTAACCAACTCCCACGCCTTTTTCCTGTGGGTTTGTTTCTTTCGTATTGCTTTACCCATCTCAAGTGATCCTATTAATTCCGAAATAAGTTTTATGCGCACAGTAGGGTGCTAGGCAATAATGTGTATCACTTGGCTTGGCAATGTTTTTGTAAATCTCTTTTTGGAAAACAATAAAGCAACTTTATAAAAAAAAAAAAAATAATGATAATATTCCATGAAGTCTCCCATTATGCAAGAACGATAAGGTGCAAAAAGGAAAAAGACAGTAGCCAGAAATGTGCACAATTTACTCCAAGTTTCACTATAATTTTGGAGAACCAGCATTGGATTATTTGAAGCATTGCTCCTAGACGCAAAGAATGAGTAATTCAAAAATCAATGTTGTCCATTGCATTTGTTAGAAGTGTTCATATAATACATGCCTAACCCCAGAGTGCAGACAAGCTTTACGTCGGTCAGGCAATTAAAAGCTGAGAGGTGCAGATGACTTACAGATAGATGGATATTGCCTTACGAATAGAGTACGTATTTCATAAAGACTGCTGAAGTATCAACAGTGGATGTATAAATTAGAGAGCTCAGAGCCATGATGGGACATCCATAGTTCATATGCAGCCTTAGTTCATATATGCAGGTGTGTTATGGGAGGGGGGTAATTTTCTACAGATGGAAAATGAATGGAGAAGAGAATGTTCTTGTGTTGATCCTTTGGGGAGGTTGTTCCACAGGGAGGAGACAAATGTGGAAAAGGTTTCTTTATCTTATTTTCCTTGCTTTGAAGGATCTCCTTAACTGCTTAGTTTTTGCTGCTGGTGGTGCAGTTGCAGCCAGTGGATGTTAGTTCTTTGGACTGGTAAGTCATGCTTTTTGATGTGAATGGACTAGTAAATTATAATGAAAGAATTCACATTTGATGAGTGCCAACAGATCAGGCTTGTGGAATTCATAATGTGTAGGGCTGATTTGATCGTAGTAGTACTGCGTTAATTAGCAGGGTAATGGGGAAGCTCAAGAGGCTAGTGTGGGGAGCATTACTCTGACCAATATGCGATAAGGCGTAGGCAAACACAAGGAACTAAGGGGCAGATTTACAAGGGGCTCCGATGCACCCCTTTCCTTCCATCGCCCTGTGCCCCCTTTAATATCACCATGGTAGCGCTGTATTTACTACACAATGCACCATGGCACACGTCAGTACAATAGCGCAATAATTTATGATGTTATTGTGGTGCTTTGCTGGATTAGCACCATAAATTAGTCCAGCAAAGCACAGGGAGGCCCGTAGGCTAATATGGGAGTGCCACTTTAATGCCTGCCGTGAGCAGGCGTTAAAAATGATAGAAAAAATGGCGCAGTGAAATCTTGTAAATTTCACTGTGCCATTTTTGGGCCTCCCTGTGTGGGAACATCCCCCTTGCATAGAATTTTACCTGGTGAGGGTATAAGGTGACACAATGGGTTACAAAGTGGCGCAATGCATGCATTGCACCACTTTGTAAATATGGCGCTCAGTGGGGGCCTACTTAGCACCTCCTTTATGTAAAAAATAATTATGCTAGGGCGACGCAAGTAGTTTGTAAATATACCCCTAAATGAGCAGATAGAGAGGAAAGGTTTCATATCACTAAGAGGAACAATTTGGTACCCAACTGTCTGGATTGTATTGTTTATATCCTTTATGAAGAATAAGCATACACTGATGAGATGTTTCTCAAGGTGGACGAAAGGTCATTAAGCAACATGGCATCCAGCCATTCGGATGAGGGAGCTTGCCCTCATATATAAGCTTTAGATCAAAAGTAATATGATTAGGATAGAATGCAGATAGGATAGGTGCAGGTAGTGTCCAAGTGACAGATGTTAGCTGCTGAGGACACCTTACAGTACAGTTGTTTGTCACTTGCAAACTAGTGTAGGGTGATATTAAGTTTGACCGAAGAAGATCTAGAAACCCTAAGTATATATTAGATAACAGTGAGCAAGAAATGACACATTTAGGGACACCATACTTCAAATAGAAACAGGGAAAAATGGAAGTGTTCATGTAAATATATTCATGTTAACTGGTATAACCGGAGACAGAGCAATTAAGGACTGTCTTGTATGTGCTCACGTGGGTGGAGACGCTGCTAAATAGGACTTAGGCCCTTATTACGGCATAGACGGTCTTTTTGTAAGACACCCGAAGCCGCTGCAGCTAACAGAACACCAGTGCTGGCAGTCTGCTGACCGCCATATTAGGAGTCATTGGAAGAGGCGGTTGCATGGCCAGCACCGCCATGGCAGCAAGACTCCACCCGCCGTATTACGAGCTGTAATACGGCTTGGCGGAGTCTTGCTGGCGTGGTGGTGGTGGCGGTGCAAACCCACCAGGACCCATCCCCTCCCGGACGACCTCCTCAACAGAGATGGTAAGTGATCGTCTGTAAGGGGGGTTTGGGGAGTGTTTGGTGCATGTGTGTGGTGTATGCATGTATATGTGCAAATGTGGGTGCATGTGTGCAAGTCTGCGAGTGAATGAGGGTACATGTGCGCAAGTGTGCATATGTGGAGGGGCAAGTGTGTGAATGTATGCGTGCGTGGAGGGGGTGGGGTTGTGAATGACTGTGGATAGGGGTAGGTGGGGGTGTTTGTGGGTGTGTCTGTGCATGTGTTTGTGTGAGTGAACAGGGAGAGCGGGTGAATGTATGAATGCGGTGCAGGGGGAGGGAGGTGTGAATGTATTGCGGAGGGTGGTGCGTATGTGTGATTGGGGCTGTGTGTATGTCAGTGTGAGTCGGGTGTGGGTGTTTGGATGGCTGTGTTCCGTTGGGGGGTGTTTGGTAGTGTGTGGACATGTGAGGTGTGGGGACATGTGTGCATGTGTGTGACAGCGACAGGAATGGGGATTCCTGTCGCCGGGCGCGTCACCACCAGGGTTTTCGTGGAGGGGTGACCACCATGGAAAGCCTTGCGGTCTGCAGCCTTGAAATCCGGCCAGCAAGCTGAGGCCTGTCGCCGGGCTGGAGGTGGTCACCGCCAGCCGCGTTGGTGCGACTGCACCTGCAGGCCAGGCGGCGTTGTGGAGGTTTGGCTTCTGCCAAACCTCCACAACTTGAAATGCAGCAGTCTTTACTACCAGCTCCGCGGCAGTCAGATCGCCACAGCGAAGCTGGTGATCTGATGACCGCCAGCCTCGTAATGAGGACCTTAGTAATCAGTTGTGATAAATTCTGCCAAGAGGTCAAGGGGGGAAGAGGTGGGGAGCAAGAGGCTTCTGTGGTGCAGCTGGCGCACAAACTGATTGAAGGCATGACTGACGATGTCTGGGCTATGTGATCCTGAAGCTGCAGTGTCATCACACTCTTGCAAGCCTTAGTGAGAACGGATAGGTGTGGTGGACTAGTGATTGGTTAAGACGCCTGCGTCCAAATGGGGTTTTATGAGTCTAGAGTGGATATAATCAATTTTGAAAACGGATCGGAAGGTCCTATTGTACGGAGAGGAGCTCATAATACATGGTAGAGCACTGGCAGATGGGGTTAAGGCGAGGTTAGGAAAGGTTGTGTCTAGTGGTGTGCGAACTTTGCAGTATTTGACTTTGCATAATTACGTGAGAAATCAGTAAAACTACAAGAAGTTATGCATAATTAAATGAAACGAGAATCCATCATTTTGTATTACATTTAAACATGAAATGCGCCCTTGCATTAATTTTGCAGTGAGGAAGAATCGCAAACAGCTTCTTGCATACTGTTGCTTCTATACATTCATGGTTAATTTTTACTGCTAAAGATGTGTTTCGCTGTAATTTTTTACCACAAATAGCACGTAAGTATGTGAAGCAGCATAACCGCGTAACCGCATAACTGCGTAATCTCAGTAATTTTCCATAGCAAGCGTAATTACAAAAATTATGTGAAATAGTCCGGCATATTTTAAATTTGACCCAGGCCTAGTCGTGTCCTCAGAGGACTGGAGAATACTAACAAGATCATTGGTTAGTGGGAGCTTGTAAAGAGTTGTTGGGTTATAGCAGGGAGTATACCAGGTGTTTCCATAGCTCAGTCTGGATGAAATGATGTCTCAGCACCTTTTTTAAACTTCCATAGACAGTATAGGAAAGATCTTAAAGATTTCAATGGTAGAAAACAAGTAGCAGCAACCTCTAGGACCTGAAAAAGAAAGACAAGATTGGATCACAACAACAGTACTCAGGTTACAGGCCAGTCTGTCTATGAGAGGAGGGTCGTCTACGGCTGAATGTCACCGTCCCTATCTGGTGCCAGCCAAAACCCCGAAAAGAAGAATTTTGGGGCAGATTTAAGAGCCACTTTAACGCTGTCTTAGAGTAATTTTTTGACGCTAAGCTGGCCTTTTTCCTGTGCCATATTTACAAAGCATGCTTTGCGCCACTTCGTAACCCCTTGTGCCACATTAGGGCTGCGCCATGCATAATGTATGCAAGTGGGGTGGTCCCCCGTTAAGAGGTCTGAAAAAATGGCTGGTGAAATTTAAAAGATTTCACTGCGCACCATTTGTTCTGTTATTTTTAACGCCTGCTTAGAGCAGGTGCCAAAATGACGCACCCATTTAAATCAATGAGACTCCTTGCACTTTGCTGCACTAGTGTTAAAAAATTTTACGCTTGTGTAGCAAAGCGCCATAATAGCGTTAAAAATGTTGACGCTATTGTTTCAATTACCACCATGGTGCGCTCTATCTTATACATGACGCACACACGGTGGCGTTAGAGCGCACAGGGGGCAAGAAAAGTGGTGCTGCATTGGGTGCAGCGCCACTTTTCTTAAATTCGGCCCTTGGTTTTCTGAGACTTCAGTTTTAAATACCTGTCTAGTATTCATTTATCAAATGCAGTTGAGCAGTTATGGAAATGATTAGGGGAGGACAATAAACGAAGGCCCTGATTTAAGGAAAGTGGCGCGGCACTCGGTGCAGCGCTACTTTCCTGGCACCCCTTAGCGCCCCCTTAACACCACCATGTGTGCGCAATAGCTAAGATACGGCGCACCATGGCGGTAATTAGGGAAACTAGTGTCAACATTTTGGATGCTAGTTCGGAGCTTTGCAGGATTAGCGTAAAAAATGTTGACACTAATCCTGAAAAGCACCCAGAGGCCAACTGAAAACAAAAATTTTCATCAGAATAATATGAAAGTGCAAAGCAAAAGGGAGCAATAGGAATGCTAAAGAAATCATACAAATATGAATTGAAGTTTTACTCAATGAGGTGAGGAAGTTCAGAAGACACCACAGGGAAGCTCACAAAAATTGGAAGCAGAAGGGCGGAGAGCCAACAGTTTGCCTTGCATTGGTTAAACAAGATAACAACCAACCAGGGGTACAACCCACCCACCTCAATATGTGTCAAACAGAAGGAAGGGGTGGGATACTGTTTTGAAGGATGCTGACAGATTCAGTACAACCAGAGTCCAAAATAGCTTGATCTCACCTGCAGCACCTACAGCGGCTGCTCAAACAGATTCCATGTCATGAATTGCACAAAACAGAGCAGGATCCAGCAAAGAATGTTGTTCCAAGAAAAATCTAATTTGGTAACTGACATAAGATTCTAACGTTTTTGATATGACAGGAAGAGGCAAGCTAGACCTGAAGTTACCAAAGGATCAACTGTGGGCTATATTTGGAAAGTCAATTACTATATCCTCTTTCCAGGAAAATGGAACAGAGGTATATCCCAAAGGTTCACATGAAGCAGTGAAAAGTGTGGGTTTCAAAATCTAAATGAAAAAATTAGATAAAATGGAGGCAGATTAAATACTGCAAAAAGAAAGGAAATTTCCTATAGAGGAGTCACAAATATAGAACAAGTTATTTACTTTTGGTAATGCCTTATCTATCTAGCTGCAGATTCCTTACCTTAGAATTATCCCCGGGTGTCAGACTGGATACAGACATTTTTCGTGATCAGTAGCCCTGTGCACCCATAGGTGTAGTTGTTTGGGTCTGCATAATGTGGTCGGCGT
Organism: Pleurodeles waltl; assembly: GCF_031143425.1. Lineage (NCBI taxonomy): Eukaryota > Metazoa > Chordata > Amphibia > Caudata > Salamandridae > Pleurodeles > Pleurodeles waltl. The sequence goes on along the minus strand of NC_090449.1, from coordinate 773,687,823 downwards.
CGTCTGCACAGAAAGTGATGTGCGTGCTCTCTGTATAGGCACCACCCCAACACACTGACTTGAGTTTCTTTTTGCAACGTTCATCTGATTGAGACTGCTAGTCGCAGATTCCTTACCTTAGAATACATACCCTAGCAATACCACCCCAGAGGTTGGTCTGCGAAACCGTTTCACACTAAAAAGAGGAAAGTGCCTGTCCCTATGGATGTGACTGTCCAGGCAGTACTCCTTGGTAAATGTCTGCAGCAAAGCTCACCTTGCTGCCCGGCAGATGTCCACAATGCAGAGTTCGGTCCTGGACATCTGCCGGGCAGCAAGGTGAGCTTTGCTGCAGACATTTACCAAGGAGTACTGCCTGGACAGTCACATCCATAGGGACAGGCACTTTCCTCTTTTTAGTGTGAAACGGTTTCGCAGGCCAACCTCTGGGGTGGTATTGCTAGGGTATGTATTCTAAGGTAAGGAATCTGCGACTAGGTCGAAGCCTTAGCTCTAGTGGCCTGAGTATGCAAACCCTCAGAGGAATGTTTCTTGGGCAGTGCATAGCAGATTTGAATACAGAGCACGATTCACCAGAAGACAGTTCATTTCTGCACAGCCTTCCCCTTCTTTGCTCCAACATATCCCACAAAGTTGGTCGCCCACCCGGAACTCTTTCAAGCGGTCAAGGTAGAATTACATCACTCTTTTTGGGTCCTGTTGGTGGAGTCACTCCTCTTCCTTAGATGGATGCAGTGGAGTGTTAAAGGTAGGCAGGGTGATGGACTGGCCAACATGAAAGGGATTGACAACTTTCGTCTGGAAGGAAACTCTAGTGAGAAGAACCAGCTTGTCTGGAAAGATGTTTAGGTACGGAGGCTTAGACGACAAAGCCTGGAGCTCACTAGCCCTCTGGGCAGATGTTATTGCCACTAGCAAGGTCTTCTTGTTGGTAAGGAGCCTGAGAGGACAATTGTGTAGTGGCTCAAAAGGAGCACATATTAGAAAAGCAAGTACTAAAACGAGGACCCACTCAGGCAGATGAAGGGAGGAGGTGGAAAAGTGTTTAAGACTTTTCAAAAACATATTCACAACAGGTAATTTCAACAGGGATAGCTAATCTGGTGACCGCACAGAGGCAGAGATGGCAGACAGATAGACCTTTAAGATGCCCAAAGCAGAGATCTCCTGTGCAAGAGAAAGAATAAATAGAAGGATCTGAGAAAGGGGAGTAGAGAGGGAATCAACTTGTTTTTCTGCAAACCATGCCACAAGCTTGCCCCAGCGGCAGGCGTATACCATCCTGGTGGGGGGA